>NC_062571.1:83570381-83896631 GCF_022837055.1 Prionailurus viverrinus
ACAAACAAACAACAACAACAAAAAAGAGTCAGAATTCTCTGAGAGAATGGTAAGTCACAAGGTCTCCATGACAGGGAGAGTATCTTGTCCCCTTGGTATCTCATGTGCCTGGAACATGGTCCATGATATTCTGGGTAGTCACCAAAAGTTTGTTGGAGAGTATCAGAACACATTAACTGTGTTAAGACTGTCAAATTTGAGAACCTCGAACCCTTAAAATTCTTGGAGACAATGTAGGGAAATATGGTCTGGATGCCAGTTTCCTTAAGTGATTGTTTAAACAATCAGACTCATTTAATGCTCATTTTGATATTGATGGAAAGACTTCAGTCAACGCAGAGGGAAGTTTCTCATTTGATTTTACCTCAGTTTTATCATTTCTATCCATTTTTACCAGCTTTTATTCAGAAGTTTCTATTGAGTCAGTAACTCTAAGACCTAGAGTATAAATATAAATCGCATGTTGCCAGCCTGCGGTAACAGAAGGAACAGACTAGAAGACGGGGGAGAAAAAGGAAGAAAATGATGCTTACCAAGAATTTAGTTGCTTGCACTGTACCAGCCTTATACACATTATCTCACTAAATCCTCTTGATGGTTAATAGGTGAGGACACCGAGCTTAGAGAGGTTTATCTGCTGGCCCAGAATCCACGCAGCTAAGGCCAAAGTCCCTCCTCTTTCCTGTGATCCAGTGTTTCTCAAAGGGTGACTTACCTGTGGCATCCTGCAACAAAATCTCCAGGGGGCCTTGTCCAAACTGCAGATTCCGGGGCTATTTTCTAGGTGTGCTGACTACTAGGAGGGACAGGAGAGGGCAAGAAGAAGGGACCGGGCCACAGGCAGGCTTGTCGAAGCGGCCTCTTCTCACCCCAAACCCAGGATGCCGGCTTACACACTGGGTTATGACCTGCAGTTCTCCGCCATATTGCCTTATCTCTGCCATCTTCTGACCTGAGACTTGGGGCTCCAGGCTTCTCAGGGGGGGAACAA
The DNA here is from genome assembly GCF_022837055.1 of Prionailurus viverrinus. NCBI lineage: Eukaryota > Metazoa > Chordata > Mammalia > Carnivora > Felidae > Prionailurus > Prionailurus viverrinus. Next base: position 83,571,373 of record NC_062571.1, read on the forward strand.
CCCACAGTGGTTTGAAAGGGAGCTCCACGTCATACCTACTCTTTCCTAAAAACGGCCCTGTGAATGCAGGTTCTCTTTTCTTTGCTTCTTTGACTCTCAACCACCTTCTCTTTTTCATGGAGGCGGGGGGAAAGGCACACCTCTCACTATGGTATATTACTTCGGTATATACCGAAGTATACGTATATACTTTGTATAGGGCTGGAAACCCAGCCCTATACAAAGGGGCAATTGAAAATATTCAGGTCACTGTGGGAACATGAATGAGTCTGATGAGTGGGTGTCAACTCCTTTTTCAATTCAGGGGTTTCCCAAACCTTTGCTTTTAACAAAGCTGAAGGAGAAATTAACAGAGCTGGCAGCCAATAGATATTTTTTTAACTTTCGGTCACTACGATGTTGGGCGTAGAATTCAGAAGCATTACAATGAATCACAGTCACGAAACTCCTTTATTTATGTTGACAAGATCGCTTAGCATTCATATCTATTTTATTTTATTTTTAAAAATTGAATGTTTATTTGTTTTTGAGTATGAGCAGGGGAGGGGCAGAGAGAGAGAAAGAGAGAGAGAGAGAGAGAGAGAGAGTGGGAGACACAGAAGTCAAAGTGGGCTCCAGGCTCCACACTGTCAGCACAGAGCCCGATGCGGGGCTCGAACTCACAGCTGCGAGATCATGACTCGAGCTGACGTACGACCCTCAACCGACTGAGCCACTCAGGCGCCCCGTTCATATCTATTTGAAAATAGATGCTGGGGCACCTAGTGGCTCAGTCCGTTCAGTGTCGGGCTTTGGTTCGGGTCATGATCTCATGGTTCGTGGGTTTGAGCCCTCTATCAGGGTCACTGCTATCAGCATAGAGCCTGCTTTGGATCCTCTCTCTCCCTCTCTCTCTGCCCCTTCCCTGCTCCCTCTCTCTTTATCTCTCACTCTCAAAAATAAACATAAAATAAAATAAAATAAAATAAAATCAGTGGTGAACTCTGCTTCATTTCTAACAATGTCATCTTTAGCCATATTCATTTATGTATATTTAAACCAATTGTAGAAATCCCTACCCATTCTACCAGAAGATGTGTTTCCAACAACATTTTATGTTTAATTATCGCTTATTGAAATCTATACCACTTATTATGTTCTGTTGATCAATTACATATTCATAGCACTTTTAATAGCAGCTCAAGCCAGGATAAATTTCTAAACACAGTTTTAGGGCCACAAAAACTATTTTAAAATTATAAATTAAAAATAATTTTTAAATTAAATTTAAGTAGTGGCGCCTGGGTGGCTCAGTCGGTTAAGTGTCCGACTTCGGCTCAGGTCATGATCTCACGGTCTGTGAGTTCGAGCCCCATGTCGGGCTCTGTGCTGACAGCTCGGAGCCTGGAGCCTGCTGCTGATTCCGTGTCTCCCTCTCTCACTACCCGCCGCCCCCCACACTCTCTCTCTCTCTTTCAAATATAAATAAACATTAAAAAATTAAAAAAATAAATTAAATTTAAGTATATGTTTTTCACAAAGAAGCTTTAAATTGATTAAAGGGTGTCTGGGTGGCTCTGTTGGTGGAGCATCTGACTCTTGATTTTGGCTCAGGTCATGATCCCAGGGTCATGGGATTAAGCCCTGCATTGGGCTCTGTGCTGAGTATGGAGTCTGCTTAAGATTTTCTCTCTCTTTCCCTCTGCCCATCCTCTGCTCACACTTGCTCGTTCTCTCTCTCTCTCAAATTAAAAAAAAAAAATTCATCAATAAAATACTTTCAATCATAGAGTATATTAGAGAAAATTCAGTGTCAGAAGTGTAATGAAAATACAAGTCCAAACAGAAACATTAAAAAGGTAAAATTTCTGACCCTTAAAGCTTAGGTTGTGCATTTTGTAAATGGATGATAATGACTGTGGAATCACTATAGTATCAGATTCCACTGGATCCATTACCTAGAATGATAGACTTACATCTAAAATGTAAATATTTACAAAATTCTGGAAAATTACACCTTGTTTGCGCCTTTCACACATGTGACGAAAGCATTTGGAAGTTGAATTAAAAATATTGGGGGGGGGGTTGCCTAGGTTTCAAAGTTCTTACTTTGGAGTGAATGAGCCAAACCCATGGGAGGCCATCATCTCCGTGTCCAGTGCTCATGGCCTGTGGACCTCCGACTGCTGGAACGATGATGGTTGAGCACCTAAGGGAGGGCAGGGAAAGGAACAGGGCACGTACGCAAGACGTCCTCGGGACACCCGAAGGTAGGTTCTCACGGCTTGAGAGGTGACCTTATGCGGGAGGCCAGGTCCCAGAATTCAGGAAAGATGAACGACCAACGTTTGAAGTCCTTAACTTTAAGAGCAGTGATGTAAATCCAGGGATAGCAAACGGAAGATGTTGAAGTCAGAAATACTCCAACAGAATGCGTAATAGCCGTTAAAGGGGCTGAAGAAAAAGGCGTAGCTAGAGCTTACATTTAAGAAAGTGGATTAAAATAATAAAGTGTTATTAAAATTAAACACACATCAGAGTTCCATCAAGTTGTAGACAGGGGTATCGTGCGATGTGCAAACCCTTCAACGTGCGGGGACACACGTTGTAGTCTAGTACACGTTGTAGTGTACTACTATCCGCTTACTTTTTTCTAACCATTTTTAGCTTCTCACACATATCATAATGCGTCCACCCAGGCGTCCAACCCCCAGGAAGTGAATTTCTCTGATGAGAAGAATTTCAGCCAGAATTCTGGAATTTCAGTGATTCCGTTTTTGCCTGGGTAGCTACTTAGAATGCTGGCAAAGCTATGTTCTGATCTAAGTATAAATCGAAAGCTTTACCATTCCAGGAAAGTAAACATAATGCTTATCAAGAAGCATATATATCTTTTGCGTGATGGGCGTGCTGCATACAGAAAGATAACGTGTCTCCGCACCTGATTTATTCTCACTTTTAGACCAGTGGAAAAAAGAGAATTTTTATACTTACAAACTCGGATCACAATATTATTTAAAAACATCCTGGAGAGACCCATATAAAAATATTAATTGTAGCTGTCATTTTAACACAGCAAGCAGTAATGTGACCTAGAGTATTTGGACCTGAATTTTCAGATTCCAAATTGCTATCTTTGAAAAATGCATAAAGTGGATTCTAATAAATCAAGGGTTATACCATGTGTCAAATATCTGTCTGAAATATATTCCTCTGGGTAAGCTATGAATCTAGAAATTGGGTCTTAACTTCCAGTGCACAGTTCCTAGTATAGTGTAAAAGGAATAGCATCATATAACTTTACTTCTTTGAATACTTTCTCTGAAATAGTGACTTTACAGCCCAAATTATTGTGTGAGTCGGTATAAAAATGCTGTGAGCAACACCGAGTCTGTCTAATGCCGTGAGAATCTTCTAATTCTGTGCGTGTACCGGTATATCCTTGCCCATGCTGGGTTTCAGATCTTAGGACTAGACCTTCAAGCACTGGCCTTGCTTAAAGAAGTCTGACTAGGGATTTGAAACTCATAAAGTTCTTATTACTGACCCTTCCTTTACAGGAATCAAATCTGATTCTTCCTTGGGTGAAAGTAATAAGTGTCTATTACACACGACAAAAAAATAATATGACTTTCTGTGTGCACAACTTTGACATGGAAAAATATACTTTGCCCCTGTCTTCAAGATGGATTTTCCATAGTGGAAAAAACGGAAAAAATGATTTAGATGAATGTGTCACACAGTGTGAGCACTGGGTTCATATTGATCTGATCGAGACTTATGAGCAGAAGTGGAATTTGGTCCAGAAAACAGTTTGGAAAGAAACGCACCCAAGGACTTCAGACATTAAAGGCTTCGTAAGAAATTGCTAGCCCTCTATGGACTGAGAAATGGTTAGGCATGCGTGGTTTTAGAGGCCCAGTGTGGCAGGGAACTTTTGCTTTGTTGACAGAGCATGCAAACTCAGCTTTGTCAGAAAAAGGGGGAATCTCCAACCAGCCGTGGGTTTGTGTGAGTATTACATGTTTCATCTGGAACAGAGTGATCAATAATTGATTCCATTCCTTCTTTCCCTTTTTCCTCGTCCGCATCCATTTCCCGAACCTCCCTATGAAGTGAAAACAATTTAAAGTCTAAGTTGGTGAAGATGCCTCGGTTCTGAGTGAAGCTTTAATCCTAGCTTCCCAAATACAATCTAAATAGAGAATGTTTCATCAATTCGCAAGCGATTAAGTGGAGGAATGTACAGCTCTTCCTCGTTATACGATAAGGTCACGACCCAATTAACTCATTGTAAGTGGAAAATCTTCCAGGTCGAAAATGCATCGAATACACCCATCCTCCCAAACACCATAGCTGGGCCTGGCCTACCTCGAAGGTACGCAGAACACGTCCAGCAGCCTCCAGTGGGGCAGAACCACCACCAAGAGCCTACGTGTAACAAGGTGTTGAACGCCTCATGGAATTCAGTGAACGGTGTATGGAAAGCAAAAACGACACTTTTCAAGGGCTGGTGACCCTCGTGATCCCTCGCTCCCTGGGGACCCTAGCTGTGCCGGCCAGCACCACGAGAAAGGATTGTCTGCATGTCGCTAGCCTGGGGAAAGGCCCAAATTGTCCAAATTCAAAATCTAAAGGACAGTCTCTACTGAATGTGTGTGGCTGTCCGACCATCCTCACGTGGAAAACTCGCAAGTCGAACCACGGTAAGTTGGGGACCATCTGTAGGTTGCGAGGACACTGACTGAGGACACAGGAGACCTCTGCCCCAGTCCCAGTTACCTACTCTGGGCAGCTGACTTTAGCAAGTCTTTCTCAGGGGATTCTATATATTCTATGTATTCTAGATTTCTGTATATTCAATGGGCGACGATAATACCTGTTCTGCCTAATTCACGGGTTTTAGGTGGCTCATAAATGCACATAAATGCATTTTATGACACTAAAACATCACAGGAAGTTTTTGCAATTAAAAATTTTCTTCCCACCCGCCTTCATCACACCTGCTGTCAACATTTCAGAAAAAAAAAAAAAAGGTGTGATTTAATAGGAGGGGAACTGATCTGTAGCCAGCACTTGATTAATGTCACACGTAGATAGTGACTTTTTGACATTAAGTTTAACCTCCTTCCTCAGGTGACATTAAACTAATTTGAATCACACCTCTCACGAGGAATTACAAGGGCCATAAGGAAGACCCATTTAATCAAGATTTCTCTGTGGCTGGGAAGAAATACTGCAGAAACCTTCCAGTCGCCAGATGTTGTTCAAAATCACTTTAGCCTGAATTCATGCCAAGCTCAAAGCGTCACACAAAAAAGTATCACTTCAACTTCTGTTCCTATATTTTACATGGACAAGGACTTCCTTTTGAGTTTAAATTTTCCTTAGTCCCAATTTTTAATGGTAAAGCTAGAACACAGGCCATTTTATTGTTAGGAAGATAATGCTTGTTATCTTTACTGTATTTCGTTCTTACTACCATTACTATCCATGCTAGTTATCATCCTCGCAAGGTGTCTGTTCGTGTGTGGATGTCTGTGCGGATATAAAATATGTGTGTATTTAATAGTAATGTCGCACTCTGGGAAAAAGTCAAGGAAGATGAATAGGGCATAACATTTCTAATAACAACAGGATATTAGAAGAAAACAGGAGAATAATTACTCGAGTACATAAGCAATATGATTCACACTTATTATTTTGCAATTTTTGAGTCCATAATTTATGTCTTTAATAAACTCCAGCACTTTCTCTAAAGCGCATCCCAGTTGTCTGTATTATCTGTGTAACAGGAAAGACTCATTATGCAATATAATTCTTTTGGATAAACAAACTTCTAATCACTATTAAGAACTTCTTTATGAACGGTAACGTTCAAGAAATCGCAACAAGGTTAAATCCTGCAGATTGGGTAGTGTGATCTCTTTAATTCCCTTTGGTTGTATTGCCGTTCCGTATTTCTAGAAAGCATGACCCATACCGTAAGAATCCCGCGTTGAGACGTAGTTTAACTACTTCAGAGAGGGTTCGTACCCAGGCCGGAATTTCAAATGTCACGAAAGAGAGAAATTTTAACTAAATGATGATTCGGCGTTTTCCTATAGACGCGAACACAATATTGACTGTTATTCCAACCTGAAGAGCAATTGAGTTTATATTATATGTGAATGAAGGCTTACTAAACACATTTTGTATCTTATCAGGTATTTCATTGTTTTACACAAATCAAGTTTTGGAGAAACATATTTCCACTTACTCCATAAATATAGTTTATTCCCCTTATGTAAAGACCCTGCATGAAGGGACAAAGCTAAAGAAGGGGTAAGTGTGAATTAAAACTTCATCAGAGGGTTTTCCCAGTAGCCAAGGTACCAAGGTAGTCAAGGAGACTGCTTAACTGGGAGGATGTCCACACATTTACCACAAACGTTACCAGTCAACAAGGAGAACAAATAAAGCCCCATAAATCTCATGCTTTCCGAAAAACAACAAACAAAAGCAAGACACGCAAAAAAGCAGAACGCGAGGTGCTTCTAATTAATGTGAAAAATAAACATCAAGATCCAGCAGACCTATTTTTCAAACATTTACCATCAACCTTTGCCAGAGAATTGGCAAAGTCTCTGGAAAAAAGCTGCACAGAAACGAACCCAGGGGCTGAGGTAAACTACTATCAGAAATAGCAGGTTCACAGCAAGTGTGAAAATCCTGAAAAAGAATCCTTGCAGATAGGAACACTGCCTAGACGTGTGTGGGCAGTTTGAAAAGTAATGTTTCTGAAGGAAAAGGATAACAAGGAAGAGAGGCTGGAGACCGGGTGATGAGGGAAGAAAGGGCGTTTGGGGTTCTGCAAGACGGAATTGAATAAGAAGAAAACCAAAGTGTGCACACCCTCTCTCCAAATAGAAGCCACCCATTGAAGAAACTGTAGTACACATAGGAAAAGCCTGCTCTTACAATCATTACAAATAGCTAACTGTGTGCACGCAGGATGGAAACATAAGAAATCTTCATCTGAAAGCTCCCCAAGAAAACGAAAAAAATAAAAATCACATGTCAGCTGATAACAATTCTCCTCCTCTCTGTCCCAAACAACCATAAGACAGAAGAAAAATGTAAGAAAAAACCCTAAACTGAATTAAATATCATTAAACAAGCATTTGGGGGACATGGAAAACCACCATGAAACAGGAAAAAAAAATTTTTTTAATTTAATAAAAAAGGGCGTAAAACAAGATGGGGTCAAGTTAGAAAAGAAATACGAATCAAAAATGGCAACCATGCTTCACGGTGCCCAAGAGAGAATATATTTGAGTAAAAATGTGATGAAAAGCATACAGGAAAAGGAAGTATGACATACAGAAGGAAAACAAGATTAAAAAAAGAGGAAGCGGGGGCGCCTGGGTGGCGCAGTCGGTTAAGCGTCCGACTTCAGCCAGGTCACGATCTCACAGTCCGTGAATTCGAGCCCCGCGTCAGGCTCTGGGCTGATGGCTCGGAGCCTGGAGCCTGTTTCCGATTCTGTGTCTCCCTCTCTCTCTGCCCCTCCCCCGTTCATGCTCTGTCTCTCTCTGTCCCAAAAATAAATAAAAACGTTGAAAAAAAAAAAAAAGGAAGCGAAGAAGGAGGAGGAACGTTCAGAGGGAAAGTGTTTGAAATGGACGCCAGGTAAAAAAGCTGCAAAATCCATATAATTGGTGCCACTCATGTCTGGACAGCAAATAAGGACATAGGACTAATAGCTAAACTATAATCCAGTTCAACTTTCTGAAAGGAGAAGAAAACCTGAGTCTAAGTAATGAATGAGCTCCACAGGTACCTACCAAGACTGATCCAGAATGGTGGCCTCTGAGATACATCTAAGGGAAATGGTTAGATTTTAAAGGTAAAGGAAAACATCCGAAAGGTCTGCAAACAGAAAGGTCAAACTACTTACATGGGCAAAAGAACTCAACTACTCACTTTTCTAAAAAGTGTGCAAAGCCAAGTAACATTGAGCACTATTTTTAAGAAACTCAAAGAAAGAATTTGAGTCTGCCCATCAACTATCCAAGAAAAACACAGAAAGATCATTTTAAACATCTATGAATTCAGGGAATTCTGTACCCATCAGTCTCCCCTGAGAAGTGTCCTAGAGAATGGATTTTCTACCAAGAGAAGACTGGGGGGCGGGGACGGGGGGGGGAGCAGGAGAACTAATTGTGAGCACTGAACAATCGGTGTGAGACAAAAACAAAGGTGGGGGGGCGCCTGGGTGGCGCAGTCAGTTAAGCGTCCGACTTCAGCCAGGTCACGATCTCGCGGTCCGTGAGTTCGAGCCCCGCGTCGGGCTCTGGGCTGATGGCTCAGAGCCTGGAGCCTGTTTCCGATTCTGTCTCCCTCTCTCTCTGCCCTTCCCCCGTTCATGCTCTGTCTCTCTCTGTCCCAAAAATAAATAAACGTTGAAAAAAAAAATTAAAAAAAAACAAAAACAAAGGTGGGAAAATAAGATCCAGATGTGATATGTTTGGATGAAGTAAAAACAACGCAACTAAAAATGAGGACACAGGGAAGAAGGAAAGCGAAAACAGAATAAGTTCATTTCAAATTGTGTCTGTGCTACATGACAGGCAAAGGATATTATGAAAAACGACAACCAGAGAGCAAACATCTGAGGGAAACAAGCAGGGAGCTAGGGGCACCCAAACAAAAATATAGACTGTCCTAAATACTACAAGAAAAGAGTGATTAAAACACATTGTATACGGCAGAAAACACAGCAAATATTCCATAATACACGTAGAAATTCTAGAATGTGACCAAGTGGAGACCAAGCTTATCAGTAAATGTAAATGGATGTAATTCACCTATTAAAGAAGATTTTTAATTTTGCTCACAAAGCAAGAGCCAGCCCAGTGATGTATAAACAGGACACACATAACAATACACCTGAAGCCCTGTGATTTAGGAAGGGCTCACATGGAGGGTTGGGCAAACGAATACTAGGAAATGGAAGAAATAAGAAATCGGGTTTCCCTCCTTATGTTTGAAAAAAAAAAAAAAGTAGAATCCAAGCTAAAAACATTGAATTTGACAAAGGACACTTTTCAGTATTAAAAGCCACAACTAATGATAAAGCCATAAAAAAAAAAGAAAATGCCTGTGCACCCAAACCATAAAGCAACCACATGAATAAAGCATATGATATAAGAGATGGAGGGAGATATAGAAGGAAACACACTCATAACAAAAACGGTAAAAATACTCTCAGTACAAGTCAAGTCAAGGGGACAAAAATAAGTAAGGATATAAAAGGGTGCATCCTCTGGACACCTATCAAACTTTGTCCATTAAAATAAAAAATACACCTTCTCAAACGCATAGGGAATATTTGTGTTATTGACTGAATATGTTCCCACCAAATTCCTATGCTGCATCCCTAACTGCCAGTGTGATCGCGTTTGGAGATGGGCTCTTTGTGGAAGCGATTAAGATTGTATGAGGTCATAGGGTGGGGGTCCTAATCTGATACAATTAGTGCCTTTATGAGAGGAGACAGAAGAGAGCTCTCTGTCTCTTCTTGCACCCAGAGCAAAGGCTGTGCGATCACCCAGTGAGAAATCAACAGTGGGTCTTGCAAACAAGGAAGAATGAAAGCCGTGCTGTCACCTGATCTCAGACTTTCAGCCTCCAGAACTGTAAGAAAATAAATTTCTGTTGTTTAAGCTACCCAGTCTATGATATTTAATGATGGCGGTCTGATCAGACAAATCTAATCCACAAGCATTAATCATATATTGGCTAATGAAGACAGATTCGGTAACTTTTCTAAGAAGAGGAGATATTACAAACAATACTGTCATCATAATTCAACAAGACCAAAAATAATATCAAAGCTTCTTCTGGAAATGAAGAAGTCTTCTACAAAACAATTATTGAATAGAAATGCAAATACAGCCAGGAAGTACAGAATCTGAGAAATAAGGTTAATGAAAACACCACATATCAGTTGAGATGGAACACATTTGAAGTCGTGATAAAGGGGAAATATACAGCTTTAAATGCTTACAATTTTTAAATTAAAGGATAAAAATAAGTTACCCACATTGCCAACTCAAAAAGTTGAAAAACAAGAAAAAGCAATCCATAGAAAGCATATGAAGGAAATAATCATGATAAAAACAGAAATGATTGAAATAGAAAAAGACAACCAATACATCAAATTAATAAACCAAAATCTTGTTTTTAAACTAGCTGACACACCATTAGCTAATATAATCAAGAGGGAAAAAAGAAATAACTTTACAAAACAAGAAGTAACAGATGGAAATAACCATTGAAATAGAAGAAGTTTACAGAAGCTTAAGACATGGCTTGACTGACTTCTAGCCAAATGAATTTAAAACCTAGATGAAATAAACAATCAACTAGGAAAATAGCATTTGCCAAACTTGACCCCATTAAGGAAAAAATGCTTAATCAGAATAATATTTGCGAAAGTAGTAGAAAAAGTCAACAAAGAACTAACTCACAAATGGTTATTGGGATCAGATAGTTTCACAGGGGAATACCGTGAAGCCTCAAAAATCTTGAAAGAGAGAAAAAAACCAAAGTACAATATCAGAAATATAAGAGAAGCCATTGCTATAGTCGAAAGTAATTATATCAAAGGAATACTACAAGCAACTTTAGGGCAATACATTTGTCAATTAGAGGAAATTTCTTTAAAAAAACAACCTCCCAAAATTGACACGAGAAGAAATTTTAAAAAACATAAACAGCACTGTATTTATTAAATACATTGAATTTATAACAAGAAACTTTCCACAAAGAAAATTAGGCTGGGATGAATACCTTGGTGACTTACATTAAACGTTTAATAAACATAGCATACCAATACTACACAAATTCTATCAGAAAATACAGGAGGAAAGGTCACATCTTCATTCACACCTTAACTCATTTTATCAAGCCAGTATGACTCTAATACCAAAACCCAACTTTACAAAACAATTAGATCAATAAGATCAATGTAACGCATCCATGCAGATCAGTAAATGCTACGTAAAATATCCATAATTTGAATTCGACAACATATAAAATATAATGCCATGTGACCAACTGATTAAAATTTATATCTAAATGTAGGGAACCTAGAATAGCCAAAATAATTTTGTACAAGAACCAAATCGAAGAATCTAATTTGAAGATTTACTGTAAAGCTGTAGTCATCAAGACAAACTGAAATTGCTATGGGGAATGGCCAGTGGGGAAGAGTGTAGCCTCCAGAAGTAGACCCAAAGGTAGGTGGTCAGTCGATTTTTGATAAACGTTTCAAAGACATTCAAAGTGAAAAGGATAATTTTTTTTAAATGGCACCAAATCAATTGTTTATTCACATGCAAAAGTACCAACCACATTCTTACCTCACACATTTCACCAATACTAACTTGAACTGCGTCACAGATCTAAACATAGGAGCTGAAGCCCTAATATTTGTAGAACACTTACTAGCGTATCATTGTGACGGGGGGTAAACAAGTCAAAATGCAAAAATCATTTAAAAAATTTAGGTAGGGGCTCCTGGATGGCTCAGTTGGTTAAGCGACCGACCTCAGCTCAGGTCATGATCTCACCGGTTCCTGAGTTTGAGCCTTGTGTCGGGGTCTGTGCTGACAGCTCAGAGCCTGCAGCCTGTTTCATTCTGTCTCCCCCCCACCCCTCTCTCTGACCTTTTCCTGCTTGTGCTCTCTCTCTCTCTCTCTCTAAGTAAATAAATAAACATTTTTAAGAAATTCAGTAAATTGGATGTCATCAAAATGAAAAGTTTCTGCTCTCCAAAATATGGTATAAGGAAAACGAAAGGACAAGTCACAGAATAAGTGACAACATTTGCAAAACACACATCTGGTAAAAAGGTTGTACGCAGAATATAAAAAGAGCTCATACAGTTCAATAATTAAAAAACAATTCAATTAAAACATAGGCAAAACATTTAAATAGACACGTCCTGAGGAAGTTATATGAATGGCCAGTAAGTACATAAAAAGATGCTCCACGTTATTAGTCATCACAGAAAGTAAAATAAAACCCCAATAAGATATTCCTGCACATCTGCTGGAATGACTAAAATTAGAAAGTCATAGATATAGAATATTCCTACAAATAGAATAGTAAAGGTTGGCAAGAATGCGGAACATCTAGAACTCTCATACACTGATCTTACCAAAATGAAAAATTCGTAACTGAAAGGAAACTACAAAAATCTCCCAAGAGTTGGAAATTGAGCGCACCCTACTTCCAAGTTTTCCAAGTTCAAAGACACGTTGCGGTGGACATTGGAAAACATTTTGAACTAAACTATAACGAAAATACAACGTATCAACTTGTGTAGGATATAGTGAAAACTGTTCCGAGAAAAAGTTTTAGCTATAAATGCACACGATAGAGAAGAAAAAGGTTGACAATTATATAAACCATCTTCTCAAGAAGCTAGAAGTACAGTAAATTAAGCCCAAAGAAAACAGAGGGAGGGAAATAATAAAAATCGGAATGCAAATCAATAAAATAGAGAGAAAATATACAACGGAGAATATCAACAGAGTCCAAAGCAGCTTCTTTTAAATGATGGATAAATTTGTTAATCTCTAGAAGTTTGATCTGGGGAAAAAAGAGAGAAAACATAAGTTTTCAGTATCAGAGTGAAAAAAAGATATCCTAAGGGATGTCACAGATGTTTAAATATAATAAGAGGATAAATTTATGCCAATCAATGGACAACTTTGATGATGTACACAAATTTTATGAAGAACAAGATTCACCAAAACTCACAAAAGAAGAAATATTTGAAAATTCAAACAACCCTACATATGATAAATAAATAGGATTCGTCATTTAAAATCTTTCCAGGTCTAGAGGCCTTTACTGGTGACTTATTCCAAACATTTGTAGAGGAGAAAATATTAATTTTACAGAAACTCCTTCAGCATAGCATAGATCCAAAACCCTAACAAAGCATTACAAGCATAGTCCAGGTGCAAGGCAGACAAGGAGTCCAGTGGGACAGAACAGAGAGTCCAAAAAGAGATTCGTGTACGTATCCATATCCATATATATCTATTGTGGCAAAGGCCTCACCACAATAAGCAGGAAAAAAAGTTAGTTGGGTGCCCATGGAGAAAGGAATGAGCCATATCTCATACTATATATAACATTAGTGCAAACAAAATATAACATAAACTTAATATGAGAGGTAAAGGAATTAAGCTTCCAGAAGGACACATAGAAGAAAATTGATACTTTGAAAAGATAAAGATTTCTTAAAAAGATTACAAAGGCACTAACATTAAAATTAAGAACTGTTATTATTTTTTGTGGGGAGAATGAAAGCTTTTTTTTCCCTTTTTGCACTTTATTTTTCTTGTGTTATTTTTATTTTTACAGTTTTTTTAATTTTTATTTATTTAATTAATTAATTTTTAAATTTAAATCCAAGTTCGTTAACATATAGTGTAATAATTTCAAGAATAGAGTTTAGTGATTCATCAGTTACATATAACACCCAGTGCTCATCCCAACAAGTGTCCTCCTTAATGCCCATCATGCATTTAGCCCATCCCCCCACCCAACACGTCACTAGCAACCCTCAGTCTGTTCTCTATATTTAAGAGTCTCTTACGGTTTGCCTTCCTCTCCGTTTTTATGTTATTTCTGCTTCGCTTCCCTTATGTTCATCTGTTTTCTAACTTAAATTCCATATATATGAGTGAGATCATATGATATTTGTCTTTATCTGACTTATTTCACTTAGCATAATACACTCTAGTTCCATCCACATTGTTGCAAATTGTTAAGATTTCATTCTTTTTGATCGCCAAGTAATACTCCATTGTGTATGTATATGTGTGTGTGTATACATATATATGTATATGTGTATATATATGGTATATATGTGCATATATATGTGCATATATATGGTATATATATGTGTGTGTGTATATATATATATATATATACACATATATATATACCACATCTTCTTTGGACATTTGGCTCTTTCCATACTTTGGCTATTGTCAATAGTGCTGCAATAAACCTTGGGGCTCATGTGTCCCTTTGAAACAGCACCCCTGTATCCTTTGGATACATGTATATGTGTATATATATGGTATATATGTGCATATATATGTGCATATATATGGTATATATATGTGTGTGTGTATATATATATATATATATATACACACATATATATACCACATCTTCTTTGGACATTTGGCTCTTTCCATACTTTGGCTATTGTCAATAGTGCTGCAATAAACCTTGGGGCTCATGTGTCCCTTTGAAACAGCACCCCTGTATCCTTTGGATAAATACCTAATAGTACAATTGCTGGGTCGTAGGGTAGTTCTATTTTTAATTTTTTGAGGAACCTCCATACTGTTTTCCAGAGTGACTGCACCAGTTTGCATTCCCACCAACAGAGCAAGAGGGTTCCCGTTTTTCCACATCCTGGCCAACATCTGTTGTTTCTTGAGTTGTTAATTTTAGCCATTCTGACAGGCGTGAGGTGGTATCTCATTATGGTTTTGATTTCTATTTCCCTGATGATGAGTGATGTTGAGCATCTTTTCATGTGCCTGTTGGCCATCTGAATGTCTTCTTTGGAAAAGTGTCTATTCATGTCTTTTGCCCATTTCTTCACTGGATTATTTGTTTTTTGGGTGTTGAGTTTTATAAGTTCATTATAGATTTTGGATACTAACCCTTTATCCGATAAGTCATTTGCAAATATCTTCTCCCATTCCATTGGTTGCCTTTTAGTTTTGCTGATTGTTTCCTTCACTGTGCAGAAGCTTTTTATCTTGATGAGGTCATAATAGTTCATTTTTGCTTTTGTTTCCTTGCCTCTGGAGACATGTCAAGTAAGAAGCTGCTGCATCCAAGGTCAAAGAGGTTGTTGCCTGTTTTTTCCTCTAGGATTTGATGGCTTCCTGTCTTACAGTTAGGTCTTTCATCCAATTTTAGTTTATTTTTGTGTATGGTGTAAGAAAGTGGTCCAGTTTCATTCTTCTGCATGTTGCTGTCCAGTTTTCGAACACCATTTGCTAAAAAGACTGTCTCTTTTCTATTGGATATTCTTTCCTGCTTTGTCAAAGATTAGTTGGCCATATGTCTGCGGGTCCATTTCTGGGTTCTTATTCTGTTCCATTGATATGAGTGCCTATGTTTGTGCCAGTACCATAGTGTCTTGATGATTACAGCTTTGTAATACAGCTTGACGTCTGGGGTTGTGATGCCTCCAGCTTTGGTCTTCTTTTTCAGGTTTGCTTTGGCTATTCAGGGTCTTTTCTACTTTCATGCAAATTTTAGGATTGTTTGCTCTAGCTCTGCGAAGAATGCTGGTGTTATTTTGACAGGGATCACATTGAATATGTAGATTGCTTTGGGTAGTATCAACATTTTAACAATATTTGTTCTTCCAATCCATGAGCATGGAATGTTTTTCCATTTTTTTGTGCCTTCAATTTTTTTCATGAGCTTTCTACAGTTTTCAGTGTATAGATTTTTCACCTCTTTGGCTAGGTTTATTCCTAGGTATTTTATGGGTTCTGGTGCAATTGTAAATGGGATTGATTCCTTGATTTCTCTTTCTGCCACTTCATTATTGGTGTATAGAAATGCAACCTATTTCTGTGCATTGATTTTATATCCTGCGACTTTTCTGAATTCATGGATCAGTTCTAGTGGTTTTTTGGTGGAATCTTTTGGGTTTTCCACATAGAGTATCGTGTCATCTGAGAAGAGTGAAAGTTTGACTTCTTCCTTGCCGGTTTGGATGTCTTTTATGTCTTTGTGTTGTCTGATTGCTGAGGCTAGGACTTCCAACACTATGTTGAATAACAGTGGTGAGAGTGAACATCCTTGTCGTGCTCCTGACCTGAGAGGGAAAGCTCTCAGTTTTTCCCCATCGAGGATGATATTAGCAGTGGGTCTTTCATATATGGTCTTTATGATCTTGAGGTATGTTCCTTCTATCCCTACATTCTTGAGGGTGTTTATCAAGAAAGGATGCTGTATTATGTCAAACGCTTTTTCAGTATCTGTTGAGAGGATCATGTGGTTCTTATCCTTTCTTTTATTAATGTGATGTATCACACTGATTGATTTGTGGATATTGAACCAGCCCTGCAGCCCAGGAATAAATCCCACTTGATTGTGGTGAAGAATTCTTTGCATGCATTGTTAGATTCAGTTGGCTAGTATCTTTTTGAGAATTTTTGCATCAGCGTCCATCAGGGAAATTTGTCTGTATTTCTGCTTTACAGTGAGGTCTTTGTCTGATTTTGGAATCAAGGTAATGTTGGTCTCATGGAATGAGTTTGGAAGTTTTCCTTCCATTTCTGTTTTTTGGGACAGCTTCAAAATAATAGATGTTCACTCTTCCTTAAATGTTTGGTAGAATTCCCCCCTGGAAAGCCGTCTGGCCCTGGACTTTTGTTTGTTGGGAGATTTTTGATTATTGATTCCATTTCTTACTGGTTATGGGTCTGTTCAGTTGGGCAGGGCTTGGTGTAATGGTTCTGTTCTCCACTAGGTGGCCCTGCTCAGTTCACACGGGTAAATCAGGGTGGCGCAGCAGCAAAGGTTCAGAGATTGTGGCCAATCACAACACACAGCCCACACCAGACTCTGGCATCTTCGTCCGAATACCAGCAAACGTGGCTGCTCTCTGGGGTCCGTTGGGACCTTTGTCTGTGGGGAGGCCATATGGCCTCTACCAAATGCTCTCCAAGCAGGGGAACCACTTCTCCCGGTGTGGCACACTGACCCCTCAGACCCCGCTGCCTGCTCCAGGGGATTGGCCCTATTTCCTCACCAGAGGACCACCAGGCACTGGGCTCGAGAACTTCAGAGTCTGTGCTCCCCTATTTATAGAATCCCAGTGGTATAGAACCCGTCTCCTTTCTTCCCGTCAATGGTTTTGGGGAACAGATTTCTTGTTCAGTGCCCTGTAAGTGTTTTCACTCTTCCTCTCTCTTTCTCTCCAGCTGCCTTCAGGGGAGTGGTTTCCTTGCACCATCCCAATACGCCCCACTCTCCCCCTTACTCTTTCTCTGTCCTCTCTCTTCAAAAACAGTTCCCTCCCCTCCATGGCTTTTCTCTATTCCAGTTCACCTCTGGGATGAACTTGAATCTTATGGATTAAAGGAGAAAAGAAAAAAGAAAAAAGAAAGACATTTTCAGATAAATGTAAACTATAAGGCTTTATCACTTGTAGAACTACACTACCTATAATACTAGAGAGTTCCCCAGGCAGAAGGAAAATGACGTTGGACGGGAACAAAGACCCAAAGAAGGAAGGGCGAGCTTCGGAAAGGCAAGCATGGGGTAAATATAACTTAATATTGCCTCTGTAAAGCAGAATTCAATGTCACATGGCGTTTAGAGCTTATGTAGGAGGAAATGCAATGACAACAAATAGAAAGGGTGGGACAGAAGGGAATGAGCTCAAAAGCCTCAGGGCTACCGCATTGTCCAGAAGGTATCACAGGCACCAAATGTAGGTGGGTTGTAACAAATGAATGAGGCATATGTGATCTTTAGTGTACTTATTATAGAATAAAAAGCGAATTTATAGGTAAAATCTAACAGCAGACAAAATATTCAAAGTCGATGTGTCAGGAAGTAAAGGTATATGCCTGTGATCCACGGTGATGAAGGGAACTCTGGAAAGACCTAGAACAGAAATCAGGACAAGAGCTCATCCCTGGGAAATGAGACAGGGCTGGAGGAGAAGGAGAAACAGCGGCCTTCCTCCTTCCAGTTCAAGAATATTCTGGAACTCTGGGCTCCGTACATGTGATACTGTGATAAAAGCATAAATTGAATGTTGCTAAAGGGATGGGAGGTGGACTGTCAGCTAAACGACAAACCAAACTTCGGTTTCCACAATCCCCTCCGAGGAAGTTGCATGTTCTAGGCTGTGGCACTGCCTTTGCGGGCATTGACTTTGAACCCTCCTATTCAAAGCAGCCAGTGTGCCTGCGACAGGAGACCAGGGAGGCACAAGCGGATGTGGGGCTGCCCAGTCGGTTTGCACCTATCAAAGTGGGAACCGGGGAGGGGTAGCTGGGGTGACCTTAAACTACATGTTATGGAGAAAAAAATCTCACCTCCAGTGGGTAGATTCCCAGATGTGCTGAGATCCTGGAGCCCTGAGCCAGCATGAGTAGCTTACCTGGGCAGCGATGCCCAACAGGGCCAGCAGTACCAGGCAGAGAAGCCAGCCAGCAGGAAGAATGATGCACCCAGAACACAACCTTAATTCAACAGAAGCAGGCCCATAGTCTGAGAATCGGGCATCATTTATCCATAAGGGGCAGAGGATGGGATGGTTGTGTTAGCCTGTCAAGTTCCAAGAATATTTCGTTGTTTTAAGTATTTTTAATGTTTATTTATTTTTGGGAGAGAGACAGAGCATGAGTGGGGGAGGGACAGAGAGAGAGGGAGACACAGAATCCGAAGCAGGCTCCAAGCTCTGAGCTGTCAGCACAGAGCCCAACGCGGGGCTCAAACCCACGGACCGCGAGATCATGACCTGAGCTGAAGTCGGACGCTTAACCGACTGAGCCACCCAGGTGCCCCATGAGTATTTCTAAGTGAAAAAGAATATTTTTCCAGTTGGATACAACACAGATTTTAAATCTGCAGGTATTTCGCTCTGATGGTGCTTTGGGCCACGTCGAGGCCCCTTTAGAGCCATCGACGTCACTTCAGAAATTTTAGTTTCAGCTGAAACCACTCAAAGAACTCCAGCCAAATACCTGTTCACATGACTCTCTCACAATGCTGCTGCTGGCTTCCCAGGAGCTGCACTTGGAAGGAATGTTTGGGGTTGCAGAGGTACTGAAGTGATTCATGGGGTGAACTCAGGGGTGGGGGGCACATGATAGAGGTGGGACATGCCACCTCATAGGCGTGTGTCCGACCTTGGCCCTGACCCTTAAGACAAAGCCCTTAACCCCTTGCATATCTGTTTCCTTTTTTGTAATACTTGCCCAACCTATATGACAAGTTGACGTGAGAAGAGCCTGAAGAATTGGACAGTGATGCGAGTATGCTTTTCAGAATTTAAAACATCCTAATAATTTGAAGTCACTGTTGTTTTTATTAATCATTTCAGTGATGATTCAAAATGCACAGGGAAAATGAATATAATTAATATAAATTATATTTATAATATATAATATTTATATAATATAAAAATATGTATAATATTTGCAATATATATAGTTAATACATTTCCTTGTAGCTACTCCCCAAAATACTCTTACACTAGAGCACTATTCAAAGGTGATTAAGAGATGCACCCCGTTTGGTCTTGCACGCCTAGTTGTTTTTAAAAAGAATCATGCACAGATTTGAGGCAATCTCATTAGCTGATCCATTAAATCTCATTGGTTCATTTGTTAATGAAGAGCAAAGATTTGACTGGGTGTGAACGATGCCCACATATGAATATGGTACCCCTCTTCCTGAACTCACCAGATCACAGATCACAAGGCAGAAATCAAACTCTAGTTGTAATTGACTTTTGCGAATGTCCTATTTCGCTAAGAGTGGACCTAATCTATTAGAAAATAGGGCTACCGTAACTCTCAAAACAACACACAGGACACCAAGAGTAACACATTCATCGAAAATCAGAGATAATCCATTGCTGCCCCAACGCTTGAGGCATACGTGTCCTAAAGAGGCCACTCCCTTTAAAACTTGCATACAGCTCACCCGAGATTCTGGCCTTTTAGAATCTCACTAAATGCTAGACTTATATGCTTTGTTCTTTTAGCCACCCGACAGTCAGAGTACAAATCATATTCTAGGTTGATCTACGGTAACACTGCGCCGTAAAGAGCTTCATGTGTGCTTCTTTACACAGAACCCACTCTGAAGTCTGTCCTTTCGCCTTCGCAAAGGACCCACGGGGCAGTCTTGTGAGTATATATCAGAAGGAGGGGCAGTCCATCATTGAGTGAATTGTGCTTCCCAGGGTCCATTATGCCATCCATCACCAAAGCAAATTGTTGCTTTAATGATATATTAGTGTAATAACCTGCACAGGACATACCAATGATGTATTACTCAAGATGGCCCCACTTAGGAAAGCAAGGCTCCAGGAAGAGCCCGGGTAACCTGGGAGGCGATTGGAAGGCTTCCACCAAGTCTCAAATCAGCCAGCAAGGCACTTTCCTAGGAGCAGAGAGAAATACCGGGTTTAAATTAAACCTCCTGTCATCTTTGTGATAAATCTGCAGCCCCGTTTGACCTTGGTGTCTTGGCTAACTCTCATTTGCAGGTACCATCTTGGTCAGTGGTAAGAAATGTGGGATTTTGCTCTGGGGAGTTTCTGAATCAGAAGATGGCCAAGCCCTGCTCTGCACATCTCTCTCTTAGGAAGGCTGTGGCACAGAATACCTTAGAGATTTTCCCATTAGTTTGGAATAATTGAAATCACCTATAATGATAATCTCATTGAACACATACTTGGCCTTCTCACATGGTGTGTCATTGCTTCTCCCACTCTATAAAAATAGATTTATTCTCCTCACTGTTTCCCTTCCCTCAAAATGTTTCATGTTATTAAAAACAGAAGATTGCTTGTCAAGTGTTTTATTTGCCACGTGTGTGGGGCCATCGATCATCTTTACTTGCCCGGTGTGCGCATGTGCACCTCATTAACTGAACTCCACTCATCACGCTCACGTAAAAATGCTGCTAATTGGATTAACAGATATATAAGAACTAATTAAAACATAGCATTTACATCATAATAACTGCACTTGGTAAAAGAATACTGGGAGCATCATGGGAAGTGAAAAGTCCACCCTACAAATTGTTCTTTATGGACATAATTGCTCTCGTGGTGGAGGGGAGATCTTTAGGCAGCATCTACAAGGGCAGAGGCGTTCATCTCCATTTGGCCTTGAATTGGGCATATGATGGCCATGAAGGAAGCATAGCACAAAAGGTCCAGTCGTAAAGGAGGGGGGCATCCAGTCTAACCATTCCCAGAGTGCTTCTGGGAGTCAAGCTGGTCTGCGCTCTCTCTCCCCAGGCTTCAGTCTCTGCCTCCAAGGGCATACAAAACAGGCTTCCTTCCCACACTTGAGTCCAGAGGATCCCTGAGCTGCGCTGGGTTCTAAGGAAAACGGGCTAGAATGGCTGACCTATTGGATGGTGCTCTAGCGTGGTGATCACAGAGAATGTTTTACGTGAGTTAACTCAAGGATAACCACGGAGCTACCCTTTCGTGCTTCAGTTTACCTGAGACAGGCACTCCAGTTTTAGAGGACTGGGAAATGATGCTCTGGGATCATCAGTATAACCTTCTCCTTCCCATCCAGCCTCTTTTCCTCTGCTGCCTAGCTTCCTCTTCCCCTCTTCTTGGCTCTCAACTGATCTCACTGCGATTTTTCACATGGCCCGTCCTGCTCCAGACTGCTTGTCATATCTGGTGTCCTAATAAAGCAGAGATTGAGAGAAGCAGGGAACAGGTACACGAAGGTCTGTTACATCCATGGGTTCAGAACCTCGCTGGCAACCTGACACAGGACTGGGTGAGCCCCCGCTCTTCTGCCAACACAATAATAACTGTGCTGCTGGTGATGCTGATGCTGATGATAACGGTGACGATGGCAAAAATAATGACAGAGGACGTGAACCACAGTGCAATTCTGATCAAGGACACTGAGGCACACATTCAAAGAATAATTCACCTCAGGGCACCTGGGCGGCTCAGTCGGTTGAGCGTCCGACTTCGGCTCAGGTCACAATCTCATGGTTCATGGGCTCAAGCTCCACGTTGGGCTGTGTGCTGACCGCTGGGAGCCCGGAGCCTGCTTCGGATTCTGTGTCTCCCTCTTCCTCTGCCCCTCCCCAGCTCACACTCTGTCTCTGTCTCTCTCTCTCAAAAATAAATAAACATTAACAAATTAAAGGTCGAAGAATAATTCATCTTGAAGAAGCAAGAGTTATTCCAGGCAGTTGAGGATGGTTCAAAGCATGGAACACAAAAAGATTGTAAAAACCTAACAGGAAGAGATCTACTTGTGCAATGCTGGTTTGCCAAGCTATAAACTGGTACAGTTTTTCTGGATAGCAAGTAAGCAACACTTGCGAGGAGATGTCAAACTCACAGAAGCAGAAAGTAGAATGTGGTTACCAGGGGCTGCGTGGAGGCAGAAGCAAGGAGTTGCTGTTCAATGGGGACAGAGTTTGTTTCACAAGATGAAAAAGTTCTAGAGATTCGGGGCACAGCAACGTACGTATAGTTAACACCACTGTGGCGTACGCTTAAAAATTGTTAAAATGGTAAGTTTTACGTAATATGTTTTTGACCACAATTAAGAAAATGAAACCCTATTGAACCACGTAC
Source organism: Prionailurus viverrinus (assembly GCF_022837055.1). Taxonomy (NCBI): domain Eukaryota; kingdom Metazoa; phylum Chordata; class Mammalia; order Carnivora; family Felidae; genus Prionailurus; species Prionailurus viverrinus. The sequence continues at coordinate 83,593,772 of NC_062571.1, forward strand.
CTCCACAGATGAACTACTCTCTTGCCACAAAATGTTTGCTCATGTCGTTCCGGCCTCTCGCTCCTGCTGGGGATGTCAGGTCCCTCCATCGCTGACTGAGTGGAACCACGCGTCCCACCGTTTCACTGGAAGACTGTTAGAGTTCAGCATTGATGTGGCGTCCACCCAGCAACGTCCCGCCCAAGGCCACTGTTAGAGAGGTGTGCATTCGCCAACATTCCATAAGTGAGGAGGCTAAACCAGTCCTCTCAGCTTCCCCCACATGCTGCACTCCCCTCTGCTTCACCTTGGCAACCCCCATATAACAAAGGAACAGAAGGCAAGTTTTCTGACCAGAGAGTGCCTAGCAGTCCCATCTTTATCTTTGAAAGCCCAATGTGTGTAACAGCAGCAAAGCCTACCCGACGCTTCGATCATCCCAGGTCACCCAGTGGTCCCACAACGGTGGGACTGAATCCTATCGGAAGGAACTGGTACATATGGTCGTTTCCCAAAAGACATCACTGGGGGCAACAGAGAACAAAAATGTATCAACAAGTGTCTGGGATTCTGATAGCGTTTTGCTTTAATGCCCTATGAGGGAGGGGGAAGCAGCCAGACAAATAAAGGCATCTGTCCGAGTTCACATCTGAGTATCTTTCAGTAGTATATATGATTAATAACAACCCTTAATAAAGCCCCTCTCCATCTTTCCAGTTGGAGAATTGCTACATCCGCTGCACCGGCTTCAAAATTATTTGCTTGGCTTTTTATCACGGATCGTTTCACGCCTGTCTCCTCGACGGGTCGCGAACACCTTCAAAGAGGAGACCTGGCCGCTGACCTTTTCTTGCGTGTTTCACGTATCACTCTTGGGAATGTGACGGGTGGGCCCCCCCCCCCGGATCTGCGTGGGATCTCCGTGCCCACTTCTTCCAAGTGTGCCTCTCTTCACTGCACGTGCCACAAAGGTAAGAGTGATCCTTTTACAGACCCCCTGGCAGCTAGAAAGGGGGGTGCGGATGAGGACCCAGCAGTTAGACGCACTGGCAGGAGATGTGGACAAGAGAAGGTGGACGGAGGCTACAGCTGACTGCTTTGAGGCTCTTGCCCTGGTTAGGTGGGGTCGTGGAGACACGGCGCTTAAGAGGCGGGGGTAGCAATAGCTGTCGGGTGTCAGCGTCATGAAAACAGTAGTTCAGTGACAGTCTCTCATTCCCCCTCTATGAGTCTTTACGCTCAGCTGTGGAAGCACCTGCTCCCTGTATTAAATCTCTCTCTGCTTAAGCCACCTACGGGGCTTTTGTCTTCTACACTGAACCCTGAGTCACAAATGGTAAATTAGACTTGGTTGCTCCCTCTCAGAGTTTGCAGTCAAGCAAGGAGGTTAAACTATGGGAAATACCTAAGCACGCGCCAAAGGGGGAGTGTTTCAGGAATTATGGCGCATTAACGCTAAGGAAATAACTTAAGAGATATTTTGCTGACATTAAAATTTATAAAAGTGAAGAGAAAGCATAAAAGGTATTTTATTTGCGAAGTGACGATCCGACAAATCAAACATAAAATTCTTACCATGATTACATGTCTATATTAAGTTTTATATGTGAATAAGTGTTATTAGTAAACCGAGAAATAAAATAATTGCTTTTGACTTGTGGTATCATATCTTATTTGAATTGTGGCATTTTTTATGCATTCGAAGTTTCACTTAAAGATGACATAAACTGTTTTGATAAAAATAATTTTACAAAAATAGAGGAGTCGTGGCAGGCTCCATCAGAAAGTCGTAGAGATGAAGAAATGAACTGGAAAATAAACCAGTTTAAATTTAGTTTCAAAGTTCTATTTATAAAACATTTAATATCATATGCTGCCTGTCATACATAACATTGTGCTTCTTGGCCATCAACATAGGTACCTACTGAATTGCTTTTCTTCAGGAAAAAAGCATCATAAATATATGTTCCTTGCACCAATCTGAGGACATCGTCCTGTTCACTTTCACAGATGTACTAACCTGCCTACACTCTTGTATCAGCTCAAAGTCCAACACATTCCTGCCCACCCACTTGACACAGGGCAGACAGGTCCCAGAGAGGTTCAGGAATTTCTTAAAGGCGTGCCGTTGCTCGACAGCCCGAGAGGAATTAGATCCCAGGCCTCTCGATACATCCTCTGCTTGGCTGAAAAAGTGAGCAAAGGCTTACTTACACCATGAAATTTAAAACGCGCTCTTAGGTCAGAAATTGGGGAAAGTTCCCAATGGCAAGGGCTATTGAACGTCCCGTCAAGTTATGCAAAGCAGAATTGCTAGAAAATTAAATGGCTTACAAGGAAAAACACACGTAGGGGAGAGGAAAGGAAAATACAGGAGAAGAGGCAAAAACGAAAAACAATGGAGTCTCCTGCATTGATAACTGGATGTAACTAATTTAGCATTTATTGCTTTATTTTTGCCTAGGAAAATAATTGCAAATCTGTCCGATGTGAAAATATCTTTTATAATTTAAAGCCCTATGGCATTTCCTTACTTGGGAGTCAAAGAAAAAGGACAGAACGTTCCTTTTCTCCTTGGAAGCAGGCTAACGTACTACAGTTTTCCTCAATGTAATACAGAAACATTTCAGTGTAAAAGCATAAGGATCCCCAGAGATACAGGAAATGTCTGGGCAGCCAAGCACTAGCCCCTCCTAGGCCCCTGCCCTGCATCCAGCACTCGGGGGAGAGGCCCGACCGTATCAGGCAGCACAGGGGAACGGACACCTCTCTGGGCTAAGCAACCCGGAAGTGACAGGGCCATTTTCTTAGTGGCCTGTGGCATTGCTCAGACCGTCTTGGCTTGAAGAAGAACGGTGGAGCAAAGCTCTTCTCGGCGCCAAGAAGCTGTGACTCATGTCTCGAGAGTCGACTCACAGCAGCTGGTAAACCAAGAAGACGAAGCTCTCCGTGCCTGAGAAGGTCTCAGTCCATAGGCCAGCTGCTTCTGGAATACAAGTTCAGGTCACCCCCTACACCAGAAGTCTCAAGCGATAGCTCATGAGCCAAACTTAGCCTGCGGACGCGTTTTGATGGACTTTCACCAAATTTCAAAATCAACTTAGTTATTGACATTTTACGATGTAGACTCTCACACACGCGTATGGTTTCCTGGCTTCTTTTGTAAAGGAGAAATTACCGACACCCTGGGCCCACTCCCCGATGGGGCAGCGATCGGCGGGGACCGAGGTGGGAGCTGCCCTCTTTGGATGGGGCGTGAACGTTTCAGTTTGCTGAAATCCTCACCACCCTCTCTATTCCTTGGTGACTTGAGACTGACTTGCCCCATACAGGCGTACCTCGTTTTATTGTGCTTTGTCTTTTAGAACTTCACGAATACTGTATTTTTTTTTAATACTGTATTTTTTAAAATAAATTGAAGGTTTATGGCGACCCCACGTCGGACAAGTCGATCGGCACCATTTTTCCAACAGCATTGGTTCTCTTTGTGTCTCTATGTCACATTTCAGTAATTTTTGCAGTGTTCAAACTTCTTCATGATTATTATATGTGTTATAGTGATCTGTGATCAGTGATTATGACTGTCTGAACGTTCAGATGATGGTTAGCATTTTTAGCAATAAAATATTTTCAAATTCAGGTACACACTGGCTTTTTAAGACATAAAACTGGGGCACCTGGGTGGCGCAGTCGGTTAAGCGTCCGACGTCAGCCAGGTCACGATCTCGCGGTCCGGGAGTTCGAGCCCCGCGTCGGGCTCTGGGCTGATGGCTCCGAGGCTGGAGCCTGTTTCCGATTCTGTGTCTCCCTCTCTCTCTGCCCCTCCCCCGTTCATGTTCTGTCTCTCTCCCCAAAATAAATAAACGTTGAAAAAAAAATTTTTTTTTAAAAAGACATAAAACTATGGCACACTTAGTAAACTACCGTGGAGTGTAAATATAGCTTTTCTATGCACTGGAAAACCAAAACAGCCATCTGACTCACTTTATTGTGGTACCATGATGTTCTGGACCAGAACCTCAATATCTCTGAGGTATGCCTGTATTGGCTCAACTCATTCCTTTACTTTTGGGTGCAAGATACTGTTGGGCATTAAAGTTTGTGACCCACACTCCTGTGCCTCCAGAATTGAATGTGCTGTATCCAGTCCCTACAGGTTGTGAAAGGTCAAAGCCTCTATACTCAGTGTTGAACAAAGTTAGTGTATAATAAAAAAAAGGCAAGCTTACTGTGTAACCTTCAAGTCATTTCCGCATGCGGGTAGCAATGTGCTCATTCCTGAAATGGGGCAGAAGCCCTAGGTACTTTCTGAAGCCCCTCCTGATTCTAACATCCTAGGGGCTAAGTTACTTCACAGTTCGCCTTGTTCCTAACTACCAACCTGCTAGAATTCAAATGTATTAAAATCGGATTTCTTCTCCTGTCTGTGTTTGGCATTTGTTGAAATCTCTTAAGTATTTGAAAGCTCTCCTGTGGGGAATACGCTTAGAAATTCCCTGAGCTTGCACTGGTGGGTTAACAAGGCATAAAGAATTAGAAATCCATGGGATGAACACACCCGAGTTTGGGTAAACAAGATTAGGTAAATAAGATTAGGTACACGGGGCAAAGGCCCCCAGTATAGGAGGACAAAGGTATAGGATACAAGAAGCTCTCCTGTAGGACTGGTGTGTCTTATAAAGAGGCCAGAGAGTCAATGGGCCTGAAAATTGAGCTTTTCTCTCTCCTTGGAATTCATGTGCTGTACGCAGATTTGAGACAGCTTGACATGGGAGAAATGGAGCCTGAAAGCCCTTCTGTATGAGTTCCTATATCCAGTGTTTCAGTTCTTCACTCGGGTGGCCCATCCACCGAGGGCTATTACACACGACCCACGGCCCTGGTGCTCATTCAGAGCACTGGGTGAGGAGGGGGCACTCAGGTGACTGAGTCGGTTGCGTGTCAGATTTCAGTTCAGGTCATGATCTCGAGGTTTGTGAGTTCCAGCCCCGCATCAGGCTCTGTGCTGACAGCTCGGAGCCTGGAGCCTGCTTCCGATTCTGTGCCTCCCTCTCTCTCTCTCTGCCCCTCCTCCGCTCATGCTCTGTCTCTGTCTCTCTCTCTCTCTCTCAAAAATAAATAAAATATTTAAACAACAACAACAACAACAAAGCCCTAGGGGAGGAAGGAAGAAGGTAGAGGGCGCCACTCTTGCAAAGAGCTTTTGGGGGAGGCTGCCAATGAAAAAGAAGGTTCCATAGAACATCACAGATGTATTCTACCTCACGTAAAAACATTTTTCTGGAAAGTAATGTCCTTGACTTTTTTTCCCTTCAAAAAATGCCCAAGAGTACAATACGTCTTGCGGCTTGTTACTACTTATGCAGCATGTGGTAAAATATGAGCTAAAAGGTATAATTCCAAAATGCACAGCACAATAGATCTTCTTTCCCTGGAATGAATTTATTTGGTCATTGCCCAAACTCAGGTCTGTTTTCAATGACTCTGGAATACACGGTTCTGACAAGGAATTGAAAATGAGGCTGAGAAGTGCTTCAAATTAAATGCGGCGTCAAATGAGAAAATGTTTTTCAGCACTAAAAAATCTAACGAGAAGAGTGGGATCTAGCTTTGGAACTTCCATATACTTAGTTTTGCACTTAGAGTGGTGATCACTACAATATACAGTTAAAAAAAAAAAAAACACACCACAACTTAATGTGTTTATCTGTACCCATGAATCATTCTAAATGATAGTAGGTGAGGCAGTTGTTTTTAAATACAAAAAATTGGAAAGTTTCTAAATATTAACTTCAGTGCACGTAACGTGTTAGATCAACTTTTTTTCTGAAGATATTTTTTTTCTTGAGAAAAATGTATAAACTACTTTGTGGCCCCCTTGCAAATGGAAATGCTTGTAGTATAAATTTTATCTACTGAAGTTATCAGGAGCATTTGGGCTAAAAATGATTTATGTCTCTTGTGCTTCTTCAGATCTGCTTTGCTTTAGCTTCTCTGATATATATCTGCCTTCAACAAATCACTGGATCATCAGGATAAGGGGTGCACGGTTGCTTCTAAAAAAAAAAATGCTTCCAGAAACAGTATAAAAATCTCGCCTGATGCTTTAGTCACGGTAACAGAGCTAACCCAGGATCCTTTTGCTTTAAGGGAAAGCTGAATTGAACACAGTCCATGAGCTAAGTGAAATTGAATTGAAGACAATTTTCTCCTGTTCTGCCATTTTTATTCCATTGTTACTTGATAAAAATTAGAATTGGCTGTCTGCAGAAGAGCTATGTGTTAAAGAGACAATCGGGTGTGCGAGTGGGAAATCATCCCTCCTGGTTCCTCATCAGGAAAACGAGCATATTGGGCAAGATTATCTCTAATGTCACTGCAAGTTCTAAGTTTCCTTGACTCGCTGGCTATTTCCCTAACGTCCTCACAATTCAGAAGAGAATTAATCTGCCTTCCCTGATACTGAAATTAGTTTCCCAAGCATTTCTTTCATTGTACCATCACCAAAATTCATGCTTCTCTAAATACAGAGATCTTACGTTTCATACACTCGATTTTCACATTTCCTCCTCTTTCAGTAGTGACCTATTTTGATGAAGGGTTCATGGTTGCCTCTAGGAGTAGGTTATAAAACACACAACCTAAAAAAAAGAAATGCATTTAAAAAATTGTATCGTCTAAGCACTTTGTGAGGAGTAATGAGGATGAAAATGATCGTTTACCTTATTGAGCCAAAAGTGAGGATCTTGTGTGCGCATCTCGTGGGAACACCTGGGGGCCTTTACTGCAGGAAATGCAGGTTTGGTCTGGACTCTTCCTCAATCGTCCACGTTTTTAATTGTGACCGAAGAGAAGTCAGGGACATGGCCTTGTTGAGCCTCAAGATCATGTCTAGATTTTTTATGGGTTTCCATAGCGTCAGGGGATGGAATTGTCTCTCAAGTCCCACAAGTAAGATTACTTTTGGGAGGGTGGTCTGGATTATGCTTGACCTGGCCAGCTTGGTGATTTATTTTCTGCATGCCCAGCAGTAAGCTATCTAGCTCCACTCTGCTTATCACCTCACCTACAAGGGGCAGTGATGGTGTCATTGACATCCTGCCGGGTTATTGGACAGATTAAATGAGGAATCACCTGGGAAGTGCCAGGCACATTGTTCAGCACACACATATTTCAGATATCAGAATTTATCACTGGGTGCCTGGGTGGCTCAGTCAGTTAAGCATCCGACTCTTGGTTTTGGCTCAGGTCACGATCTCATGGTTTGTGAGTTTCAGCCCCACATCAGGCTCTGTGCTGTAAGCTTGGAATTCTCTCTCTCTCTCTCTCTCTCTCTCTCTCCCCCCTTCCTGCTCTCTCCCTCCCTCTCTCTCTCTAAAAATAAATAAACTTAAAAAAAAAGAACTTACTATTAACCAACCTTGTAGGACCAAGGTCTTAGAAACCCCCTTTAAAGAGCCTAGTTCCTTCTCCAGTCCTGAAAGAAAGTCCATGAAGTGCTCCCAGTCTTCTGAACCTAATGTCAACAGCACCTTGAGGATCTTTATATGTAATGTAAGAGGCCTTTCAAGAGAGCTGTTTATTAGTCACATTTGAGATCTATTAATAACATTAATAATTATTCATGGGGGATAAAGGTAATCAGGAAACAAACTGATTGCTAGTTCTCTCAGAAAGGACACATCAAGGCCATGATGACATGAAATGCATCACCTTGTTGGGAGGAATTAAGCACCAAAACCACTAAATTAAGAATGGGGCTGAATGTTTGGAGTCAAGGGAGAGTGAAGCCAAGAGACCTACTTCTGTCCACATTCAAACCATTGAGACTTGGTCAGTTCTTAAAACCTGGCCGTGTTGGGCAGATGGGCCACTTCTAGAGTTTTCTAAGGGGTCTACCTCTCCCTCATGCATCCTCCATTCATGTGTGCACTCATTTGTTCCTTCACTCACTCAATACCTGCCAGGCCTCCAACCACAGGTCAGGGCCTATATTTTATGTTGGGAATATGGTGAAAGGCAACAGACCCGATCTCTGTCTGAGTGGATAGCTTCTCCCTTCAGGAGGCTGCTATTACACAAATAATAATCACACAAATAAATACACGGTTATAAATTACAATACATACTATCAAGAAAAAGGACAGGGTATTACGAGAATAGCAGGGGGACTATTTCCTGAAGGAGATCAGTGAAGCCTGCTCTGAGGACTGACTTTTAAACAGACCTGAAGAAAGAGTAGGTCTGGGTAGGCAAATCTTGGAGGAAGAACATGCTGGGCAGATGGCCTTCATAGGTGGAGAACCTGATGGTTTCATTTGAGATAGAAGATTGCCAATGTGTTTGGGGCTTGGGAAGGGAGCACGAGCTGGAGATAAGGTCACAGTCGCAGTGATGGTTAGGAGCCAACCAGCAGGGCCTTGAGGATATGGCATGCATGTGTGGTTTTCTCTTAGGTGTCAACAGAATCAACTCAAGGAAGAGAATAATCTCAGCAGAACTGTAGTTTAGAAGATGCCCAGTGGCTTTCATTCAGCATGACAAGCAAGGTTGGGGGCTCAGATGGGAGAGGAATCCAGGTAGTGGGGAATGTGCAACAGAAGCAGAAATTGTTAATTATTATTTTTGTTTTTCAGTCCAGCCCCTTTCCAGACTACATGGGAGGGGCATCAAGGTTACCCACTGTCCCAGAGAACCATGGGTCTAATTCTAACCAGGTCCAGAATAGCCTCTTCAAACCCCTTCTGGATTGAGAGGTTTGTCACATCCCGAGCCCTTGCAAATCAGAGACCATCAACAGGGTTCATTCAGAGACCATTCCTTCAGGGATGGCTGTTCTGTTCTTAACTCCCAATCTAGCACTGATTCACCCTTTTCCCAATTGCTCACAAACTCAAAAAAAGTGGGAAGACAGCTTATTTCATTGGTGTCTATTAAAACAGGGCAAGTTGACTGAGGATTGAGATGCAAAGAGAAAATTCAATCTACTATTCAGATGCCCTTGTCCATCAGCTAGGTCACGGTCAGCAAACAGGAACCATTCCAGTTATATTAGCAGGAGAATTTAACACAAGCATTGTTAACCAGGTATTATAGAACTGAAAAAGGCAAAAAGCAAACACTAAGGGATAGAGCTTGGGGAACAAATGGAAGCTGTCGGAACTGTCAAATCTTAGAAGTTTGGAGGAGAGTCTTTCAGGGGATGGGACACAGACCTTTGAGGAAGAGAGTCACTGCTTGGTTGGTGGGGCAGGTGTCCCTGAGTGGAGCATGCTGAAGCCAATTGTCTAGATGTTGGAAAAACTGCAAAATGAGGTCAACTTCTTCTGGAACAAAGTAATGCTGATTGGCACAGGGAAGAGTCCCTTCTCTATCCCTTAGGCTTGCTGCCTCCCTCTAGTGCTCCCTAGTGGTAGTGGCCAACAGGGATCGGCAAGCAAAACAAATCTGCAGAGTCCCAGGGCCTAGATCACAAACCAGGGAAAAGAGAGGTTGTGTGGCTGAGAGACAAGAGCTCTATTACTGGCAGAGTCCCAAATGATCATCTGGCAAAGTGTAACCCCTAAGTCCAAATTTTTAAATATTTTTCATTGTTTGGTAGAGATATATGCGTGTGCATTCATACCTGCATTTTCAGACAGGTATATAGATTAAATAGATGACAGATGATACTATGCATAAAATATTACTTTTCCTTATTACCTAGTAAATATGCCTGCCTCCAGCAGGTCATTAAGTACCTAGAGCATATAAAGAACACTAACAACTCAATAAAAAGAGAACCCGTTTTAAAAATGGTCAAAGGATCAGAATAGACATTTCTCCAAAGAAGATATACAGATGACAAACAAGCACATGAAAGTATGACCAACATCATTAGTCATTAGGGAAATGCAAATAAAAACCACTTACCTACTAGGGTGGCTAGAATCAAAAAGGCAGATATGACAGGTGTTGGCAAGGATGTCGAGAAACCGAAGCCCTTGTCCACTGGTAGTGGAAAAGTCAAATGGTACAGCCACTTTGAAAAACAGCCTGGAGATTCCTCAAATAGTTAAAGAAGAGAAATACAGCATGTCCACACAAAAACTTGTACATGAATGTTTATGGCCGCATTATTCATAAGAGGCAAAAGGTGGAAACAAACCAAATTCCCATCAACTTATGAATGGATAAATGTGGTATATCCATTCAATGGAATATTATCTGGCCGTAAAAAGGGATGAAGTGCTGATTCGTGTCACACATGGATGAACCTTGAAAAAAGGATGCTAAGTGTAAGAAGCCAGGCACAAAAGCTCACATATTTTATGATTCTATTTATATCAGGTATCCGGAATAAGCAAATAGAGATATAGAGTAAGCTAGTGGTTATCTAGGGCTAGGGGTGGACCTGGGGGCTTGAGAGGTGACGGCTAAGGGGTACCAGGTCTCTTTTGGGCATGATGAAAATGTTCTAAAATTGATTGTGATAATGGTTGCACAACCCTGCATTTGCTAAAAACCATTGAAGTGTACATTGTACATTTTCAGTGGGTGAATTATATATGAATAATATCTCAGTAAGGCTGCTACTGAAAAATAAAAAAGACATGAAGACCTAAATGCTTCCAGGAATGTTCACCTGAAGAGAAAAACAACAGGAAACCCAGTGATAATTACTCCGCAAAAGTCATATTTAGGCTTTCGCTTCTTTAAGTTAAGAAGAAGCTTTTAAATATTTTGTTCCAAATCCCATAAGTACCAAGGGCGGATTAAAGAGTCAGAGCTATCCAATTCCAAAAACAAAATTTCTTGATCAGAGTCAACCCCATCGTCTAGGACTCTATAGTTTCCTCCAGGGTCTCTGTGTACAGTTGGGCCATTTGTACAGGGGACAATTTTGCCCAACCAAGGGGCCAAGTGGAGGCAAAGTCCCTTCCCAAATTGCTTACCAAACTCTGATGTGCCTGGCAGGGGAAGGGGCCTTCTTCCTTGCTTCAAGACTTTATTTACTCACAGTGACATGAATTCAGTGCCTGCCCAGGATCTGTCATCCCTTGTGTTCTTGTTGTGATCTAACTATGTTATAAACTACACAACACAGTGCCTCAATTTTTATTTTAATCAATCATGTGTTTTAAAGAAGTTAAGAGGAGGGGCGCCTGGGTGGCTCAGTCGGTTGGGTGTCCAACCGCAGCTCAGGTCATGATCTCATGGTTGGTGAGCTCGAGCCCCGTGTTGGGCTCTGTGCTGACAGCTCGGAGCCTGGAGGCTGTTTCAGATTCTGTGTCTCCCTCTCTCTCTGCCCCTCCCCCACTAACTCTCTGTGTCTCTCTGTCTCTCAAAAATGAATAAATGCTAACAAAAAATTTTTTTAAAGAAGAGGAGAAATTTTTCAAAAAATATGTACCCCCATATTTACCATTTCCAGCACTCTCCATTTCTTTTCACAGACCCGTTTTCCATGTGATGTTTTCCTTCAACCTGAAGAATTTCTTTTAACATTTCTTATATTGCAGTTTTGATGGTGAAAAATTCTCACAATTTTCATGTACCTAAATACATCTTTATTTGTTTCCTTTTGGAAGAATACTTGCACTGGATACAGAACACTGGACTGACCATTTTTCTTTTGGTACTTACAAAATATCATCCTATTATCTCTTTGCCTCTATTGATACTAATGAAAAGTTTGCTGGTTTTTATACTATTGTTTTCTTGTAGGCAATGTGCTTTTTTTCTCTTTGACTGCTTTTAAGATTTTCCCTTTATATTTGCTTTCTTGAAATTTAGCTATGATGTACTTAAATGATTTTTTTTTTCGTGTATCCTTCTGGGAATTTGTTGATCTTCTTGGATCTATAGGCTTAAGATTTTACCAATTTAGAAAATGTTAGCCCTTATTTCTTCAAATATATATGTATATTTTGCTCCATTCTCTCTCCTCTTTGTCTGGGACTCCAGTTACAGATCAGTTAGAATCCTTGATATTGTCTCAAAGCCCACTGAGGGTCTGTTAATTCTTTTCTAATCTTTTTTTCTTCTTTATTCTTTAGCTTTGAGAATTCCTCTCCATTTATCTTCACGTTTAGTGATGCTTTTTCTGCTGTCTTCAATCTATTTTGAAACCCATTCTGTGAATTTTATATTTTAGGTAGTATTGTTTTCAGTTCTAAAATTACAATTTTGTCCCTTTTGGAGTTTCCATCTCTCTCCCAAGACTCTCTATCATCACAATCACAATACTACGTTTTCCTTTAACTCTTGAATATATCTCTAATAACTCCTTTTAGATACCTACAAACTAATTCCAACATTTAGATCACACATGGGAGGCTCAGTTTCTATTGCCTTTCTTTCCTCTTGATTGTGAGTCACACTTTCGTGTCCCTTCCTCTATCTAGTAATTTTTTATTGTATGCTGAACAATTGGAAAACCCTGGATTTTGTTATGTTTCTTTGAAGATTGTTGATTTTTTTTTTTTCTCACATGCAATAAACTCGGATAAACTCCAGTCTCTGCCCTGGGGTGGGCAGGAGTTAAATTCCCACTCATTTCTTTCAACCTTTCATTTTTTGCTGTCTGTCAGGTCTCTTGGTGTCTTTCCCCAGGCATATGTAGTTCAGGAGTCAGCCAAGCATTTGAGTGGAGTTTATGTTCAGATTTTGAGTCTCCTCCCTCTCTATTTCAGGGTATTCTCTCCTACTTTTACAGCTACCCTTGCAAGGCTAAGTTCTATTTTTTTTAATAGTCAAGGCAGTAAATCTGTGGATTTCTGTTTCACTTCTAGCTACCTCACATGGTGAGAACTGAGGAGTGCCCTCAAGTAAAAGGCTGCATCGATACCAATCTCACTCAGTGAATCCCCACTTTCTGACTTCTTTTGATCACTTTCTAATTATTCAAATGTGATTTTAAAACTATTTATATTTAAAAAATATTTTATAATTGTTATATGTTGATAAGACCTAAAACAAGCTACCCCATAGTTATTGAAAGCAGAAATTTTGGTTCACATTTTTTAATTTTTAAAATATTAGAACACAGCCCTCTAAAAATTGTCCTAAGTTTTCTTTGAAGATTATTGATATTTTTATATTTAAATTTTTATATTCTGAGCATCAGTAACTGAGGTTTTAGGTTTTATACTTAGGCTAGCACTGGGTGCTATAAAAATTTTAACACTCAGATTTTAAAATGTTATGTTGTTACATTTATTTGCATTTCTTTAATTATACACAAGATATTCCTAAGTTACTCAGTAGACTTTCTTTGTCATGAACTCCACATTTATTCTCTTTGCTTGATTTTCCATTGGGTTGTCTATCTTTCATTTATTTTATGAGCTTTTTGTAAATTAAGGAAATTAGCCCCTAATTTGCCATATGAGTCACAAATGTTTCTTCCTAATTTATCATTAGTCTATTGACTTTACTTAAGATATTTTACCCATACTGAAAATTTAATTTTTATAAGTAGTAAAATCTCTCAATTTTCTTTTATGGTTTTGAGTTCTGCGCCCTGCTTAAAAAGGATTTCCACATAGTGTAATTATACATAAATTCGCCTGTAAGAGTTTTTTTCTTTGTCTTTTAGGGCTTTTTATTTTATTTTATTTTGCTCACTCTTCAATCTGTTTAGAAGTGATTACGATGTAAGAAATAAATAGAAATCTCTCTCTTTCTCCCTCTTTTGCTTTCTTTCTAAAGGCCAGTCTATAGTTACACTTTTTAATAAATAATCTTTCTTTTCTCTGTTTATTTGAAGTGTTTACCTATATTATACAGTAGCTCCCCCCCCCCTTGAAACACATCCCCGATGGATGCCTGAAACTGTGGATAGCACCAAACCCTACACGCTATGTGTTTTCTTATACATATACACCCATGATAAAGTTTAATTTATGAATTAAGCACAGTAAGATGTTTACGAAAACAGTTATAAAGCAGAACAATTATAACAATGTGCTATAATAAAAGGTCTACATGATGAGATGAAGGAGGTGAATGGCACTGGCATTGTGGGATAGCCTGAGGCTACTACCAGCCTCCTGATGATATGTCAGGATGAGGGTCATGTGGTTCCAGACCACAGTTGACTGCGGGTACCTGAATCGTGGGAAATGGAACCGTGACGTGGGGAGACCACTGTATCCTGAGTTGCCTTTCGAGTTTGATCCTTTTGTTAATCTACTGCTCCATTCTGCGTTCGTCCCTTTTTCATCACCAAACTATGTTCGTTATCGGGACTTCATTTAACATTTAACACCCATCAGGGCTACTCTTGAGGAGCAATTACTTGAAATGTAGCATACTTTAATAGTCCACTTCTGCAAACATCTTTCTCCATTTCTTTATTTTAATTACAGTCATTAAGGTTGTCTGGCTGTAGCAGGTCTCCGCTTTCTGCTGACAATGCTTGCATGGCCACTCACATTGTTCCCCTCCTCTCTCGTGTCATGGGCTCTGGATCCACCTCTCAGAGCTTTCTGCCGGTGAAAGATGATGGTGACACTTTTGGAGAGAAGAGCATGTTTTGGAGTACCCAGGCAAACTGCCCTCCCCTATAAATAACATCCATTACATTCCCCAAGTCTATTTTTTAAGCATAATGAAAATAATTCTAATATTACAAAAATAAAAGATCTGTGGAGTCTAACTCTTGCTGTTATCTTTTTATTGTATTGTATTGTATTGTATTGTATTGTATTGTATTGTATTTTTTAAGTAATCTCTCCATCCAATGTGGGGCTCGAGCTCATGACACCCTGAGATCAAGAGTCGCACACTCTACTGACTAAGCCAGTCAGCTGCCCCTTCTTTGGAGTATATTTCAGTCATAATACATGATCATCATCAAAGTTCAGTTGAAAATAATTCAACATAACCATAATAAACTCATTCACTAAGTAAATGAATATGACAAATGTTCTACAAACTATAATGTAGTTATAGATCAAACTGAAATGTACTAGAAATTAGAAACGTAGAGTAAAAGTGTTTTTATATGATTATAGACTTAAAGACAATATTGTTTTGTATGCATTTGGGAGGTTTCTTTTTTTTTTTTTTTTCATTCCAACACAAGATGTTTGTTTGCTGACATTTATTCAGACGCAGAAGCATTCCCACTAGACAGTACAAATGAGAGGCTGGGAAAGACACAGCTAAATTAGCTATAAATGTTCAGAGAAATTTTATTTTTAAATGAAATCTACTTCTTGATAGGATGAGTGAAAACATGGAAGTTAAAAGGAATTAGAGATCAAACAAAATAAATAAAAGTATATATTGAAATCTGAGGAGGATGAGAGCCATTTTTCCTGTTGATAGTTAATATTTTCACTTTCTATTCAAACCCGGCCCCAAGAGAAAAATAAGGCAGAGTTTCTGTAGCAGCAAATAAAATGTAATAAACCCATAGGAGTGTATTAAGAGAGCAATCCACACCTGCGAAGGTGATTGATGACTGAAATCTTATGAAATCAGGAAACTGAAATGTCAAGCAATAAAACGATTTAAAAAAAAAACTATACATGCACAAATAAATTTATGTATATGCAAATGTACATCTATGCACATGTATGTGTTTATAGATATGCATGTGTATTTATAAATAGATGTACATGCATTTTTAGTTTTATCTACTATTGCTTTTAAAAATGACCCTTCATATTTTCATTTTTCCCTAAGGGGTATGTTACCTTTTAAAAATACTTTTAGCTTTTAAAAATGCCACTTACCATAATAATATCGATGTGCCAATATTACTGAAATACAACGTAAAGGCACAGAAAACAACTGACAGCGGGAGATACTGCTTACGTGTAGATCCCTTTACCTTTTTAAAAAATCTTACCTCAAAAATGGAATTCGAATGGGGGCGCCTGGGTGGCTCAGTCAGTTAAGCGTCCGACTTCAGCTCAGGTCACGATCTCGCCGTCAGTGGGTTCGAGCCCCGCGTCGGGCTCTGGGCTGATGGCTCAGAGCCTGGAGCCTGCTTCTGATTCTGTGTCTCCCTCTCTCTCTGCCCCTCCCCCATTCATGCTCTGTCTCAAAAATAAATAAACGTTAAAAAAAAATTTAAAAAAAAATGGAATTCGAATGATTGGCTCATCAACTTTAAAATACTAATATACATCGAGAGTACTTTTAGCCGTTTTCTAAAACAATAGACCACAAGTTTTCCATAAATAATATTTAGGCAACTGTCTGTACAAGTGTTTATCTGTACTTCACGAAAAGTACTCAGCACCCTGAAGGGTGTCAGGTAACCGCGACAGCCTGCTTCCCTTGTATCAAGTATGATGCCGGGGCGCCTGGGTGGCTCAGTCGGTTAAGTGTCTGACTTGGGCTCAGGGCATGATCTCGCATTCGTAGGTTCGAGCCCCACCTCAGGGTTCGGGCTGATGGCTCAGAGCCGGGAGCCAGCTTTGGATTCTGTGGCTTCCTCTCTCTCTGCCCCTCCCCCACCCACACTCCGTCTCTGTCTGTCTCTCAAAAATAAATAAATGTTGAGTAAATATTTTTTTAAAAAAGTATGACGGCAAAGATTCTGAGAGTTACCCGTTGAGTACATATTAGATTAAGCCATCGCATTGTATACTAAAAAGAATACACGGCACCAGACGGCCCCCATCAGAAACACAGCTCTGTGTGTGGGCACCGTTGGGAGGGAACAGAAAAGGGAGGAAAGGAAAAAGCAGAAGCGAGTGTCAGCTGGCAGTGGATGGAAGGATCTGCCAGCCTCCCGGCTGCCAGAAATGACCCCACTGAGAGATTATAACTTCCATTGGCTGATGTTGGCCACTGGGGGCGAAGAAAGCAGATCCATACCATAGAAACACTCCAACCATACCCACTCGGCAGGGGCGGCAAGAGCCCGAATCCAGAGATTACTGGAAAATCACGCTGGGGAACACGGGGAGAAATTCTGAAATAGACAGTGTTGGGGCCCCCGGGTGGCTCAGTCAGTTAGGCACCCGACCCTGGATTCCTGCTTAGGTCATGGTCTCGTGGTTTGTGGGATCAAACCCCCCCATCGGGCTTTATGCTGTTGGTGTGGAGCCTGGTTGGGATTATCTCTCTCCCTCTCTCTGCACCCGCCCCCCCCCCCCCCCAATAAATAAAAAGCATTTTTAAAAATCTTTAAAATAGACAGTGATGATCTGTTCCCCTGGGGCCTTTCAAATGCTGGCTTTTCAAGCAAGACTCCCTTCCCCCTAAATTCCCTTTGAAATCAGAGCGTTTTGCTGCACTACTGTTTCCAACGTTCCCCATATTATAGCATTATCCATAAAACATGAGGAAAACCTGGCCCCAAATAGAGTGATGTGTGTGCCGCTGCTATGGGGCCGGGTGAGGACTGAAGCGTTCTAGTCCTCCCCAGGGTGCTCCGTGACTCAGCAGAGGACTGATGATGAGACATCAACCACCCCAGAATCTTGAAGGCATTTTCCAAGCACCCGTCAGCCACTCTTACACCTCTCCTCCTTTTAAAGGTCCTAGAAGGCGGGAAAAAAAGGCCACTTCTTTGTCCTAGAAGTTGGGGCTAATGCAGAACCCATCCTCCTGGGCAGCTGTCCCTGAGCCATCTAGCATCTGTTCTGTTCTGCTCCTGTGTGGGTGGCTTGGCCTTCCTGCCTGGTGAGTTCCAGCCTGATTGCCAGAGAATTCCAGCAGAGACGGAAGTCGGTGCTAATGTGAAGTTTTCACAGGACAAGGGCCAGCTGGGTGGGGTGGGGTGGGAGGAGCGAGGGGGAGGATGTGTCAAATGAAGCCGGAAGTCACTTCATAGAAGCCACCGGAGGAAAAGGGCCAGGACCATGAGCGTCCCAGCTGGACCTGCTTTGTGTCTGCCTTGCACCAACATTTCAGAAGTGCCTCTCCCACCGTGACGTGCCTTGGCCATATATTTTAATTCCTGCCTTCGATTAAACATTGATCATAATGCGTCACTCCATGATGTTACATGAAACGAGAATTCTGCCGTTACCTCCGAAAAATTGTATGACAGTCCTCTGCAGAGAAATTGATCAAACAGTGGCTCAGTGGCCAGGAAGGCGGACGACTTGTAGGGGTGCCCGTATCCCGGGCATTAAGAGCTCCAAGGGAGGCCACGATTTAACGAAAACACCTCCGGACTATACCTGCTTCATCCAGAAAATAAAGCAGGGCTCGCCCGACCACATGTTTTGTCCTCTTTACTTTAATGTCAGACCTGCCCGGAGAAGCCTGGGCTTCATTTGGTTTCTAGAAAATACACATTTTACACTCTGCCCTTCTCCGTTTGCATCAAGGTTAAACTCTATCGTTACTGAACTGGTATAAAGCACAGGACCGATTCTGACCCGGAAATGAGAGAAATCACAGAAGTTCACATGTTAAGAACTGTGATCCTGAGTTTTTAAAAGACCCATCCCACGCACCGACTACTTGCATTGGAGGATGCTACGTGGTTTCATTTATTTACCAGCCCTCACTTTCCCAGTGCCAAAAAGGGGGTGCCACTCTCTTCACCGGCAAGTCCAGGAAGCTGTGTAGGGGACGTTTGTGGCTTCTCACATTTGACATTTACAAATAAGCATGCCATTCATACGGACTTGCACATTATAGACGATTTCTGGCTTCCATTCTTAATAGAACCGCAGATTTCTGGAATCAGCGTGTAATGAATGCATTACAAATCTCTGCACCTCTCAAGCAATCTTAGCACTGATGTGACTTCTAAATTGTGAGTTCTTCACTTCTGATTCCTGTATTTGCATATCTGTTCAAATCCAAATGATTAAAAAGGAGCTATCAAGGTTGATAGGCCTAAAATTAGACTTGTCTGTTCATTTTGAACGTACACATTAATATAGATGTCTCCACTTCCTATTTTTTCCTGAACCTTCAGTGAAGGAGAATGAGGTACGTCAACAGTTTGAGACATTTTATTTCTTTTCTTTTCCGAAAGAGTCACTAACAGCATGTAAATCAATCAGTGATGAAAAGCCGCTCCACTTTAGAAGCAGGTACAGACATTTTTAAAACCACAATTTTTGGAAAGAGTAAATTTCTACCAACTAAATTATTGTAGGTGTTTTTAAAAATCAATTTACTTAATGTGACTAATCCCTGGTAAAACATATTTGAACACTTGTCTTTAAGCCCACAAATGCATTCTGATTGTGTCATCATTCATGGTAATTTCCCATACATTTAGTCACCAGGAAAATGACTATGAGAAACACTTTTTTTTTTAAGTCTTCTTGTTTGTTTAGAAAGAGTAATTAGTTATTTAAAGGAATTGTGCTATATTTATGGACACTTCTTTGAAATGCAGTGTGCAGAAATAACACGCCATAAATAATCGCAGGGCTTTTTGAAAAAAAAAAAAATTACTTTGTTTTCCCACATCTTCAAGGCAATGGGGGATGTGCAGGACCCGTCCTGCCTTTCAAGGGATGGGACACCGGCCAGAACTTTAGGGCTGATACGCTAAGTCTGGCGACATGTGTGCTTTTCAATCATGCCTCAGATAAAATCAGAACCAGAAGGATCCAGTCTGGTTTTTGACAGCTATTTAATCAGTTACTGTCCAGGATACACGATATGGCTGTTCACTTTTTCCAGGAAGCAGCAATTTTGGAACAAGCCGAATAAGGCACATCCACCTTTTGCTTAAGCAAAGACTAAGCCCTGTGACCTTTCTTTGAGAAATGACACTATTGTCAACGAAACCATTGTCGCTGCCGCCTTCAGAGAATTGAGGTCTGTTTGGGAGGTCCCGCCTGCCCGAGCTACTGGCAGAATTACAGTCATGCACATGGCAGGAAGTTAAGACCGCAAAGGTTCAAAGGTGTTTTGGGTTGTTCATTCCAAGCTGGGACCGACCTTTGTGTTTAGTAATTTGAGCACCTCTGCTTTTAAAGAAAGGTACTTGGAAGATAAAACCATGATTCCTTCAAGGCAGATTCTGGACCCCAGGTAACTTCTTGAAAGAATTTTTGTATCCATCTTGCTTCGACTTGATGAGAGCCCTAATTATCCCCACCCCCCTTGAGTGATTAATTGTTGGAAAGGACAATCCTGCCATCTGGGATGTCAGCTCACCAACAAAGAGTGATTCTTAGGGTGAGCAATTAAACTGTGGCCGTGTTCAAGCCCCTCATTCTCTGGTCTTCCGTAGCATCAATGAAGGTGACTTGCAGATTCAGTTACCTGGCTAGCCTGTGCTGAGGGGCTCCCCATTAGGGACAAATGATGTAATAACTCCCCAAAAGTATCCAACTGGGCTATTAAGTACTTGGAAGGCGATGCCAGCTGCTTCCTTGAAACAAGGCATGTTCTGGCATCTACACCCTGCTGTGTCTTTCCATAGAATTAGACAAAGAATCTTTCCCTACAGCACAAGAGGGATTCTTTTTCCACCCATATCCTCCACCGTGACCCCCAGTGTCCGGGAATTCTACCTCCCTCTAACAGTAGGTTACAGACACTCAGCTGTATACACTTTTTGGTTCCCACGCAAAATCATTCTCCTGCTACTCAATACGGTAAAGTGATCCTTGGGTCCTAACTCAGGTAGGTGTCGACCTAATGTTTAGATCAGCTATTTTACAGGAACGGGTCAGAAGATATGGTCGCAGCATTTGCTTTATAAAAACACAGTCACTTCTAGCAGGTTTTGAAGCTTAGATAGGCAGGGATGGAGGGGCTGGTAATTAATGCAGGGGTGAGGTGTGGTAACTGCTGAGAATAGAGTCCCCAGTCGCTTAAAGGACTTTCATGATAATTAGTGAACTTTGCTGATCCTTACAAAGCATTAGATTCAACATGTTATTGGAAACAAGCCAATGCATCCTGAGAATTGGAAGTACCAATTACTGAGCAAGGCAGAGATGACATACGGGACTAAAGATAGACGGGTGGCTTGAAAATCCATATAAGAGAGTAATTACAGCTCTCAGTCCCATCTGGTGTTTCTGAGACGCTAGACCCCTAAAAGAAAGGACATTTAACTTCTTTTTTTTTTAAGTTTTTTTAATGTTTTTATTTACTTTTGAGACAGAGAGACAGAGCATGGGCAGGGGCAGGGCAGAGAGAGAGGGAGACCCAGAATCCGAAGCAGCTCCAGGCTCTGAGCCGTCAGCACAGAGCCCAACACGGGGCACGAACTCACGGACCGTGAGATCATGACCTGAGCAGAAGTCAGACGCTTAACCGACTGAGCCACCCAGGCGCCCCATGGGACATTTAACTTCTGGAGCAACTAAACCAGAGGGTCTCAGACTCAAGAGCCTCAGGCACAGAGGGAGATGGGAGTAAAACGTCTTGCTCAAACCAAGCAGATGGAAGGAAATTTTAACAAGATGAACACTGAGGCAGGAATCCTTCCCTCTCCCAGGCCCACAACATCACAAGGAGGTTCTATACCCAGGCGGATCACTGGGGCATCTCTCAAAGAAATTTGCTTCCATATCATTTTCTGAGTTGCCATTCAGGGATCAACTCCAAAGTTGCCTTGGTTTTGCCTGTGTGTACGTGCACCACACCCGTGCACACAAACAAGTTACCAACCAACTTTTTTATTGCCTCACTCCTAAATATGAATGGTTCCACCAAGAATCACTAGACCTTTAATGATAGACCCCAACACGAAAGATAAAGATTGAAATGGTTAAAACATATTAAGTGAACTCAAAGGAAAGAGAGGCAGCGCAGGGTGCAGAAGATAATTTCAAAATAATTATAGTTAATATCCTAAAAGATGTAAGAGAGAATTTTGCAACCATAAAACAAGAACAAGAAGCTATAACAAAGAAGAGTCAAAAAATAAGACATTATAAAAAAAATAAGACATTAGGGAAAAAACGAAAACTAAACACTAAAAACAAAATAAAACAAAACAAAATAGAATAATCGCAACATAAAGTCAAGGAATTCTCCCAGAGAGTAGACCAATAAGGGGGCGCCTGGGTGGCTCAGTTGGTTAAGTGTCCGACTCTTGGTTTCAGCTCAGGTCATGATCTCGTGGTTTTGTAGGTTCGAGCCCCACGTCCAGCTCTGCACTGACAGCCTGGAGTTTGTTTGGGATGCTCTCTCTCTCTCTCTCTCTCTCTCTCTCTCCCTCTCTCTCTGCCCCTCCCCAACGTGCACTGTCTCTGTCTCTCTCAAGTAAGTAAATCAACTTGAAACAAAAAAGAAAGTAAAACAATAAGAAGAGAGTTTGAATACAACAAAGAAGATAATAAAATAGCAGACCAATCTAGGATGTGCAACATCTGACTGTCGGCCATTACAGAATGAGTGAGGAGAAACGAAGAAAGTAAAAATTATTAAAGACAATGGCAATCTATTCTTTTCCACAGGCAAGGGACATGAGCCTCTGGATAGAAAAGCCACTGTGTGTTCCAGGTGATGAACGAAATAGAAGTCTATAATCATGAATCTTCAGGACCCTAAGAACAAAGGGAAGATCTTAAACACTTCAAGGGAGGAAAGAAATAGATCAAACCCCAGGAATCAAGAGTTTTAAATGATTTTCTGCTTCTCAGTAGCTTTGGCTTCTGGAGTGTAATGGAAAAATATCCTCAAAATTCTATGTCAAATGATTTCCATCTATAAATCTATACTCACATAGACTACCAATCAAAATGAAGGTAGAAATTTCAATATATAAAATTCTCAAAAACATGCTTCCCAACCATCCTTTCCTGTAAAGCAAGAAGAGGGGTCCTACCTTAAAAGAAGTGAATAATCCAAGAAAGAGAAATATATGAGACCCAGAAAGCAGGAGATTCGAGAGAGAAAGAGGAAAAAGAAATTCCCTGGACAACCACAAAGGAAAGACCTTATGAAAATACAAAGCAGGAAGTGTGGTTTCGAGAAATCAATTAAAAGAAGGACTTAAGAAAGACGATTTCTCAGACACATACACAAAATTAGGTAATTTGTCACCTGACAAGTTAGACTTTGTAAAGAATTGTACCTACAAGCCTATAGAACATACTGAAGGAAAGACTTAGATGTTCAAAGAAAACAACGTAAATTTTAAAAACTGAGGCAATCGTTAACTCTCGGAAAAGTACCAATTTACGTAGAAGAAAATGTCATCAGACCATCCTGCTGGGTCAGCAGTGAAGGAGAGTTAACATAAATAAAATAGCTAAACCACTGGGAATGAATTTAAATAAAAATTAAGACACTATGGGCTGGAAGATTAGGTATAAGTGAACGAAAATCTCATCTCTTTTGAAAAGAAGACAATAGATAAAGCTAAAAATTGACGAATTGGGAAAAAGCAGTATCTGCATATTATTTCAATGTGGGGGGGGGGGGGAATTTTAAAAACCAGGCAATAGAGTTTACAAGTTATTACTTGTATGGAGCAGAATAGGGTAGGGGGAATAGGAAAGCAAGTAAGGTCTTGCTATAAGTTCTTTGTATTGCTTTGATTATTTTTTAAACGTAAAATCAAGTTAGTTAGCATACAGTGCAGTCTTGGCTTCCGGAGTAGAACCTAGTGACTTATCCCTTACATATAACGCCCAGTGCTCATCCCAACAAGTGTCCTCCTTGATGCCCATTACCCGTTTAACCTATTCCCCACCCACCTCCCTCCAGAAACCCTCAGTTTGTTCTCTGTATTTAAGAGCCTTTTAGGGTTTGCCTCCTTCTCTGTTTTTGTCTTATGTTTCCTTCCTTTCCCCTTTGTTCATCTGTTGAGTTTCTCAGATTCCACATATGAGGAAAATCATATGATACCTGCCTTATTCTGACCGATTTATTTCGCTTTGCATAATACCCTCCAGTTCCATCCATGTTGCCGCAAATGGCAAGATTTCATTCTTTTCCATTGCTGCATAGTACTCCTTCATAGATTCATACTTCGATTACAAATTGATTAAAAACCAAAAATGAGTGCCAGCCTGTACTTTAGAGTCATGGGAAAACTTCAGAATGCCTAACACAGAAAAAATCAAAAGTAGTCACCTCTGAGGAACAGGGAAGGAAGCCCAGAAGGCGTGTGGGGGAGGAGATTTTCATGTTTTGCTTTATCTCGTTGAACATCGCACACGTTACTTTAATAAGTAACGAAACCCAAAAGCGACGGGATTAAAAATTAACATATTTAAGTTCATTACAGTACTTTAAAAAATAGATGTCAAAATATCTAGTGATCCAGGGGTGCCCGGATGGCTCCGTCAGTCAGGTTTGGCTCAGGTCATGATGTCGTGGTTTGTGGGTTCGAGCCCCACGTCGAGCTCTGTGCTGACAGCTCAGAGCCTGGACTCTGCTTCAGATTCTGTGTCTCCCTCTCTCTCTGCCCTTCCCCAACTTGCACTCTCTCTGTCTCTAAAAAATAAATAAATAAACCTGCAGCATTTTCAAGTGACACTTCTGGTCACGACCCTTTCATAGAAAGTGGAAAGGGGCTTTCTCTTCCTTAAAAAAAAATCTAGTAATCCACCAAAAGGAAGATGTCCTATTTAACAAACACTGAAGGCTTACTGAGTGCCAGTTCGCTGAGCTAAATGCTTTTACATGAATTAACGCATTCGGTGTTTAAAGTGCTAGGAGGTAGTCACAGCCAACTTAACCCCATTTTAATGTACAAGGAGGTTAGCATTTAGCAAGGTTAAGTAACTTAATTACTTACGAGCCATAGTGGAAGAAGATTCAAGACTAAGCAATCCCAAACTCAAACACTATGGTTTTTCACCGCCATATTGCATTACCCCCCTGCGATCTGAAGTCTCGAACTGGGCCCACGCCCCTTCTTTCCCTTGTGTCAGAATGGCAGCAGCAGCGATTAATGTTTGGAAGGCATTTACAGCTAGACTTTCAAGGCTTACATTCCTCTTTTGCTAAAGTTCTTGTTCACATCTTTCATTTATGTTGAAACATGTTTCCCCCTAGAACTCGGATTCTGGGTCTGTGTTAGAGTATAGAGCTGTGTTAAGCTATAAAAAGAAGCTCCAGTTTCGGAAATATGAGCTCTCAGGGAAGAAAATGTCAGAGACTTGAAAACTCAGAGACATGAAGTCACACAACGGAGCCCCTTGCCAATGCAATTAGGGTTCAGAGCAAGATATTTTGTTCATGGACGTATCCATTACAAACCCTGAGGACAAAACCTTATACCTACCACCCCACCCAAAGTGTACTAAGTCAATAAGATGAAAAAGTTAGACATGTTAAGGAGTGGTGGGGACCAGGGCAATTGGAACTCTCACACCGGGCTGATATGTCAATTGGTGTAATCTCTTTGGAAAGTTATCAATGTGTCATAAATCTACGCATATACATACACTACGGTAGGCAATTCTACTCCTAGAAGTTCTTCTATCTTTGCCAAAAGATTCGTATAGGATATTCATGGCAACTCTATAGCTAATAGCCAAAATACCGGAAACAGTACAAATATCCACCTATAGGAGGGATGGATAAAATGGCCACATAATGGAATGTATTAAAGGAAAAAAAGGAACTATAAGGACTCGTAACACTATAGCTGAATTTCATCAGAAGAAATGTTGAGTGACAGGGGTGCCTGGGTGGCTCAGTCGGTTGAGCAGCCGACTTCGGCTCAGGTCATGATCTTGCGGTTTACGAGTTCGAACCCGGCCTCAGGCTCTGCGCTGACAGCTCAGAGCCTGGTGCCTGCTTCAGATTCGGTATCTCTCTCTCTCTCTCTGCCCCTCCCCCGCCCCACGCTCTCTCTCTCAAAAAATACATAAATAAGAAAACATTTAAAAAATTTTTGAAAAAAGAAACATTGAATGACAGATCTCGACGTAAAACAGCACACAGTAATGATTGTATTCATATAAAGTTCAAAACCAGGCACAGTTCATCCGTATTTTAAATTACAATAGGGGGTGCCTATGGCTAGGAGGACAGGAGGGCCATCTGGAATTCTCTAATGGGTTGTAACCTTTTGGGTGCTGATGGATGAATGATTCACTGTGAAAATTCACCAGGCTGTATACCTGACTTGTGGAACTCTTCTCTAGAAATATCAATAGCATTCATCAAAAAATACAACGAGGCAGAGAAGTCTTGGTACATTTGACACATTCTTAGGCTTGTTTACCATCAGTCTAACCTGAGCGCATTATAAAATTCCCGGCTTAGAGGAGAAAATAGTGCATATACATATCATTACAACAAGCTTAGGTATCCTTACCTGCTCTAAACTTTTGTCCCAGGTTGCTCTGTCTTTGAGCCTTTGCCCTTTGCAGGCCTTTTTTCCTAGCACACGCTTTCTTCCCTCCCGATGCTGCCAACATCACCGCAGCGAACCAACATGGTGCCCTTGCATCATCCTGTCCTCTCCTGTCCTACTGCACTTAGATGCTTGCCTCAGTCCTTCCTCACGGCGTCCTTCCTTCTAGACAGCTCCACGCCCGCACCACTTAACACAGATCCTGGCATACGGTTAGGTGTTGAGTAAATTCCTGTTGACGAAGCATTAACACACGTCCTTCTGGTAACTTGTGAGAACTCTAAAGTGTGGCCAAGGGGGAAGAAAACTCGCAGGAACTGGCATAGCCTTGCTCCGTGCACTTTCATACCGGTGACATCTTGTGAAAATCGTGATCGTGGACAAGCCTCGAGGGAAAAGAAACGATCCAGAAGGGTATTGTGCAATCAGAGGTGGAGGAGACAGGTACCGTTGAAAGTGAGGAAGTCAGTTGGTCCTTCTGGGAGTGCTTTCTGGAGGAGTGCTTTTGAACCCGTGCTGAGTGCTCCCACAGCAACCTCTGACGGGTGGAATAAACCTTAAACCTCAGAGACTTTACTCACCCACCCTCGGTTTCTGTGTTCTTACCTGCATAAAGGTGATCACTCTTCCTACCTCGTGCATTACTGGAAAATCTCAAATGAGACCTCTGCCAGGGTGCTTTGTGTGTTCCAAAGGCCAAGCAGATACGAGGAATTATAATCTTTGCTGGCGGCATGGGCTCAGAATCATACCATTAAAAGTAACACGGCAACGGCCAAATAATCCAACAGGTCACACCTAATTAACTGGCAGAGCGTGACTGCCTAATTAGGAAAACCGACATTACTCTAGGTATTACAAAAAGAGAGGATTTAGCACAGGGAATTCAGTGACGAAATGACCGGATAGAAGCGATGTTACAAGGACCCGGAAGGCTGCCACATCTCTCTGGGAGCCCGCAGTCCACGGCCTCTGCTCTCCTGGGCAGGACTCCGGACGCCAGCCTCCGCTGGCCGCCACCTCCCTGGGAAGAACTCGGCGTTCCTGCCACCTGCAGCAGGTGCTCCTGCCAAAGCTTGCAGCTTCCCACAGTTCCCCGCGGCTGCCCCTGACCTCCAGCCCCACGTGGGCTGGAGGCACCGCCCGGAACAGAATGGCTCGTGCCTGCCCCTCCCTGATGCAACCTTGCATCGGCAGAAGCGGACGGGAGCCCTGCTTCTGAAGGCTCCTATCCTGGCAGAGCAAAAGCGCAGCTAGAAGTCTAGAAGGGCAGAAGCGTAAAGGACTGCAACAGACAGACAGCATCTGGCCCTGTTTTCAATACTCGTTATTTTGGGGGCATCTGGGCGGCTGTCGGTTGAGTGTCTGACTTCGGCTCAGGTCATGATCTCACGGTTTGTGAGTTCAAGCTCCATATGGGGTTCGCTGCTGTTAGCTTAGAGCCTGCTTCAGATCCTACGTGCCCATCTCTCTGCCCCTCGCCTCCCCACCCCCGCCCCGTCTCCCTCTCTCTCAAAAATAAAACATTAAAAAAAATTTTTTTAGATACTTGTCATTTTTAAGAAGTACCCAGCCCTGATCGTTGTAACCACATTGGCATCTAAGGAGAAATGGATCAACAGGTTAGAATTAGCTTTAAAGGTCCTTCTGTCACAAATAAATGGCAAGGATATTTCTGGTTTTGGAGAGGCTTCGTTGAGCATAACTTCATCTTAAAATGTGTGCATACTTAGCTCCCAACAAAGCGTTTTCTGTAGAGAAAATCCCACCATCAGCTTGTACAGTACGTTGCAAATTTTTCTGCATCTTTTTTTTTTTTTTTTGAATCCCTCACGAAACCCTTGTGAGAAATGGCATCTGTTACGGATGCAGGCATCTGAGGCTGGGGGAGGTTGAGGGACAGGTTCCGGGGGCGGGGATGGTGGGTGGCCTGAGCGTTGAAGGTGATTCACCTGCTCCCCTGACCAGCGTCCTTCTCCCTGCAATGCCTGTGAAGCAGTCGGGTACAGCAACCAGAGGAAGCTACACCGTGTGGGCGAAGAAGCCAGACAGCTAGTGCCGATCTGTACCAAGTAGGGTGTCTGGGACCCAGCGCCCCTGTGATGCCTCAAGGTGCCTGAGCCAACTGTGAGCGGATGCCCTGCTCCGCCATGCCCAAGAGACACACAACTAATTATCATCGTGTAATTGGATTGGTTCCGTTTTTTTAATGCAATTCTCTATAGATGTGTAGCCAAACTAAACAGATGTTGGGTGTTTGCCTCCGTGTCTGCCGAGTTGCGTTCCGTGAGGAACCTTCTAAAGGTGGCTGAAGACACAGGGGATGGTTCTAAAATGCTGAGGAAAATTACTTCTTTTCCACCAGGCCCTGGGAGAATCTGATAGAAACCGAGCAAATGCTCCGCCATCGGCGGGGAAGAAGGCAGTGCCTGGAATGGCATAGAGTTCGGGGTGGAAGTTCTTCGGGCGCAGTGCACTTCACGTCAGTTCCAGGTCATCATAGACGGTGCTCGAGCCGAGGGGTGCACAGGGAACCTGCAGATGAAGTCCACGGAGGTCAGAGGGTGTAAGCCCTGGTTACCAATCCGCTCCAGAAAGCACTGATGAAATTGATGACACTGCAGAAATCCGAAGGTTTTAGGAAATACTATAAGCAAGCAAACTCCAAGGGGGTAACCTCTGAAAAATGCTCCAATTCTGGAAAGCGCAGCAAGGGGATGAAAAGCCAGCATCATCCATCCGATACGTGGATGCGGCAAAAGCTAAGGACCAAATTCCAGGCAGCCGTCGTGTGGAAATGGGAACACCCTTCCGCCAGCCACGTGTCCCAGAAAACCAGTTACACAAACAAGTACATTAAATAAATGGAATTTAACATATCCGTATTATACTATATAATGTGTCTTTAATCCAATAGTTTAATCTAATTTAATATATTATTAGAATCTATAAGAAGTAATACATATTTTATTATAGGTTACCTAACATATTAATGTAACAATTGTGTTGTATGTTGTATA
Organism: Prionailurus viverrinus; assembly: GCF_022837055.1. Lineage (NCBI taxonomy): Eukaryota > Metazoa > Chordata > Mammalia > Carnivora > Felidae > Prionailurus > Prionailurus viverrinus. Next base: position 83,622,968 of record NC_062571.1, read on the forward strand.
TGCTGTTCCATATATGTGATTGCAACATTAAGATATTAATATATAATTAATTTGATATTTATAACAGTTAGTCTTTAATAACGATGTATGAGCACTAAACAGGTGCTTCTCATGCTCACTTGCCCTCCACGACCCGGTGAAGCGGATACTATTATTCACAGGGAGAATGAGGCTCAGAGAGGTTTGCTAACTTAGGCAAAAGAACAGAGGAAGGAAATGGGTTCCAAGACAGGACCGCCTACCTCCAGGGTCCACACTCCTAAATGCTAATTTCCTTGCCACTAAGCAACATCTGGGCTCTGCAGCCTTCATGGAATGAGGATTCGTGGCTCCTGCTCTGAGTCGGGAAAGAACAGTGAGAGGCAGTCTGAGCCTCAGCAGGATCTGGAAAACCACTCAGGCCTTCCTCATTTCTGGAGGGGCAGCAAACTTCTCTGTGTGGCCCCTCAACAGACCAGACAGTGACGCCAGAGAAACTGTGCCCTTCCCCTGGGTGTTTCAGATCATTTCCACCTGCATCTCAGGAGAGGAGCCAGGAGCCCAGCCCCTTCTGTCCGCCTGCGTGTGCTGCTGTGCAATGCAACACTGAACCAAAGTGGTCAGGAATTAGGGGACCTTGATCAAGCTTGAGAAATAAAATGACAAGAAATTGAAAATAAAATGATTTTGTCATGTTTCCTCAATGCAGGACGTAGCCAGAATTGCATCGGGGAGCAGCAAGGAGGGAGTGGAAAAGCCCTACTAGTCAAGAGCATCTTAAGCTCTATTCTAGTCTATTACATGCATATTACTGTAAACATTTCATAGGAAAAAGAGGACTTCGATGTTCACACAAGTGGCAAGTGAGAGTTGTAAACAGCAGGTCTCATTTATACAGACCTGATCGTTCACACATGAAGCTTGGCTAGGGACTCTGCCCAGCCAAGGTCACACAGCGGGAAGGGAACAAACCAGACAGAAACTCCAGTCCACTGACTCCCAGGCACTTCCTGCCCCCCACACGAGGCTGGATGCCCTTAGCTTCGTAGTCAGTGTAACTTTACATTCATTCCAAATACATTATTCTTTAAAAAAAAAATCAACAGAATATTCATGGTGTTTAATTCCAACAAGTCTTTCTCTCAAATAAAATTTCTGTACCTATTATAACGTCCTGTGTATTTACTAGAATGTTTTTTTAAAATTTCAATAGAATTATCATGCAAATTGGCATTATAATTTTTAATTCAAATTTTAAAAATGTAAAAGAAAACTTTATGATAAAACCAACTTAACCGCTTTGTAAGACATCTTTCTAGAGGAAAGGTTATATCCTTAAAATTTCCATTCAAAAATATCTTTATTGATGGCTATGGATTCTGAACATTTCTTTCCTCTTAACTATTTCACTACTTTCTAACAAGGAAATAACGGAAATTAAGCTACCTATTATGGGACATAAATGAGAGGTTTTTCTTAACAAACGGGTCTACTTGAGGAAATAGACTGTGACTTCCCACTAGATGGCATTACAGCCACATAATTAAGGACAGGACCGCTCCCAAGAGGACTGATCAACACACAAAGCCACCATGTGGTTACAAAGAGGGTGACTTCATTCTTACCTCAGCTGATTGCAGTTTGCTGTCTATTTGTTGGCTACAATGAAGACAAGGCATACTCATTACAAAAGAAAAAAAGTGTTAGGAAAAAAAATAAAACAGACTAGTGAAGAGAAAAGTATACACCCTTACTTGCCACCCTAAGAACAACAATTGATCCGTCTTGTGCCAGGAAATATGCAAAGTGCTTTACATGCTTGATTTCATTTTGCCCCAGTGGAGCAGGGAGGGCCTGGGACCCGGTTACTACTGCTGTGAAGATAAGGAAACTGAGGATCGAAGTTAACTCATTCAGGCTCACACAGTAACTGGGCAAGACCAAGATTCAAGCCTGAGTCAATGTGACACTTTGGGCTGGCCCATCAAACACAGCCTGATTGCCAAAGCCAACCACTGTTGACATCGTCCTGCTCCGTGTCCACAAGTATACGCCTGTCTACAGAGATAGAAGGCAAAAGTGTTGCCATAAAACCTAGAACATCCTTACGTGATCCCAGTGGTTGCCATAACTTTTAACATTCAAGTAACCCTATGCAAATTCTATGGCACCTACTTACTACATATATGCATGAAAGGAAATAAATATCGCACAGTTAAGTTGCCAAGTGTGTTTTCCAGCTTCGTGCCTCTCAGTATATTCAAGGCTTTAAACACACGTGGGATGAAACGAGAAGAATCTATCTGCCAAAACGGCAACAGACCACACGGGGGAAAGAGACATTTCAAGTGACTTTGTAGCATACTCCCTTGACTGTACTTCATGAGCGAGATATATTTTAAGGATAAAAAAAGAGCTCCAAAGAAACCTTAAATCTCATTCAGTAGTTGTTCTATTAGTAATTATGGTGGTATAGTTGTTCAAAACCATAGAAGCACACTGTGAAATAAAGCAAGAAGTAACTATGTTGATATTATCAGGAATCAGATTTCCAAGAGAAATGAGACACAGGTATAGAGTAACAGCTTTAAAAAAAAACACCCTGTAAGTTAAATTCAACGAAGAAGTATATTAATTTGTGATTTTTAAAAAAATATATTTCTTAGCTCTGTCCACTGAAATTTCTAGAAACAATGTTATCCCTTCCCCAAGAAGCCATTCTACTCCCTATATTTAGGATTCTTACACTATTGCCTCTAAAAGGGTACCAGTGGGTCCACGGGAGAGATAGATGATTCAAGATCTGGATCAGGGAATGTACCAAATGATCCTGGGACATCTTGTGTCAGAAAGAAAGGAAACGTTCAAAGACTAGCAGGGCCATGTCAAAAGGACACAGCGGCCAGTTCAAAGGAACTCCCAATGTTCCAGTTTGGGGACAATATAAGCATCACAAAAATAATTCGAATTTATGAAAACATTAAGTACATAAAAATTCCTGACTCCGTGGTGGTACTCCAAAAAAGAGAAACCCAACAAAACTTGTTGTTTCCAATTAGGATGACTGCTTCACTGACACCTGACTCTTAAAATTGATCAATAAAGAGAAAGAATCACATTTTCGTTTTTGCCTTTTAAATAGGAACTATAGTTCGGGGAAACCACATAAGTCCAGTTGATGACAGAAAGCTCTATTTTACAGAAAAATGACAGGTAGCTAATGTCAGTGGAGTGACCAAAATAGAAAATTTCCAGGTTGCAACACCCAATGGCGTCACTGATTCAGGCAGTGACCACCAATGGAAAATAGGACCCGCAGCAATTCTCACCTAGGGATCCTTTTACCGGGGCAACTGGATTTTTTCTTGTACTGGAGCATCACTCCACAGATTAGTTCTTAACTTCCTTTACAATGGGGAGCTCGAGCTGTCACTTCCTTAACCCAGTGGTCAAAATCAGTCAGTGATAGGGGACCAACCTGGCGTTGTGTGCCTGTGGACGTGACGGGGTAAAACGACTTAAACAGAATCTATACCAACCTTGAAACTTAACTTCCAGCATAGATGAAATGTAGGGGATATGTTATTACTGGAGGAAACAATCAGACAAATCCAGATTGGAGGACCTCCCACACATCAACTGGACTGCTCTTTTTAAACAGTCAGCACCTTTAAATAAAAGCTTTGGGGAAGGGTTGCAGGAGGTAGATAATAAAAGAAACTGAAGGCACGTCACTAATACATGAGAGCTCTCATGTGTACACATTCTGATTTGAAAAGGAAAAGGCTAATGAGTTATTTAGGGAACAATGGGGAAATTTCAATATGAAGTGTTTATTAGACAATATTATGGGATTACTGCCGATTTATTAGCTGTGATTATGATATGGTGTGTTGGAGACTGTCTTCTTTTTAAGACGGATGCTGACATGTTTAAGAGTAAAGAATCAAAAGGTTTATCATCTACATCTAAAGGCTTCAACAACAAAATACCCACGTACACAGAGGTGAAGCAAAGACAGCAGTAATTTACAAACTTTAATTCAACATTCTTGTCTGGAATAAAAGTTCAAGTACATAACATGTTAGAGTTTTAAAATCTGTCAGATGTAACTTATTTATTATATTTCAATATAGCCAGGTCTTTCCTTAATAATTGGAAACTAGGGTATATCTGGAGAAAAAAATATCATGACTATAAGACCTTTCTTCAGTTACCTATCAAGAAGATAGAGAACATAGCTGAGTGTATTTGACTTTTGGAGAGAGACAAATGCTAGCCTCAAGATTCATTCCCTAGAACAGCGGATGATCGATTAATTGAGAGTGAGAGAATACCAACAGATAGTATAAACCGATCACTACTTAATGCTTACATGTTTTACACACATGATGTCGCGTAGTCTCCACAGGAACTCATGATATGGGTACTATTGACTCCCCTCTGCAGATGAAGAAACTGAGGCTTGTGGCGGGGCGGGGCGGGGGGGCGGTGGCTAACAGTCTACCTGTTCAGGTTCTTGGGACTACAGCCAACACTCCGATCCCGGTCTATCTGTAGCTGAAGTTCTCACCTTCTACATAATTTGCCTGAAAAAAAGTTTGGGCAATCTGCACAACCCTAATGTTGCTTTAATCTTTTCAGCTAATAATTTCAGGTATGAACCACCACAGGGTGGTGATGACACAGGTTATGTATTAATTGGGAAACCTAATAAGTCAAAGCACATCACAGCTGGGGAAAAAAGGAACTCAGAAGTAGAATCACTGACCTAAGGTCTGTAGCTGGAGGCCAAGGTTGGGTTGACTCCCCGCCAGGGCTCCTGGCCACAGTGGCGGCCCTGGCCTGACCCCTTCTAGTGTGAGGAACTGGAAATCCATACATAATTCCAGAACTTGGGGCATTCTTTGGAAGACAAGGATGACAAAAGTCAAGGACAGCTTTTGTGGTTGCCATAAATGATCCATTCAAAGACCCCAAAGTCCCTGGAGTTCTCTCCAATTTCAAATGTTTTAAAAAGTTAAGTAGACACCTCCAACCAAGCGGTGTCCTACAAACCAGCCTTGAACAAAAGTGGATGTGCCTTTCTCGGAGTCCCATACAAGGGATGGTGAGAAGTAAGAGCACAGGTGCATGGCCTTGCCCTGGGGAGGCCCAGGCCCTGTGAGAAGGGGGGGGTCCTCCTTCTCACTGCAAAGGGGAGTCACTGAATTAGAATGACAGGGTCTTGTTTGCCTTTGCTTCTGTCTCAAGTTTTCTCTTGCGTGTGACAAATTGCCATAACTTAGCAGCTTAAACAATAGGTCAGGTGTAGGCTGGTGTTCTGCTGAGGCTTAACTCAAGGTGTTGGCTACTGTGTCCGGAGCCTCGGACCTCTTCCCAGGTCACTCCCGTCATGGACAGAACTCAGTTCCTTGTGGTTATAGGACTAAAGTCCCTGCTTCCTGGATGGCTTCAGCCTGGGGCCCCTCTCAGCTGCTAGAGGCTGCTTCCAATGCTCACGTGTGAAAAGGGATCAATTCATTTTGGGACACGTTGAGTTGGAGAAGAGGACATCCAAATGGCTGACCAAAATGGCAGAATCTTTAGTGAATTCAGGAGTTCTCAATTGGGGATGATTTGGCCCCACAGGGGACAGTTGGCAATGTTATAAGACATATCTGGTTGTCCCAAAAGAGGGGAGACTGCCACCATCCAGGAGCGAGACATCAGGGGTGCCACTAACCATTCTACGGTGCACAGGCCAGCAAAGAATCATCCAGGCCATTGTCAGTAGTGCTGAGTCTGAGAAACCGTACATTACTGGCTGGTACTTAAACCCCCAGAGTGAGGAGACGAGTGGTCCTAAAACAGAGCTCTAAGAGGAGGGCAGGCTAACCCAGGGCCTGAGAGAAAGCTGGGAAATGGGAGAGGCAACCCAGAGAACAGAGTCGAAAGCAGGTAGAGAAAGGGGGGTGGGCTCTGGAAAACCTCAAGAGCTGCTGAGGGTCAAGCAAGGAGGAGTAAAAGTAATCACCTGATTCAGGGAGACAGAGGCCGCTGGAAACTGTGCCTGGGCTGAGTGAGCCGTGTGTCCTCCAGCCTGGAGGACTGAGCAGCCAGCAGAGGCAAGGGAGAAGCCAAGAGAGGGAACAGCATCTGGAGAAGACAGAAGACGCTTGTCAGCACGGAGAGGACTAAGGTCTGTAATGCGCTGGTGGAGGAGGGGAGGGGAGTGACCACAGAGGGAGGGCTCGGGGAAAAGAGTGAGCACAAGAACTGGGGAGCACAGCACCTCTCACTCGGGGCCCTGCCAGGGGCACCTCCCTGAACGGTCCACTTCAGATGGTCCTCGTGCCCCACCTGGCCCCAGTCCTGCTAGGAGAGAGATCGCTGTGACAAAGAGGGACACCTTTCCCACTGTGGCCAGAAGGAAGGGAGACAGGTGTGTTTAGCTGCAGGGGGCCTCGGAAGTTTTGTGGAGGAATGTTGGGGAGACGGATCCTCGAAGTAGGCAGTGGGGTCACTTTTGAGAATAAAAGGGAAAAGGGGCCAGGGGGTTGAGGAAGGGGTCTAGGTCTGTCAGTCAGGAATCCCGGGCAGGGCCAAGGGCTCAGGGGGAGCTGGGTACTCGGAAAATGAAGACTTTTCCTTCTTATTTCAATTCCCATGAGGGTTTTGGTTGGTTCATTTTTTTTCCTCTTGGAAAAATTCTCATCAGATTTCCATCCAAGTCTGGCTCAAGTGTTAAAACATTTCTTCCCCCAAATGACTGTATTCTATCTACTGATACTCATTTTATGAAGCCAATCTGTCGAAAGATGCGGAAACTATTACAGTCAATAGAGATGGAAAGTAACATTGGGCTCAGAAAGCAAAGAACAGTGATTAAAATGGGGGCATTCCTGTACACATTGCAATGATTTTTCTAAAGCGAAATTGAGAGAAATTACACGAAGGTTCATCTGATCTCCTTAGAAGTCCTGAAACTCACAAGCGTTAAAGAATTACAATATTAACAGAAACAGAGGCTATTAAAATTAAAGGGGATTTGGAAAGAGCTATCATCTTTTTTTTTATTCCTTTTCATTGTAAGAGATGAGCCACGATGTTCTTTAAAATTCAGTATCTCCGATTTTATTATCACAGTAATGCAGTTAACTGCGATAAAATTAATGCTTCCTCCCAAATCACAAGCCTCCACCAAGATAAATGTCTTCTACATTCAGAGCCTTGGCCAATCCAATCCCTCCCTTTCCCCCTTCCCTCCCTCCCTCCCCCCTCTGAGTAGAAGCTTCCAGACTCTTCTACAGAAGCTAAACATCTAAAGGGAAGGACTGACCATAGGTCCCCTGGATGCAGGCTGTACCCCCACACGGTTGCGGTTCTGATCCGGACGCTCTTTCTCCATTACCCCCATAGTTTGGGTCAAGACCGAGCTGTGTGGCCTCTGGGATGCCCCAGCCTCATGACACACGGTTTCTGGAAAGCTGTCTCCTAACCGGTAGCCATTGCAAAATGTCAGGTGTGGAAACCTGCTTAGACTCTCAGCCAACTAAGTGTTGTTAAGGAGGGCAGGAAGGGTGTGTGTGCGCTGAGACCCAGTTTGCTCCATGGTGAACACATCTGAGTCGCACTTTAGAAGATATTCGCTGATGGAAAGACTTCTTTTTTCTTTAAGCTGAAGCTTGCCACATCTATGGAGAGCAGTCCAGGTTTAAAATTGGGAGGACGTACTGAAAAACGCTAAGCTTAGAGGCAGATGGTTCTGGCTGCTGTTTTTTGTTTTTGTTTTTGTTTTTAGTTTATTTATTTTTCACACAGTGAGAGAAAGAGAGAGAGACAGAGCCTGAGGGGAGGGGCAGAGAGAGGGAGACACAGAATTCAAAGCAGGCTCCAGGCTCTGAGCTGTCAGCACAGAGCCCGATTCGGGGCTCGAACCCATGGACCTGAGCCGAAGTCGGACGCTCGCTCCACGGACCTAGCCACCCAGGCGCCCCTCTGGCTGCTGTTTTTTTTTTTTTTTTCAACGTTTATTTATTTTTGGGACAGAGAGAGACAGAGCATGAACGGGGGAGGGGCAGAGAGAGAGGGAGACACAGAATCGGAAACAGGCTCCAGGCTCCGAGACATCAGCCCAGAGCCTGACGTGGGGCTCGAACTCCCGGACCGTGAGATCGTGACCTGGCTGAAGTCGGATGCTTAACCGACTGCGCCACCCAGGAGCCCCAACATTTATTTATTTTTGAGACAGAGAGAGACAGAGCATGAACAGGGGAGGGTCAGAGAGAGAGGGAGACACAGAATGTGAAGCAGGCTCCAGGCTCCGAGCCATCAGCCCAGAGCCTGACGCGGGGCTCGAACTCACGGACAGCGAGATCGTGACCTGGCTGAAGTCGGATGCTTAACCGACTGCGCCACCCAGGAGCCCCAACATTTATTTATTTTTGAGACAGAGAGAGACAGAGCATGAACAGGGGAGGGTCAGAGAGAGAGGGAGACACAGAATGTGAAGCAGGCTCCAGGCTCCGAGCCATCAGCCCAGAGCCTGACGCGGGGCTCGAACTCACGGACCGCGAGATCGTGACCTGGCTGAAGTCGGACGCTTAACCGACTGCGCCACCCAGGCGCCCCTGGCTGCTGTTTTTGATGGAAACAAGAAAAGCAGGTGGTGTTTTCCATCCTGAGTTACAGCCATCCCCCCTCAGCTGTCCCTGCAGCTATGAGGGGGCCGTGGACCCCCACAACCTGTACTCCTTTAACAACAGTTAGAAATCTTTGGGGAAGGCGGAGAAGGGCAGGCGAGTACATACTGGCTAAGGAGCCCACCTCAGTGAACCAGCTCCAGCTTCTTCCCTGTCACTGGTTGAGAGACCAGAGTCCCCGGCTTCTACCTTCTAGAAGCCTTAACAACCCCTTGAACTGCCTTTAGGTCACCCATCACTTAAAGGGCAGTTACTTTTAAGTGGAGAGGCCTCTGTGGCAATAGAGGGACTCTCTCTTCTGCCCTTTGTTAAAACCTTACGTGAATTGGTTGTTTTACATAAAATTTGCAATTACAACTTGAGGCCTAAGGCCACACCGACCGTAAATGGCGGACTCAAACTGGGACCCTTAATTCCAAAGTCCAAATCTTTTCCTCCATCCATCCTCAGCCCCAATCCCCTGCCCTCCCCCCCTGCTCCCCCTCCCCACCACCAAAAAAAGGAAAGGAGACAGGCGGTGGGATTGAAACTTTGGTCTGTTAAATGAATTTCAGTGTATCTGCTTTGATGATCCACAGACCCGGGATGGAACTCATCTCAATGATGGGCTCTAACAGGGCAGGTGCCGAATTTCCTGGCGACGGGGCCCACCTACTCTGCCCGAACCTTGATCACCGGACGGGAACGTTCGCTTCTCCAAGCGCCAGCAAGGAGTGGAACTCGAGTCCCAGAGGCCTCCGCTCTTTCCCAAACACCCCGCCCTATGGGGCCTGGCGCCCCGGGGAGCCCGGAGAGCTAGTGGGGAACTGGGAGGCCCGGAGCCAGGCAGCACGGGGAGCCGGGAGGAGCCGGAGTTGGGGCAGACTCAGCCGGGGAGACTGGCGAGTTTAAGGGTGCAGAGGGAACTGAACGGGTTTGTGATGTTGGGCGCACACAGACGTCCCCGTCTTTTCCGAGTCCCAAGGAAGCCAGTGGAGGGTTTTGCTAACCACTCACCCTGTCTGTGCCCGAGGCCACTTGCGGGAACAAGCGGCGGGGGCGGCGGCGGGGGGGGGGGGGGGGGACTTCCTAGGCAGCTGGGGCATCCGGATCTTCCAGCGTTTCAACTCTTACCCCGGTCTGGTTCGCCTCCGCGCGTTTTTCGCGCGGGGACTCCGTAGGACTCCAGTGCCACTGTCCTGGCCCAGCCAACCCTGGCCTTGGGCCCTCGCGTCTTTCACCGCGGTGACTTTCCTCGTGGTCCCAGCCCCTAGACATCCGTGGGCTCCATCAAGACTCCTGGCCCAGCACAGCGGCCCTCTGCTCCCTGTGGCCCCAACGACACAGGGGCCTGGATGAGGAGATTCTGCAGGGACAGGGTGCCCCGTGGTCGATCAAGGATGCCCCGCGTTCGACTGGGGGCCTGCGAGAGACGTGGGGGCTGGCAAGGGGCCAGGGCAACCGGGACTGAGGGGACCTAGAGGCCAGATGAGGCGGGGATAGGTGAGATCCCTGGGGACTCTGGTCCGGGGCTCGGGTGCTACTAAGTCGCGTCAGGACCAGGGAGGGGCTGAAAGCTGACCCCGGGGCGGGGACCGCCCGGGGGTGCCACTCTTCCGACGCTGTCTGTCGGGGGAAGGGAGGGGGCCCGCCACGCACACTCACCCGGGACTGCCCCCCTCCCCTCCTCGACGGCATTTAAAGGGAGGAGGGCGGAGGGCGGGGCCCCGCGGGCCGCACCGGGGAGCGGCGGGCAGCCAAGCTGGATGGGGCGCCCATGAGCTTCGGCGCCGAGCTTCCCGGCCAGGCCCGGGAACGGCCGGACATGGCCTCGTACCGCGACGGCTCGGGTGCGTGTCCCGTCCCGCACAGCCAGGCCGGGGCCACCGCGCACCCCGCGGCCTACGCGCGCGCCGATCTGGGCGCGGGAGCCGGGGCCCAGTGCCCGTGGCTGAACGCGCCGGCTCTCAGCCCCGCGCCCTACACCGCCGGCCCCCGGCCCGCGCCCCCCTACGCGGCCCCCGGCCCGCTCCTCGGCGCCCCGGGCGGCCTGGCGGGCGCAGACCTCGCGTGGCTGAGCCTCGCGGGCCAGCAGGAGCTGCTGAGGCTGGTGCGGCCGCCCTACTCGTACTCGGCGCTCATCGCCATGGCCATCCAGAGCGCGCCGCTGCGGAAGCTGACGCTCAGCCAGATCTACCAGTACGTGGCCGGCAACTTCCCTTTCTACAAGCGCAGCAAGGCAGGCTGGCAGAACTCCATCCGCCACAACCTGTCGCTCAACGACTGCTTCAAGAAGGTGCCCCGCGAGGAGGACGACCCAGGTAAAAAAAAAAAAAAAAAAAAAAAAAAGGCGCGCCCCATCGTCCCGTCCAGGACTCCGAGGAAGCCGGCCGCCCGGCCGCTGGCACTTAGGCCCGGTGGCTGGGGGCAACCCAGTCCCTCCCGCACCGCACAGCTAGGGGAACTGAGGCGGGAGGAAGGGGAGGAGGGCAGCCTCCTAGACGACCCCGGAACCCGCAGACCCTGGCTTCGGGTCTACTGCTCCGTGCGTCTTGAAAGCTCTGTGCGCTCCCGCGAAGGAAGCACCCGGAAAGCCGGTCAGCTGGGCCAGCCTTGGAGTTAGTCCTCTGGGCTCCAGTGTCCTTTGCTGTGAGATGGGGAAGAGCGTGCGTACCCCAAGAGCTGGAAAGACAAATGGCACGCCAATCCGGGAAGCGCTCCGGACTCCACTGGAGGAGCGACAGCCCCCGTCCAGGTGGCTCTGCTCCCCATGTCTTCTCCCTGGCCTTGAACTTAGAGGGGCTCCGTATTTCTTGGTTGTCGCCCTTCCCAGGCCTTTCTGGGATGTCCAGGTTCTTCCCAGTCGGACTGTGGAGGCCGTCGGGGGGGGGGGGGGGGGGTGGGAATGATGGAGGGACCGGTGGGGGGGGGTCTTTTTGAAGTTGACCTCCATTCCTCAAGCGCACACCATGGTCCCCCAAACCCCGTATTTTTCCGAGCTGAGCCCTCTCTTCTTGCGCAGGTAAAGGCAATTACTGGACCCTGGACCCAAACTGCGAGAAGATGTTCGACAACGGCAACTTCCGACGGAAGAGGAAGAGGAGAGGAGAGGTGAGCGCCGCCGCAGCCTCGGGAGCCGGGAGCCCCGGAGGAGCCACGGCGCCGGAGCTGGAGCCCCTGGGCGCCGCCTCCCCGGACCTGCAGGCCCCGCCGTCCCCGCCCGCGCCCGAGGCGGCCACCTGCCTGTCCGGTTTCGCCTCGGCCATGGGCGCCCTGGCTGGCGGCCTCGGTACCTTCCCCGCGGGCCTGGCGGGGGACTTCTCAGTCGGGAGACCGACGACGGTCGCCGCCCACGGGCCCCGGGCCCCAGGCCCCGCACCCGGCTTCGGTGCCGGACGTCAGACCGCGGCCCCCGCCTTCCGCGTGGACCCCTTCGTCTACCGTCGGGAGGGGACCGAAGTGTGAGGGGGGCCGGGACGTCCCCAGTGCTGTGCGGACGTGCGGAGCTCAAGCCCGGTTCCCGCCTGCTTGGCGCCGCAGAGTCAGCGCCCCAGAGCGAGCGCAGAGCCCCCGGAGCCGCGGAGAACAGAACGAGGCGAGCGCGCGTCATCCCCCCCTCCCCCCGCCCCGGTGGCCCCGGTGGCCCCGCTGTCCTGCCTCACCCTCACCCCGCGACCGTTCAGATGGGGCAAATGGGCCGCTCCCTGCTCCCCCTGTTCTTCCAGCTGCTCTGGACCTCGAACCTGTGCTCTCTGGCATCCGCCTTAAAGGGGCGACAGGCTGGCGCTGGGCTCCAGCTTTTAGGAGGGGAGCCTGGCCCGCTCCAAAGAGCCTTCTAGGTGCTTGCGGGAGGGTGGCCCGCGTTCTACCCAAGGCCCATTTCCTCCTCCTCCGGCCCAGCCTGGTCCACCTGGCGGGGCAGGGCCTTCCCTCCTTTCAGGGAAGCGGGCAGGGGGGTCGCAGGGCCCCGTGGGGCCAGGTAGCTTCTCTTCACCATCACCAGCACTGTGGCAGCCAGGGGAAGGGAATCCCGACTGGGATGCGGGTAGGAGGGACTTTTCTAGTGGCTGCAGCTGTGGGTGATGGCAGGGGAGAGAGCTGCAGGCGGCCAGGGAACTCCAGCCCCTTTCCCTGATGGTGCCTGGCCCTCACCGACCCTGTCCTGGGACCGGGAGCCTCAGGGGACCGCAGGAGCAGTGCCTAGCACCCCAGAGGCACAGGATGGGCTCCAGTTTACTCCCCACCCCACTCCCACCGGCTCACTCTTGCTCCTTATCCCCCAGTTTGGGCCCAAGCTGCCCCCTGCATGCAGAGGGAAGGGACAGCCTCCCATGTATAAGTGAGCCCACTCTCCCACTTGCTATTTACCCAGAGGGTTCTCTTGGGAGCCTACAGCCATTGGGAGGAGAACTTTTGGCCTCGTACCAAACTTGGCCTGGGGCGCCAATCATTCCGGCACCTCCAGGCACTGTGGGTGCTTGGCAGGTGCACCCCCTTTCCCTGAGCCCAGGTGGTTGGAGGAGAACAGGGAGAGAGGAGTTACCTTGGGAGGAGGGTAGCAGATTAGTGAGCCGGACACCGCCCCCCCTCCGGGCTGGCAGACTGAATTCAGAATCCAGCTGGCCCCTGGATGCTGCTGGGCCACTGCTGGTGCTGGGAGGGAGGGCTGCACTTGTGTTAGTTCCTTGGAGCTGACTGGCAGTGGGGTCCTGATGAACAATGGTGTGTGTGTGTGTGTGTGTGTGTGTGTGTGTGTGTGTGTGAGGGGGGGGATGGAGAGGAAGAGGGAGGGAGACAGGCCAGAGATTGGGGACATGGATATGACAAACCAAGAGTTGGGGTGAATTTGGACCCGGGGTCACGTCTCCCTGAGCCTTCCTGGTGGCAGACACAGACTTGCTAAGGTCTCAGCATCGCAGGACATCTCGCCGCGGGCTGTAAGAAGGTCAGCAGCACCGAGGCCAGATCTCTTTTGGAGAAACGCTCCCCAAATGTAACAGACTTAAAGAAGACCAGAAAAGAGAAAGAAAATCCTTACCTTATAAATTGGAGAATTTTAGCTCAAGCCTATTTTAATAAACTAAGATGCTAAAAACAAACACCAGTATATGTAACTTGAATGTTGTACATGCTGTTTTTTACATTAGAAGAGTTCTACTACTGTTCCCAACTAACCCCACCAGAGACTCCGAGTTTGCAGGAAACTTAGAATTAACAAAAAAAGTTTGACCAGGTGCCGGGGTGGTTCAGGTGGTTGAGCATCCGACTTCGGCTCAGGTCATGATCTCGCGGTCCGTGAGTTCGAGCCCCGCATCGGGTTCTGCGCCGACAGCTAGGAGCCTGGAGCCTGCTTCGGATTCTGTGTCTCCCTCTCCCTCTGCCCCCTGCTTGCACTCTGTCTGTCTGTCTGTCTGTCTCAAAAATAAATAAACATTACAAAGGGAAACAATTAAAAAGTGTGGATTTCAAGATACGGGTTTACATTTCACATATTGATTAAATATGGAGTATGTTCATATGTGATGGACAAAAATTTTGCACGTTAGCAGCGCTGCCCTGGGGAATAAATGTTCCACTTTCAATCTTTAATTTCCTAAGTGTACCCACTGCAGTCAAGTGGCATTTTTCATTCAGGGAAATAACATGACAGTAATTATTATAACTCTTCAGTGAAGCAGGAAATGGAAGTTGATGGCCATTTTTGCTGCTAGAAAAACGGAGTCAGTGGGCCAACTGGTCTCTAGAAGCTCATCTAATGAGAGCTAAAAAGACTCTTGACAGGCATACCATCTTCCCACGGCCCACATGCAGAAATGCCCCTTCATCTGCACACATCTGCGCACACACCCCCGCCACACTGTCACCCTTTGGCTACGGTTCTCCAGCAAAAAGCCATAGAAGACAGTACCTAGCCTTGGTACACAAAGGCCTAGTATTTTCGACTGATACTGTGAGGATATCAAGTCTGCATCCAGGGTTTGAGTTCAGACGGAGACGAACACGTGCAAACGTCACAGAATGCAACAGGGGCCAAGTTCCACATCCTAATAAAGTGCAATTATTTCAATAAATCTTTTCGGGTGCCAAATATGTACCGGGCTTTGCATTAGTCCCTTCAGTGAATAGCCCGGGTTCTGTGCTGCCCTCACAGAATCTCCTAGAAGGCGAGACAGAGGTGAAGGAGCAATTACAGCCTGGGTCTTGGTTATTTGGCCTCAAGACGATGACTTTATCATCAAGTCAATCAGCCGTCTCATTTGTGAACACACAATCTCAGTTAAATACACTTCACCGTGTTTTCCACACTCTTAACTCGGGGTGCGTTTGCCTGATTTCTGTTGCATAACTTGATGGTGTTGGAGGCCGGGAGTTGAGCCCTGTCCCAGGCTGGAACCAGTCCCGTTTGCTCCCTTCTCTGCAGCATCTTTTAGGAACCTCATCATAAAACCCGTGCTCTTACTAGAAGATCTGTCGTCTGATAGTGACAGAAGGCAGCAGCTGTGGTGACCAGAGCTGGCCCTTCCTCAGGGCTCCTGGGTACGAGTTCCTTTCATGCATCCCTGCATCCATCAGTTGAAATTTGGGGAACGCTTTCTCTTTTAATCTAATATACAGTTTTCTAAACAACATTATTCAAGGCAAGTGGCCTGGCACCTACCATAGGCTGACTTATTTCTCTGATCAGCTATCATCAGTAGCTGAACACAAAGAATGTGAAATATTTTTGGTTTCACTCAGCTCACGGAGGGTAAATGAATAGTATATTAAATTGGATTTTCATTTAAAGAAATCAGATTTGTATCCCTGCCTTAATATAGAGCATATTGAACTGCTGGGTCATTGAGGCTTTCTGTAACCCGCAAGAACCACCCATCCGTCCTTCAGACATCGGTTGGACGTCAAGGGGACAATGAGTTTGTTAGCTGCTAAACGGACATGATCTCATGAAGCCTTTACAGCCACCCGGTGAGGCAAATGTGATTATCCCCATTTTCCTGATATGGAAATTGGGGCTCTGACCTATTAAGTGACTTATTTCCCAGAGGCTACAGATCACACTGAGGGGTGTCAAGCAGGAAGCTACCGCCCCTCCTCCCCTGACTTCTCTGCCTCCTCATTTCATCATTCAGGCTCCAGAGAGATCTCATTTTTCAGGAATCTTTCCCTGGGGTCTCTTCCAGCTCTGCTCTGCTCCTACAGCCCGTGGAGAGGTTACTCCACACACCCGCAGATTGTGGTCTATGTGGGGAGCAGCCAGGCCGCTTTATTTCACAGTAACATCCCCAGTATATGCATCCAAGTGGTAGCATTTGAATGAATGAATGAGTGAGTATGTGAGTGTAGGTGTCCCCGAAGCTTTCCATGCATTCTCCATCCCATCATAGACTCCTCCCAACCCCCATCCCCTATGATGGGCCTGATTCCTCCCTACATAGGGTCAGGCCTTCTTCTGGACCCTCCAGATACAAAGATGACTGAGACAGTGCCCTGGGGACACCTGCCATCATGCAGAGTGAGCTGTGCTGCAGGGCTATGTGCCGAGAAGGCGTGGAGGTGGGGGCCGGGGGGTAGGAGAGTTCAGAGATTGTATGATGCCGATAAGGTTTGGTGAGTCTGCATGAGCTTCCCTCTTGGATCATGACACAGATGATGTTCCAGAGAATAGAGCTGACACTTGGTGGCCACACCTTGATCAGAGGTTAACCACCCAGTCTTTTATCGGAGAGCCGCTTCCATATTGGCCAGTGATGCCCAGGCATTTTCCAGGCCGCCCTTCCCTTTCACCTCTGCTCCCCCCAGAGCTAAGTCTCCTTGTCCAAGGTGGAAGGGAGAATTGGAGGGCGGGAATCGCGTGATGCTTCTGGGTTCCGTCCACAGGGTCTGGGCTTAACAAGACTGAAAGATGGGGAGAGGTAAAGAATGTGTGTGCAACAGATACTTTTCACTACCTACTTCTAGAAGTGTGCAGAGGTCTGCCTGCCTCCTGGCCCTTAATCGGTTCCAGCAATCCATCACTGTGGCCGGCCCGCAAGTGTGCACGCACCAGCAGTTCGGCTCTGCCTGGGGCGAACATTAACTTCTGCACCTGACCCAAACAACCTGCTCCCTTTGACTGGACCTCACCTTGCCGGGTCCTCTTTACTCCGGGAAGCCTGAGGGCAGGTCGGCGTAGGGGGAGATGAACTTCAGGAGTGAGTAGAATTAATACTTTAATGGAAGGTTTCTGTTTCAGGGTTCTTGAGAAGTATGGTGCTTAATTCTTTATGCTGTATTTTTTTGTTTGTTTGTTTGTTTCGTTTTTGTCTTTGTCATCCTGAGTGGAACAGGACAGTTCTGTTGCTTTATTACATTGCCTTTTTTGAGTTTTTTAAATTGTTAAATTCCTGCTAAAAAGAATAAATCACATCATATATTTTAATTGGAGAATATTAAAAACCATCAGTCGCATTAAACAGCACAGCATAAGAAAGAAGTTATTTTAAAAAAGGAAGGAAGGAAAAGCTTTTAAGTGATCATTTGTTATAAAATTCCTTTTTGGGCATATAACGGACGTATAACTGTATCCGTTTCAGGTGTACAACATAATGATCCCCTATTTGGGTGTATTTTGAAGTGATCACGTTAAGTCTGGTTACCATCCATCACTTCACATAATTTACAAACGTTTTTCTCTTGTGATGAGAACTTTTAAGATCTCCCCTCTCAGCAACTTTCAAATGGACAATACAGTATTATTAACTATAGCCCCCATGCTGTATGTTACATCCCCATAACTTATTTTATCTCTGGAAGTTTGCACCTTTTAACCTTCTTTATGTGATTCTTAAGAGATTTATTGCTCCTAACCTTTTATTTATTTAATTTTTTTCGGTCATTTACT
Organism: Prionailurus viverrinus; assembly: GCF_022837055.1. Lineage (NCBI taxonomy): Eukaryota > Metazoa > Chordata > Mammalia > Carnivora > Felidae > Prionailurus > Prionailurus viverrinus. The sequence continues at coordinate 83,640,491 of NC_062571.1, forward strand.
ACTGCTTTAATTTTTTTCTGCAGTGCCCCAGTTGGTATCCGTAACGAATGGAAGATACGCAAGAAACACAAGAAGTCCACATCGATGACACTTCTTTATTAACCAGATTTCTTTTTCATCAGTGCCAGGAATATTTTTTCATTTCCAAGATTTCAGAGCGTAAGTCTGTTGGTACACATCGCACTATTTATGAGTTTATTGCAGGCACAAAATTAAAATGAGATTTATGACAGGAAAAAGTCATACGTTTTCAGGTAACTAAGTAAGATGGATGTTACCACATTCCTCTGACCTCTCAGGAGGGACCCCACTCTTGGGCTCAGGTTTCACATGGGCTCATTCATACAGCAACCTCAAAGCGCCCTTGATGGCCTAATGGGGCGTCCTGAGTCCAAAGGACTGTCCACGTACGCGAGCGTGAGTGACGAGCCTTCGCTGGGACGGCACACTCAGTTCACCACCTCTGGACCAGCCTTTCACCGAAAACCAGACAGTCCTGTGGCCAGTGGGAAACAGAGACGTTCGGTTTAGAGGTGACCAAATCAAATGCTTCGTAAATGCTTCCACACAACAGACTGAGTGAAATCTCTATGGGAGAGCAAAAGTGTAGTGCCGGGCTCTGGAATTCAAGACCATGGAGCCCTGCAGTCGGAACAAACCAGCTTAGATGCAATGACGGGGGCTCGGGTGAAGTTCATGGTGGTGCTGCCAAGAGCTCCATCAGTAGGAGCATCATGGACACGTGTCTCCTGAAGGCTCATATGCAGGGGAGGTATTGTTAACTCAGCTCTACAAACGAAAAATCTAAGGCTGGGAGAGGCTCAGGGTCTTGCCCACAGGGGGTGGGGCGGGAGGCCAAGGTTGAAAGCCACGCGTGTCTGACTCCACAGTCCGTGGTCTTCCCGTCATCTCCACTTGCCTTTCCTGTAACAGACGGAGGTAGCTGAGAATTTCAGTGTCTGTGGTCCTCAAGCTCGGCTCCTGAGAACTGAACCCCTTGTGTCCCATTCCCGTGAAAGATCAGGCACAGGACAGAAACGTGACCAACCTTCGGACTTCATTGTGAGAGACACGAGCCAGTAGGCATGCTCTTTGAAAAAAAAATTAAAATATGACCAACGTGTCTTTACTATAAAATATAATATAGTAGATATGATTTTTTAAATTATGGGAAATCACTAAATGAATAGAGATATGATCTATAGCTTCCAAATAGGAGGGAAGGAACAAAAACATTACAAACTGCAGGAAATTCTAAGTTATTTATCATATCTGGCCCACCACCTGCTTTTGTGCGGCCCATGGGCTAGGAGTGTTTTTTTCCCCCATTGGTTAAAAAAGAACACACACACACAAACCAATGTGACACGACACGTGAGAATTACATGAAATTAACATTTCAGCACCCATAACTACAGATTTATTGAGCACGGCACGCCTATTTGTTCACATGCTGTCCATGTGGCTTTGGCAGTGGAGCATGGAGCATCACAGACCACAGCTGCATTGGACACGAACACGGCTACCGTGGCCTCACGCTGCAAAGCCCAGGGACAGCCCCAGGGAAGCCTCTTGACCACCGCCTGTGTTGACATGCCAAGACTTTTTTTTTTTTCCCATTGCCAGTGCAAGCCCATCATATGAAAACAAGAAAAGAAGACAAGAGTGGACTTCAAATGCTGAAATTTTAAGGCACAGGAGTTGGATTATTCCGCTACTGAGTTGCACGGTGAGGCACCTGTGGGCATTGTGCACTAATGCCATACATGTGCTGAGGACACACTCTACACCAGAATCACTACGCACAGCACTTCCTCGTGCAGGACGGCTTTGCTCAGAAGAACTGGAAAATTCACAACAGGCCGTATCAGCACAGCCAAATTGCTTCACAAAATAAAAAGAAGATGAAAACAAGGCTGCCATCACGTACGGTAAATTTCCGAGTGTCTCATTTGTCACACGGGTAAGGAAAGCCGTTAAGTCACGATACATTCATTAAAGGGGATCTGGTGCAACGATTGAAAAATGCGCCCACAAATTATGTCCAGAAAAAAAAGCTAAACTTGTTTAAGACGATTAGCTTTTGCCATCAATTGTGTTCTATTATAATTATTATTATAATTTGAATGTCATCAAAAACTTTGTGGAAATTTGTTTTCTTTCTTGTTGTAGAAGTATCAAAAAATACCCTCAGTTTGTCCCTTGGCCTGCAAAGCCTAAAATGTTTATCGCCTGTCGTTTACAGAGAGCAAGTTGTTGACACTTGATTTATCAGATAATAGGAAAGGAGACTGGGAAAGAATCATTAAGAGCAAACACAAAGTCAGATATAGACATAAGCCCAAATATGTGATCAGTTATAATAAATGTAAAGGCGAAACTGTTCCAATAAGGACAGAGGACTGGATTTATTTTTACTGCTGTTGCTAAGAAATGTACATAGAAAAACCCTTACGGAAAATTAAAAGTGAAGAAAGTGAAAGACATAATGGCCATATTTTAACCAAAAGAAAGCTGGAATGGTAATATTAATACAAAATAGAATTTAGGTGAAAATATATTGATATGGGTAAAAAAGAAATCTACATAGTAACAAGTCCACATCAAGAATCTATAAAGGGGCGCCTGGATGGCTCAGTTGGTTAAGCGTCCTACTCTTGATTTTGGCTCTCATGGTTCGTGAGCTTGGGCCCCAAGTGTGCCCTAACAGTGCAGAGCCTGCTTGGGATTCTCTCTCTCCCTCTCTCTCTGCCCCTCCCCTGCTCATGCTTTCTCTCTCTCTCTCTCTCTCTCTCTCTCTCTTTCAAAAATAAACTTTAAAAAAGAATTTATAAAGAATATAAGTCAATGACAGTATTTTCTCATAATTCAATAAAGAAAAACTGACAGGAAAAGACACATTTGACAATTCCACAGAGTAAGTGATCTGACCCACTTCCACCTAGCTCAAGCAGACACACACACACAGGTTCGTACCATTGTGGACTTGAACATCAAAATTACCCAACCTGATATAACATAGATAATAGAACCATATGCTAAAAATGAAGGTAGGCATCTAACGCAAGTGTTAGCTTATCAGTTAACCACAGGCTCGATCTCAGAGGGCAATTTCCACAATGATAGAAGGGCTTTGTCACAGAGACCATGTTCTCTGACCCTGATGCAACTAAATTAGAAACCAGCAATAAAAGATCGTTAAAAAACTGTCTGGATATCAAAACAAATTCTTAAAATTCTTAAAACTTTTCATGTGTTTAAAAAAGAAATTGGGGCACCTGGGTAGCTCAGTGGGTTGAGGTCCTGACTCCTGATTTTGGCTCAAGTCATGATCCCAGGCTTGTGGGATCAAACCTTGTGTCAGTCTTTGAACTGAGCATGGAGCCTGCTTAAGATTCTCTCTCTCTCTCTCTCTCTCTCTCTCTCTCTCTCTCTCCCTCCCTCTGCCCCTTTCCCCTGATTTTTCTCTTTCTCTGTCTCTCAAATAAACAAATAAATAAATAAATAAATAAATAAATAACTTTTATAAAGGAAATTGAAGTGAACAATCCTGAAAATGCTTGAGAGACAGTCATTAAGATAAATGTTTGGCATTATCTATTTTTGATGAATTTATTTAGAAAAACAGGGAATATAAAAATAGTTGAGTTACATGTTCAAAAAGAGGCACTTGAAAAGAGAAAATACATTAAAGAAACAAGAAGGAAGGAATCATAACAGTAAGACTAATGAAAAGGAGAACAAGAGAGGCAGTCAACAAAACCAGGCCTCAATTCTTTATAAAAAAATCATATGGATAAAGCGGGCAAAATGTTCACAAGGTGTATCAGCCAGAAAAGAAAAAGGAGGTGTCTCACCAAGCCATCCTAGAAGCATGGGCACTGCTCGTCCGTTTCTCCTCCTTACCGGGAAGGTGTGGTTGTCCTCTGAGGCCCAATCCACGGGCCTTCGCCCAGGTGCTCCCAGGGACCTCCCTGGCTCGAGACTGTTGCCTCACTGCCTCCGGACAGGTCCTGTGGTGTTTGAGTCTGCTTCCTCACACTTGACATCACTCCTGAGCTCCAGACATGTACATCCACCTGCCTCGCGGCCATCAGCATATTGATGACCTCCATGTACCTCAAGTCCAATGTGTCCCAAGCAGAACTCATCATCTGAGAGATAAGACTTTCCGCACTGAGACAGGAGCTGTATGGTTTTGGGGGGACTAAGAGGCTGCTCAGGAGCAGGGAACGTTGGTCCGGAGGAGACAAAGACCATGACCTCCTTTGAGACTCAAAGGAAGGAGCTGGGGGTCAGGGAGCAATTCCCATGGGAGGCTCTATTTTCCCTGAGAAACAAAAGATGAAGCCAGTCTGGTGAGAGGTAGAAGTAAGGAGGGAATGAAGGAGTTAAGCAGGAAGTGTTCTTAAAAGGGAAGGGGCCAGGGTGCCTGGGTGGCGAGTCAGTTGAGCATCTAACTCTTGATTTCAGCTCAGGTCATGGGTAGGTGCCAAAGAATACAATGGCAAATAACAAAAGGAGATAAGTAAATGTCCCTGAAGGTTTTGGGGACAATCAATAAGATTTCAGTTGAAGGCAGGGACAGGTTCCTTAGGTCTGAATCCCGGTATCAGACAGAGAGACAGAAGCGTCAAGGTCCCACCCAACACCTAAAGATCTATTTCAAGGATCTTCAAATAATTTTTTCCAGCTAAAAACTTAAAGTTGTATTGGTTTAAAGCAGTTTAAAAATTCAAGCATTTTAGATCCAGAAAGACCCTTGAGATCATTCTTCCAGGGGCGGCTAATACATTGTGCTCCTTACTTCCAGGGCAGACATTGGTAATCACGGGGCTCTTATCTTCTCCTTCTGGACTCTTCTTCAGCACCTTTCTCATCGTTGTCCTTCAGGAAGCCATCAGGAAGCCATTAGGAAGCCTTCAGGTAGCCAACTCTTCCAGAATTCACAAGTGGAGTTACGTTTGTTTTCAGCCACGATAACACAATGCATGGATTCTAGGTTTCTCAGCTCAGTCCGCCATTTTGTCATGCTAATGTACTGTGGAAAGGTAGCCTACCCGCTCCAGGGAGTGGTCATTCATATTGTCAAACATTTTTCTCTCTTCCACTCAAAAAGATGTGGCCTTTTTTTTTCCTTTGGGAACACATAACCCTCATCCACGTCTTACTGTCCGACAAGATGGAAGAAAACAACAAGCAATAAATATTGATTTCTGCAACAAGCACCTATACGAAAATTGAAATGTTTGATTTAAAATTTTTATTGCACAGATGTTGCTATTATAGAATGGAAGAATCTGCCCTTCTCACTGACTTTTATCTTCATGTAGGCCTGGAGGTGACCTGGCTGATTTCCAGGTTTGTCCCTGTTCACTTGATGTTCTCATCATGGCCTCATCGAGTACACACTAAGTACACAGTCAAATGTGTTAACCGATCATATAGGTTAGGAAAAGTAAACAATCCCATGCATCTTTAAATGTTTGTTTGTTTCATTTCACATGTTTTCATTTCTTGAATATATTATCTGACTTAAATGTTTAAGGCCCAACGCAAAGGAACCCCAAGTATTCACTGAGGAAGACAATAGTGGGATAAACAAAATCTCCATTAATGTGTTTTAAAATTGACTCAGACACGCCTCATAAAACAATAGACAGCAGCTTCTGGTTAATTAAGCTGGAGCCATGTTACTTTTTAAATAGTCGAGAGGGGAAAAAACCAGGCAGATTCACTACTCTTTCCCTGAATTGATGTTGTTATATTGGAGGGGCTTGACTAAAGTTTATCAAAATTATGAGCAGGTCTATATATTTCTTCTCTCAGCAAACAATGACTGGGTACTCAGCGTATACTTGGAAGTCTACAAGAGTAGCATGCAGGAGAGTCAGGAAAGGGATTAAGTAAATCAAGGGGGGCCATGAACTTGGGAGACAGGGTTATATCCATCTCCATGGCAGTGTGTGGCCCAAGAAATACTTCATTATGAGGAGCCCCAACTCATGGACCCTGGAAGGTTAAGTAGAGGGTCCCACATGAGCTGGGTGGGAGGCACTTCTGGTAGCAGAAGCTAGGCAAGCACAGACCTAGGAGTCTGGAAACAGCAAACAGATATAGGGGGTGGCTTTAGTCAAAATCTTGATTTCAAAAAGAACCAGAAATCAAGTCCAAAATTGTGTTGCTACTCAACGGGAGGAAGAAGTCAGGTTAACCACTCAGGAGAACTTCTCAGGGAAAGGACTGATGGAACTAGAATTCTATCCCATGTGAAACTGGGCACACATGTGTCCACCGTGACCCAGAAAGACCACTTTGGGGTCCAAGCTCTGGCCGCAGTCTCTGGAAACATGCCATGCCTGGTCTTTTAGCCGAAATGACAAAACTCCTACTGACTCCTCCCAGATCCACTGGTGGAGCAGTCACTCAGTTCAGATTTCAATCAGCGGTTCTGTTCTTCTGTGTTTTAGCAGAGGCACTTTCTGTGGCTTCCCCAAACACCTTCCATTAAAACATCTGCCTGACGGAAAGCTCCCCAGTGTCCATGCTGTGGTCTCTGCAAAAACAACCAGAGGCTCAAGGCACCTGAGTCCAGGTAAAGAGCACCTCTGTGACATGTGACATAACAAAAGGCAATGGATGTCCCCCAAATCGTATGATGTCAGTGTGTTCATATCACATGTCAGGTCAGGTCACCTTTTCTGGGCCCCCTTTTGGGGTGAATCCTTCCCCCATCAATGGGACACAATCACTTACTTCGCTATGGCCCCCTTTGCCCCCATGTGCCTGTCCCACCACACTGAGACTTAATTGTTTATATACCTGCTTCCCTAGTCGGTCATTTTCTTGCAGGAAGAGCCTAGAACTTGTGCTTCTCCATCAGCCAGCATGCAGCTCTGTCCCTGGCATCCAGAAGATACTGTAAGGGTTTATTTTGTACTTACCTTACCTGCCACCCTTTTTCTTTTCTTTCCTAAGCTGAGATGTTTCTGACTCATTGCTGTATCTTCTCTGCTCCTGCCAAACACCTTGGGTCCCCCCACAACTGAGCAGCTCTTCATTCCAGGCCCCAAACTAAAATTCTTTCTTCACCAGAGAAGCCTGCTCCTGGAAACATGACCCCGTTTCTAGAGAATTAATATTTTCATTCCACTGTCCTTCATATGTTTATTTTACCTCAATTTCAACTGGGTCCAGGCAATTTTCGCAGGTGTGTTTATTCTGTCTGTGGGCTGACACGCGGATTTTCTGCGAATAATGAGCCGACAGTCAGATGCCAGGTAAATACTGTTCTGTTTCTTTTTGATTCACTTCACCGCTCGGGCCGTGAGTGGCATCACCATGACCTGGCTTGAGCCAACCTTTCATATATTTAACTGAAAATAATCAAAATGTTGACCTTACAGCTTCTGAAGGTTTACAGTGATCAAGTTTTATTGTTCTCTTTTGAAATTAGATGGGATAAAATGTAGTAAAAATGAGAATATTTTCAGACGCCCTTTCTCCCGATGTCATTTCTCTGGGGAAATATCCTTCATTTTTACTTAGAGATAGGTTGATAAACAGCGGAAATAAGATGTCCATAACTACAAAAACCTCTTTTAAACTGAATTTGTATGAAATGCTCATGGTAGCGCTCTTCAGCCGCACTGGCTGAAAACCAGCCTTCCTCATCTTCTTGCTTGTCTAAACAGCAATGGCATGTACCCAGAGGATCAGTCCGATGGCGATGCCATGTGCTGGTGACAGGCACAACTGGTGTGGGGGATGCTCTCAGGTTGAAGGTTGGTTCTCTCTTCCCTGCAACCCAACTTCCCTCCATCAGGAGAGTCCTCAGAGAGCTGGGGTCAGAGTGTTTCTATTTCATTTCCCTCCCCAGCCGAAGGCTCTGTGAGTCACGGGTGCACTGTTCCGACCTCACTGGAGCCTACAAAGAGGAGTATTTCATTCTAACAAGGGGACTGAAAACAGCGTTTGCTGTAAGATGCCAGGCCCACCACCTATAGGCACCGCAGGGTGAAATTTCAAGAAGGTCCCAATCTATCCAGTCATACAATCATCCATAAAATGTGCCTCTCTCTTGATGGTCTTTGTTCTCCCGGGAAGGTTGCAAATGGCCCTCTAATGAGCACAGAGTGTGAGGCAGCACCGACTTGGTCTTTCTCCTGTACCCCGTTCAGCATCCGGCTGACAAACCTCTAATTTTGGAGAGAATACATTTCCGAAAAGCATAATCAGAGGAAGGTTCAGCTGAATCATGCACATTCCTGCACACTTCGCGTAAGATCCAGAAGTCTATACATTTTTATTCACTGTGCGTCTAACCGAGACTTTAAAAGTTTTATACAATAGGAACACAAAACTGGGAGAAGTTTTTTAATGACCTCTTGCTTTCTTTCAAGCATCATCAAACACCAGTCTGGCACAAAGTTCCTTGTTTGAGCGAAAGAGAAATTTGTCATTATTTTCCCTTGAATCATTACTATCTCTCAGTAATGAATGTGAGTCATTATCGTTGAATTGCTCTCGTCTCTCCAGCTTGGGCCTGGCTAATGACTGCAGCACTCAGGACAGAGGCTGTGTGGCAAGGAATAGAATAAGAGAGGAGAGATTCAGTCCCACAGGCGGCAGGTAACGAAGCTAATCAAGATGCCTGAGATATCAGCTCGAGTCAGGTGGGTGCTCTGCCCCACCAGCCACATCTCTTCCTGTCCCGTGATTTGTACCATGGCTGAGGCTGGTTGTCCCAAACAGAGGTCACCTCATTCACCTCTGGAGATACCTAGGGGCACCCGAAAATGGAAACTTTGCCTAGAACTCAAATTCCCCTGGAAGAAGCAGGAGAGCCTTTCCAGCTTCAAGCACCAAGGCCCTTCCTTGGGAAGCTGCTTTCCCATTAATCCATCATTCCTTCTCTACCCGCAGGGCTTTCTTCCTAATCCCAACAGTTAACCTTGTTTCATTCTTCCTTGTGTGTTGACTCCATTGCCTTCCTGTCTCCCTAACGGGATTGCCGACTCCCTGTAGACAAAACTGGCCGATTCATCTTCTTATTCCCAAGACCCAGGTATGGTGCCTGTTGGTGGGCTCTCAGTAAATACAGGACAAGGTATCTAACTGTGTAGTGTTCATGCCAAGAGTAATCGGACACCAGCGGAGGCCCTGGACACTCCCTTTGTATTAACAGAACCTTGCTTTTCATCTCTAAGTTGATAGGGAAGAGGGGGTCCTTGATTCTTCTTTGGAAGCTCCCCTCTCCCCAAGCAATTCTCTTATAAGGAGATGTCTTGGGACCACCACTCAGACATTCTGTGTGGCCTCTAATTTGCCTAAGAGGGGCTGGCAAACTTCAAGGTCAGTGGAGAAGGGCGGTCCCCACCCTCTGTCTCCTGTACCCCTCCCCTGCCTCCCTCCAGCCCACCCACGTGGGCAGCTCCAGGTTGGTGACTCCTGGCACTCGGCTTAACACCCTTCAGTACCTCCTTCTTCCCCTGAAACCCAGTTTGCTGACTCCTCCTACAGGATTCTGTCCTTTCTCAGGTCACACTGGCATGCCTTAGTCTATACGGGACAGCCAGGCAGCCACGCCGGACCTACTCTGTCCATTCCTCTCCCGCCTCATTGACTTCGCACACACAGCTTTTTCTACTCGAACCCTCTCCCTGGCACACCCGCTGTGGTCATCCTCAAGACCCCACTCACTTCATAGGCGTTTACACCCTCCGGGAAGCCCCGGTGGGTTTAACCTGTTCTTTCCTTTCACAGCCATGACTTCGTCTTGTGGATGGCTCGGGAGACACTCCGTTGCTCTTTGAGGGTGGGGTCATGCTGGGATTTTTCATCACAGTATCACCTGGAAATACCACATGAGCCAAATCCAGTCTATGGTCTGCTTCTGTACAGCCCTGAGCGAAGAATGACTTTTACGTTTCTAGAGGGTTGGACACAAAGCCACGCAAACAAACAAGCAAGCCAACAAAAACAAAGAATGTGCGGCAGAGAGCGTGCGGTTCGCAGAGCCTAAAGTATTGACTAGCTGGGCCTTTACAGGATGTGCCAGCCTCGGCCGAGGACACTGGTTACTCATCCAGGTCTTGCTTGACAAGTGACTATAGCTGCGTGCAGGTGGGGCTGTGCTTTTGGGGGTGGGGGAGGCCCTTTAGCTCTCAATAGTAGCTTGGCAATGATTAAGCTTAGATGCTGGGAGTGACAGTTGGAAGCTTCAGGAAGCTGTCTTTGACACAGGATGAAAGTATTTAGGGGATGGCAGAGAGACACCTATCTTGTAAGTTTGCATCTGAAACCACCAGAGACATTTTCTACAAGGTGCTGGGGGTGGGTGCATTTTCCTGTTTCTAGGGAGCACCTGGGACAGAGTCACATTTTCAGAGGAAAAGAGGAAAGGGAGAAGGGTCTAGTGCATTTATTTATTTATTTAGAGCACGAACAGGGCAGGGGGAGGGGAAGAGAGAGAGAGAGAGAGAGAGAGAGAGAGAATCCCAAGCAGGCTCCACACTCAGCTTGGAGCCCAATGCAGGGCTCGATCCCATGACTGCAAGATCACAACCTGAGCCGAAATCAAGAGTCCAGCGCTCAACGACTGAGCCACCCAGGGGCTCCTGGTGCGTTTATTTCTAACTCTACCTCATTATCACAGGCATCTTTGGTGAACTACCTCTATGCATCCTGCGATCCTACAATCAACATTTTCATGATTTCATATGGTTTTTCTAAAACATGTTTTTCCAGCTTCAGAGTTAACATAAGCCTTTGCTTAAAAGGTTACGTTCCTGAGAAATTAAAACAGGCTCTGCGGTAAAATAATTTGACATTTCAGGGAGCCATTTCTGCTGCACACAGAATGTCAAGAAACACAAAAGAGAATCTCTAATTAATGATAAGGAACAGAAAACAGCCACGTTTATTTTTAAGTCCGTTGCTGCAAACCTGATTAGTCAGATAAACAGCTTTCGAGTTCAGCTCACCGGGTGATGAATATTCTGTCTCCTTGTCTATTTTTCTCTTGCAGGGAGAGAGAGCTATTTTCCAACACGGCTCACTAACAAACAAAATAAATGTTGGTCCTTCGGATAGTTTTCTAGGCTTTTGACTGCGTTTCATTGTGACTTATCATTTTGTTCAAATAAAAAGCTAAAGAAGATTACAGGAAGAGCTCGGGCAGCGGGAGCATACGAAGGCTTGGAGGCAAGAGAGAAGCTGGTGTGTTTTAGGGAGATGAAAGGTTGCTTTGGCATGGCGCCCAGCGTGGGGGCAGGATGAACGGGCTGGAAGGCTAAGCAGGGGTCGTGTCCTCTCCACAGTCAGCACTTGACCCGGAAGGCAAACCAGCAAAGGAGCGGATGCTTATGGTAACCAGAGGGGCTGGTCTAGTGAGGAGGGGAGTGTGAAAGTGGTTGTGCTTCCTTGCTTTTGCAAACAATTATGGTAGAGAGGAAAGGGTGTGAGCGTTGACTTCAATGCACTGGCTCTATGTTTACAACATCCGGATGACTTTGGGGCAATTGTTGGTTTCATGAACATTCTGCCTTGCAGGTTTTCTGGGAAGGATGCACAGGGAGCTATACTCAAAGTCCCCGGGAAATGCTTGGCATCCCGCAGAGGCATAGCACAAGGTTCCATATCCCGAGGTTCCAGCCCATCTCTAAAACTCCCTCCATTTGTAACGAGTATAACTAGCGTACTAGCTGCCAGCCTTCATTCTAACTGGTGTTGTTTTACCAATTAATTTGTGGAACCCTCACACCCTATGAACTTAGGGCTTATTGATTCTTTGTGCATGAGGAAACTGAGGCACGGGGAGGTTGAGTAACTTGCCCCAAATGATGCAACACCTAAGTGTAGAGCTGGGATCTAAACCCAAATGGTCTGGCCTGAGTCCTCCCACAAGCACTAAACCGGTTGGCCACGATTCATACGTGACCCCTCTGAGCTCCACAAACAACCTCTAAGGGAGATACATTGTTTTCATCATGATTTTTCACATGGGGAAGTTGAGGCTGACGGCCTCAGTGGCTGGTCCCCACCTGACCATTTAGCAGAGATGAAGCCACGCCAGGACTTGGGTCTAAGCCAGAGGACAACTCTTGGCCCTTCCCACCGCCCAGGAGGCCTATTTTCCTAAGAGGAATCAAAAGCAGATTCTGGTTTAATCACTAGAGTAGACGTCTGTTCGCCGCTCTGCTAAAACATGGTATATCTGAAGGATATTTCAAGAACATCTCTCTCTGAGCTTGGCGTCTATTAATACCTCACGGTCTCCACGTATTCCAACACTTACAAGTCACAGGAGCTGTGGCTTACGCACATGATTTATACATGTATTATTATTTATACATATATTACAAATAGGCTTGCCTATACCACTTACACATAATGTTTGATAATGACTGTGAATCTCTAAACCAACCTCGTGTTCGAAAGAAAGAACACAGCAGTACATGGTGATTTATGAGCCAGAAAAGACAGAAGACAGATAAAATATGTGTGGGTGCACACATATATGTGTGTCTTCTAATCCTGGAAAAAATGTGGCCTGAAAGGACACAGATATTAACTGCTCAAGTTCTCTATGAGATGAGACACCGAACCAGGGGCCACTAATGCCATTAATAAATTACAGAAGTGAAAAGGCAGGCATGGAAACCCCTTGGAACCAGGCAGGCCTGTGGAGAGCTTCCTCACCCCCTACCCGTGTCTGCCTGTCTCATTACTACTGTATAACCTGACCTGTCTTCGTGCTTTAGGACTGGGCTTAGCACAGAGCCACACATCACCCTGGCTGGACAGTTACGAGAGACGCTCTCAAAGCTACTAATAACAAAGAGGGACACGATGACCGTAATCATGCTGGGAAACCAAAATCACAGCTCTTTCTTTTCCAGAAGATATCTAAACCATGCCCCAGCAGCTTCCTGCTGACTTTAAAGTAACCCAGTGTGAAAGCTGTGAGGAACCCGAGCTATTCCACGCTTGTGAAGTTTCCCACCCTTTTGATGATGAGAAGAGGGCATATTTGCAGAGTTTTCCTTTTATACCCCCCAAACTTCATGCTGATTATTTACCAATTAAATGCACAAGAAAATCAATTGGAAATACAGTCATTCGGAACTATCGAGTGTCAGTGTGGTTCAGTTACAGTACATCAAGACCTTTTATATAGTTTGAGGCAAAAATTTCTAACGAGCCCTTGATGTTTTTCAATGCTTGTGAAAATGAATAAGAGACGTAAATGTAAAGAAAATGAAACCTTGTAAGTACAAGACAAAAACATGAGTGACTTTGCCTACCACACGGGTTGATACAGGTTGAGTGGGGAAAACCCCAATCCAGAATCAATAGCGAAAAGGCTGACGAATGCGACGTCACAAAAAAGTTTTTACACGGCAAAAAAAGTCAGCTCATAGTGTGTTGATGTACGAACTATTCTCCTTCGTAGTAAGGCTCTTTGCCTTTAAATCTATTTTGTGCGATATTAATGTAGCCACTTCTGCTGAAAAGTTTTCATAGGACATCTCTTCCGGTGTTTTACTTTCAGTCTGTGTGTGTACTCAAAGCACATATCTTATAGCTACAATTATAGAGCTGCTTCTTGAATTTTTAACCTGTATTTTGATGAGTTTTCAATCCATCTGCCTTTAATTTAGTCATTGATTGCCTTTTCACTATTCCTTTTTATTTGTCTCGTCTATTTTTCGTCTCTTCTGATATTGTTACAGATGACATCTAGAGATGTGATAAACCCATCCATTCAGTGATATTGGATTCACTTCAAGAAGTCACATATCGTTTAAGAAAGTTAAGAGAAAAAGTACATGAAAAATATTTATATGTGCCCACGTATTTAACATTTTTGGGGCTCTCTATTCCTCTAGTAAATCTGAGTTCTTTGTGTTATTTCCCCCAAATTTTCCTCGGCACTTTTTGTAAACATGTCTGTTTCTGATGGATTCTCTGTTCTTGTTTATCTGAAAACGTTCTTATCTTGCCTTCATTTTTGAAGGATGACTTTGATGGATAGCAAACTCTTAATTGACAGGGTTTTATCGTTTTTATTATTATTATTCAGCATTTTGGATATGCTGTTCTGATGTCTTTCCGTTTCCATGATTTCGAATGAGAGGTTGCCATTAATCTCGCCATTGTCCCTCTGTGTGTGATGTGTTTCTTCATTTCTGGATATTTTCAAGGTGGTCCGCTTATCTTTGTCTCCCAGAAATTTGTCTGTGGCATGGTTAGGAGCAATTAGTTTCTCTGTGTTTATACCTCCTAGGGTTTGTTGAGATCCTTGAATTTGTAAAATATTGTTTTACACCAACCTTAGACCATTATTTCTTCAAAAAAATATTTTTTTCCCTGCCCCCTCTCCCTTTTCTTTCTCGTGATTCCAATTACACATATGCGAGGCCACTTCATATTTTCCATAGGTCTCTGATGTTCTGTTAATTTCTCTACTTATTTTATTCTCTCTTTTGGTCAGATTAGATCATTTTTATTGATCCGTTGTCAAGTTAACTAATTCTTCTACTCTCTTCAAAGGGATGTTGCAGTTGGCTAGGGAATTTTTAGTTCAGTATTGAACTCTGTAACTCCAATGTTTTCTGTTGTTTTCGTTTCTGTATTGAGATTCTCAATCCAATCTCTGGTAGGAAAGCTTCTCCAAGTATTTGAACATTTTTCTTTTAATTCTTTGGACATACTTGTAGCAGCTGCTTTGAAGTCTTTTCTGCCAAATCTAACAAATGATTCTGCCTGAAGCTTATTTTTATTGACTGCTTTTCTTCCAGAGTATGCGTTACACGTCCCTGTTTCTTTGTACCTCTAGTAATTTTTGGTTAGGAACTGGACAATGTAAATTATGTGTGGTGATGGCTCTAAATTCTGTCATATTCTTCTGAGAATTATCGGCCTCCTGTCTGGATTCAAGCAATAAACCCTGTCTCTCACTAGCTGGCCTCTGCTGGTATCTGTTCTTAGGACACCCTCTGCTCCTTTCACAGATTGGTCCCGCATAGTTCTCCCCCATGCTTGTGAAATGTGGTGGTCAGCCAAGAATCTGAGCAGACGAGGGCCAACCTCTGTGTTTTCTTTGCTTTTAGAAATTCTCCTCTAATTTTTGACCATTCTGCTGGATTTGAGTTCTGTACTCTGACACTTTAAACTCATTCAGCTCCAGTTTTCTGCCACTCAATCTTCTCATGGTTGGAGCATGCATGATATTAAAAAAAAAAAAAAAGGCATCACACTCACTGATCTGTCCTGAATAGCATTTCTCTCAAGAATCTATTTTCCTCTGTCCTCTTGCTGCCTTTCAAGGGGGTTCCCCTACAGCTCTGTGCTTGACTATCAGCCAGGGTTTTTAGAGTTTATTCTCTGAATTTGTGTCTTATCCT
This sequence comes from Prionailurus viverrinus, assembly GCF_022837055.1. Classification (NCBI taxonomy): domain Eukaryota; kingdom Metazoa; phylum Chordata; class Mammalia; order Carnivora; family Felidae; genus Prionailurus; species Prionailurus viverrinus. The sequence continues at coordinate 83,655,901 of NC_062571.1, forward strand.
GAGTTCTCGTATTGCCATAATTTCTCCTTTCAATTTTCAGCTGCTTTCCCAGCCAGCTCTGAACTCTGTTCCCTGGAAGTAACATCATATTTTGTCCAACCAACATTTCTTACAGCCATAGCCTTGGGGTTGACCAGCATCATTTCCAGCGAGCCACAAACAATTTTTATCTCTTCCGTTTGCAGTCTTTTGAAATTAAACTTCTCTAGCTTCTGTTTGTTGTTGGATGCTTTCCAGTGTCTTTAATAGTTGGTTATTTTATTTTGCCTATTTTTTATATTATTATCTGCAGAAATTCACACGACCACTTAATTTCTCTGCCAGTAATGCAAATTGAGAAATTTTTCTGAAGTTTTGCTTCTTTTGTTATTATTTATTATTGTTTCCTAGAGTTTTTTAGTTTTCTGGCTGTTAAACAATTGCAAGTGTATTTCATTATGTCAGAGGGTCTGAATCCACTCTACATTTTGGAAGGAATTTGTTGAGACGTTATTTGTAACCTAAGATAGACTCAGTGTTCGTTAATGGTGACCCACAAGCACCGGAAGAAGTGGATGTATTCATAGCTAGGTAGAATGGAATAGAGTTTGATATGGGTATTAGGTAATGTTATCAGTTACATTTTGAATTTGTCCATCTCACCTATTATTTTTTGTCCTCTAGGTCTGCATTAGTTTGTTAGAAGTTACGGAAACCTCCCATTGCAAAAGGTGTTTTTGTCCACTTTGTTCTTTCATTTCTTGGAATTTACATTTTATGCATATTGGTGCTACTATCATTATACATTATGTGCACGCTGATGCTAATAATATTGTATATTATTTGGTATATAAAGACCATGACAGCTATAGCCTTGAGGTACAATGTACCTTTAAAAGACTTCCCAGTAACTCTTTCCAATCATGAATTTTTCATTGTATTACACATCCTGGCCATTTGACATCATTTCGGTTGCTTAAAACTAACACGTGTGTTCCTTTTCTGATCCAAAAATATCACTAAGTAGAATTTTGCTGCAATAGCTATAGGAACATTGGCAAGATGGAAAATACTCTACGTCCTCTTCAGCTATTCATCCCTTCCAAATTCTCTTGCATCCAGGACTAAAATGTATGTCAGACATGGCACATATCCCGGGAAGTGAGCTGCTCAGCATCTCAGGACATCACATGAGTTCATACGACCCATCTTCTCTTATTCCATGAGCTTTCCTATTTAAGTCATGTTACTCTTTACTCAGCCCTTCCCACGAGCCAGGAGCCATGACACACACTGTCAGACTAAGACATTATTGAATCCTTGCCACAACTCTGTGAGGAAAGTATTATCATCACCAGTTGTACAGATGAGGATACTGAGATGTAGAGATTGGTTTTCCCAAGGTACCGGTACTTTCAAGGTACTTTTCAAAGGTTATATAGCAGGTAGGTCATGCATGCACTCATGGGGGTCAGAGCCAGATGGAAAAGACTTTGAACTTCAGACTATCTTACTCCTCCACCTACCTGTATCTTAACCATCATCTACCTTCCTCCCTGTCATACCACTTCCCAAAGAGAAGCTTTGAGTACTGCAGGGCTCTGGTAAGAAACCTCCATGAATGGTGGCCTCCTGCTGATGCACCAATTTCTGCTTTGATTAGCTTTGGTTGAAGTGCCAGGGAAGCACTCACACGTGGTGATTAAGCACAGCAAGATAGGCCAGGAAGAATCACTGGGGACCATCTTCCTGGGAAGAAAGCAGAGTTACTAACATCCATCTGGAGGGTGCTGGAATACTTACAGAGCCTTCCTATGTAGTTCATGCTACCCATTTACAGACTCTTTCAGTTCATTGCTTTACTGCCTACACTGTGACCAGCTCTTCTGGGACGGTGTCCTCCTTTGGTACCTTCGTATTTCCAGAACCCAGCACATGTCTGTCCCAGAGTAGGCGCTCAGTGCCTGCTTGTTGAGGTTTAAATGCAGCGTGGCATCAGAATGTCTTTTCTGGGGGCACCTGGGTGGCGCAGTCGGTTAAGCGTCCGACTTCAGCCAGGTCACGATCTCGCGGTCCGTGGGTTCGAGCCCCGCGTCAGGCTCTGGGCTGATGGCTCAGAGCCTGGAGCCTGTTTCCGATTCTGTGTCTCCCTCTCTCTCTGCCCCTCCCCCGTTCATGCTCTGTCTCTCTCTGTCCCAAAAATAAATAAACGTTGAAAAAAAAATTAAAAAAAAAAAAGAATGTCTTTTCTGTACAAGAAAACTTCACTTACTCAGATTAGCTGAAAGAAAAGCAAATATGAGTTGTTTAAAACATTGCGTTACAGCCTTTTATACTTTTTGGTAAATTCTCAGTCTAGATAATAGCTGATGACTAAATGGAGAATTTATGTCAGGGCTTTTTAAATGATACAAACAAATAAACTTCAATAAGCACAACTTTTAAAATAAAAATGATGCTGTCAACACACAAACGTAAAGAGATCACTTTTCAAATAGTTGCATACACTCATTGGCATACCATTGCACCTTTGGGCTGAAGTGTTGGATTTGATGTTTTAGTGACCATTTTAAACAACAGCATTCTACTACGGATTTCCTTCCCTTAATAATTTTCTCACAAGAGGTCACACGGAACGTAATAAATCTTAGATATGAAGCGTACACATCATTGTGTTTGAAGAACTTCTAAAATTCTTTTTAAGCCAATATTTCCTTTTAAAAATGCCCAGCCATATTACCCAACCTGTTGAAACTCTCTTTGCGTATATAATCGAATCATGACAAAAATGTCCCAAGTTTTACTTTCATATATTTTTAAATTTAGTGGGTTGTATACTTTGAGTATATTGGTGATAGACCTCCATTTGTCAGTGTTCATCAATTAAATGCTTCATTTTAAAATGGAGATAGTTAATTGCCTGCATAAGGACTAGTCTCTCCTCCTTCTTTATCTACCAGATATCAATATTATTGGGTGGGAGGGTGCTGGAGCACTTACTCTGTGATGCTGCTCATAGCAAACCTGCCAGTTTCAAACCTCCATTGTATCATCAGGAATTGGCTCCATTCACTCATTCCTTCCTCAAATGTTTGGTGAGCAACACGTGAAGCACTGTCCTTGGTGTTTAGAGCTTCAGTGACGAGCAGGGACAGGCAAATCCTGTCGTCACATCACTCAGGCAACTTGTGTTGGCAAAGAGAAGATGGCATATCTAGGGAGATACTAGGGGGGAGGGAGATACTCTCTCCCTAGGGACATACTGCATAGTGTTTGATGCAGGGATGTGGGAAGGAAGAAAGGAGAGGCGTTGAAGGGGGTAGGGGAGGAAGACCCTCCTCATCTTCCAGGAAAACAATAGCTTTTCACACACACACACACACACACACACACACACACCCTCCAGGCTAGCTCCGCCAAGGGATGCTGGCCCTGTTTGACCAATCAGAGCCCTTGGCTTCACTTCAACTAGCAATTTGCATACAACCAGAGCACTCTAGTTGTCCTTGTTCACCCCCTAACCCAGTGTTTACCTACAAAGCAAATGTTATTTACTGATACTTTTCAACTGAAACTTGATGCCCACAGGCACTTCCGCCAAGAGGGTGGAGTCCTTCTGTCTTTGAAGGACTTCAGCTTTCATTTTTCAATGCCAATGATTGGCTTCAGCCTCTGGCTGAGCCTCTTTTGGGGCACCTGGAGGACAAGGAGGAGAAATTTCTTGCTGTCATGGACAATGTTTTCTGTAAGTCCAATACATTGGACATCTTTTCTCTTGAGAACATTCCCACACTTAGTGATAGACGTTCGCTCTTCTTAAACTTTCACACCAAATCAATAGTGTGAAAAGGTGACAGCCGGTAAAGGAACAATCCTAATCTACATCCTTGCTCTAGAAAATGTCAGAGCATGAGGAGAATCAGACACAAACCAACTCCTGAGTCCACAAAAATAGCTGAAACCTTTCTTCTGAGACCTTAAAGCCACGTGCCCATTTTATAATTTGAGTGTCACAAATACCACCGAGGAAGAGGCTTTGATCATTTTAGTGATTGTCAAAGATGGTGAGGAAGGGGGAACACATGTGTGAATCAGGTCAGCTAAGCCATGTGTCTCTTCAATGTAAGCTAAGTTTTCCTTGTTTATGTTTTCCTTTCATCGTAACTGAAGCTGTAGACCCTCAATCTCTAGGTTCAGGGGTGAAGAAGGTTCTAGAAGACTAGTTGGTCTAACAGTGTCTTTTCCCTTCTGGCACTGAACTTCCTACCACTCTGATAGTTACTCCACTTGGTCCAAACCATGTATCTCTCTACATCCCAACCACACCTCCACCAGTCGCTATTTAAAATTTAACATGGAGGCAATCTGTCTTAGTTTAGCAAGTCCTGGATGGGGCTCAGGCGATGGGGTCTAGTTCTGGCTCTGCCATCCACTCGCTGTGTAACTGGAACCAAAGCGGGCCTCTGTGGGTCTTATTTATAAAATGGAGAGAACTAGAAAATATTATTTATAAATTCCCTTTGTCTCCGAAAGATGTCACCTGGTTGATAAAATAAATTATTGATGATTAAAGAATGTCTCGAGTTATGGCACCAGATAATGTCTGCTTTAAACACAGTGCTTTGAAGAAATGGAAGGAGTGGGGAGATAGTGCGTTCACTACAGGGACTGGGGGAACCTCATCTTCCAGGAGCATAGTGGGACCTTCCCACTGGAAACTGCCCAAGGATGCCACACACCTGCTGTCCCCTCTGCCCAGTGGAAGGAGGGCTTGGGTTAGTAGGACCTCCTTGCCTGCAAGTGGACAGGAGGCCTTGCCCCTCCGTCCACCCCACCTTGGCCCTCCAGGCTCAGGGCTGTTGGAGCACATCAGGGAATCACCCAGTGTCCTTCAGTCACAACCCCGGCTGTGGGTTTTGGAAAGCTGGGGACTTGGAACAGGCATTCGTTGGTCTAAAACGCCCGGTTTTGGACTCTTATTGTTATTTTTTGTTTGGTTTTGTTTTACCTCAAGTTGATTTCGCAGAGAAACTGGTGCTGTGTCTCACAAGAGAAAAGCAGCCCTGGGAACTTTTTCTTCTCAGGGATTTTGTCCAAAGGCTAAAACCACACTCAAAATCGCTGAGACAGGTGGTTCCGCAGAGAATTTGGCAGCTTCCCCAGAAACACAGAGAAGTTTATGAACTCGACAGGAAACGAAACGTGAAAAGCAAAACTCTGCCATTTCCTCGTGCCTCAGTGAACCAGGTAGATGGTGCGGGAGAGAGAGGGAGCTCCATGCCTCTACCCAAGACATGCTACTCCGTGCTCCTACCCAGGAGTCCGCACGTTGCCTCCTGCTTCTGGCCTGAGGAAAACCAGGCAGGCACCCTGGACAGTGACAGGGCAGCATGGTCGCCAACTCAAGGCACAGGGATGGGATCTGCTCTGTCACCCCGGGCAAAAAGCCTGTTAAGGAGGCTGTGGGGGCCTTCAAGATTTCCTTCTCATTCAGAACAGAAAGTGCCCCGGGATGGAGAGGGAATCAATTGCTTTGCATGAATGGTTTTACTGCTCAAGCTGTGCAAATACTTCACACTTTCAAATCCTGCGGCCAGCCACGCAGCAAAAGCCATGCACATGGTGATTGCGTCATCTCAAATCATCGATCAGACTCACAGTCCTCCAGCATTCGATGCCTGCCAATATGCAATTGCAACCGACGCTTCAAAATAATCTGTTTTCGATTCTGGGGACTACTGCAATGGCTTCTCGGAATGAATTGGTTTTGTGTGTGTGTGTGTGTGTGTGTGTGTGTGTGGAGAAGTTACCAAATTGATGCCAAAGACGAAGGAGCACAGCAGATTCCACCCAGGCTGTCCCCCCAACCAAGTCTTCTGCAAAATGGGGTTCCAGAAGACTCGTACCCTTTGGGCGGGCTTCACCCCCATGTCATGCATTCTCATCGGAACCTGCCTGAGCCCTCCCTGGCACCTTGGCTGGCTGCCCTCTAGACTGCTCTTTTCTGGAATGTAAACTGATGGTGAATTTTATAGCATTCATCAAATGGCATCCCGTCAAGTCTCACCTTGCAAAGACCAAGAAGAAAACTCCATAACCTCACGTTTGCAGGCTACATATTTGATTGCTTTATTCTGAGTTTCCACCAAACCTTGATCCTCTGTGTTGTTGGTAGAATAATTTACATTATTAAAATAAAATTGTCCTCAAGACATTTTTATGCAGTATGATGATGTATTACTTTGATGGCAGAAAATGCACAGATATTGGAGCCCTCCTTTCAGGTTCAAATTCATTCCAGTTCCACCATTTACTGTGTGACCTTGGGCAGGTTACTAAACATCTCTGAGCCTCTGGATTCTCATCTACCTATTGAAGTCCCTATCACGGTGCCTAACAAATAATATGCACTCAAACGGAAAGTTCCTTTCTCTTTATTTATTCATTTCTAGATAGAAAAACCACAGTCCAGAAAGTCAAGTAATTTGCTTAATAATTTGAATAATAATTATTGCTATTAATTAATTAATACTGTTGTTGTTTCCATTATTATGTTACCATTGCGCCCATAATCATAGCTAACATTCCCAACACTTATTTCCTTCCCGGACAATATGGTCAGTTGCCCACGTACATCAGAAGTATGCAGAGGGCTGAATCATCTGAAGTTTCAAAGCCATTTTATAATTAGGTTTCAAAAACAAAAGCGAGCAACAAAAGAACAAATAGATAAATTAGCCACAAAACAAAAGACTTTTGTGCTTCAAAGGACACCATTAAAGTATGAAAAGAGCCCACAGAAGAGAAGAATTTCGCAAACAATTATGTCTGATAAGGGACTTGTTCTGGATTTTATAAAGAACATTTGCCGCTTAACAATAAAAAGACAGCCCCATGAAAAATGGGGTAAAGGATCTGAATAAAGACGTCTCCACAGAAGATGTGCAAACGGCCAGTAAATACCTGAAAAGATGCTCAGAACCATCAGCTCTTAGGGAAATGCAAATGGAAACCACAAGGAGATACCATTTAGCACCCGCAAGCCTCGCTAAAATAAAAAAAGAAGCATCGTAAGTATTGGCAAGGATGGGGAGAAAACAGAACCTTGCACACCGGGAGTGGGAATGTAAAATGGAGCATCCAGTTTGGAAAACTGTCTGACAGTTCCCAAAACGGTGAAACGCAGAGTTACTAGATGACCCAGAAATTCTCTCCTAGGCGCGTTTCCAAGAGAAATGAAAACGCATGTTCGCATCAGAACGGGTACAGGAATCCTTACAGCAGCATTATTCATAACAGCCAAAAAGGTGGAAACAACCCCAATATTCACCAACTGATTAACGGATAAATACATGCGATATATCCATATGATAGAATATAAACGGTAACTAAACGGTGCTAAAACGGTAACATTCTATAAGTAACAAGAGCCAGTCGCAAAAGACCACGTTATATGATTCCATTTATATGAAATATCTAGAATAGGTAGATTCACAAAGAAGGAAAGATTGGTGGCTGCCTAGGGCAGGGGGTTGGAAGGTAATAGTGAGTGACTGCTAACAAATACAGGAGGTTCCTCTTGAGGACACCACAGTGTCCTAATACTGACCACGGTGATGGTTGCACCTCTCTGTGAGTATCCTAGAAGCCATTGAAGTGCACACTTTTTTTCTTTAATTTTTTTTCAACGTTTATTTATTTATTTGGGACAGAGAGAGACAGAGCATGAACGGGGGAGGGGCAGAGAGAGAGGGAGACACAGAATCGGAAACAGGCTCCAGGCTCTGAGCCATCAGCCCAGAGCCTGACGCGGGGCTCGAACTCACGGACTGCGGGATCGTGACCTGGCTGAAGTCGGACGCTTAACCGACTGCGCCACCCAGGCGCCCCGAAGTGCACACTTTAAATGAGTGAATTGTATGGTATGTCAATTCTATCTTGTCCAAACTATTATTTTAAAAATAAGCAAGTGGTTGGTATATGTTGATGTTGCAGGGACAAACCGTACTCATAGTCTCTTAAGCGTATGTATTTATTCTGAGATAGAAGGAGGGGAGGGGCAGAGAGAGAGCGAGAGAGAGAATCCCAAGAAGGCTCTGTCCTGTCAGCACAGAGCCCGATGCGGGGCTTGGTATCACGAACCGTGAGATCATGACCTGAGCGGAAACCAAGATTTGGACGTTTGACTGCCTGAGCCACCCAGGCGCCCTGCACTCATTGTCTTAAGGCGGTCTGTGGTCCCTGACCACCCTCCGTTCCTTCCCACCCCCAACCCACATCGTGATCAGGGAACCGGCCAAGAGGCTTTGGGTGACTGCCCGGGACGCCAACCTCATCCTGTTTCTCGAAGCTCCCTGGTGCCCCAAGGAGCCCCACCTTCTGCTCTGGTGCCATTCCGGCTAGGAACGTCCTTCCAGCTACATCTCCTGGTAAATGTCGGTGCTTTTTGTAGGACGTGGTTTTGGGGCCACTCTCTCTGGAGCCTCACCGGGCTCTTCCGGCAGGGCTGACCACCTTGTTATTTCTCTGCTCGCAGACGGGCCGCACTGCATCGTCATCAGGTGGATACCCATTTACCCCCTTCCCCATTGGCCTTTCACCTCCTCGGGGTACGAATTGGAACATGTTGATCTGAGTGCCCACATCACCTGGAAGTGCACAAGAGAGAGTGAGCGAGAAAGCCACTTACTGTGTGTCAGACACAGCGCTTGCAGGGCTCATACGCACTGCGGTGTTCAATCCTCCCCGACGCCTACAGGAGTTAAAATGATAAAACACGCTTTTCCAATAAAATCCTTGAGGCCTGGAAAGGTCAAGTAACCTCTTCAAAGTCACAGAATTAATACATAGCAAACCCTACGTCGAGGCTAGGCCACGTCACCTTAAAGGCTACAGCTTTGACAAAGAATTCAACCACCTCTCAGATGACATCTGTGGGCCTGCTTGCCTAAAAAACTCTCTTTCTTCTTCTAGCTGCTCCTGCTTCCTTTGTGGTTTCTCATCCTGTGGCAGAGGCTTCAGGACCTGGTGCTGGTTCTGGTTTTTTGTGCTTTTGCTTAAGACGGACTTCGTCTGGGGTGTATGACGAACGGTTCCTTGTTCTCTGGGGCCAAATCTGTGTGTTTTCAGTGGAGAACATCCTAACCTTTTGCCCTGCCTGGCTGCTAAGCTCATCTTCCACAGGGTTTTGACCGACCATTACTTTTTGTGTTGTTTGTGGTGGTGGTTGTTGTGGGGTAGGTGGGGGCGTTGGGCAAACTTCCCAAGTCTGAGCGTTCTTTAAGATGCACACTCTGCGTGAGTTCTCCGGCCGACGTTTTGCAAGAGCAACGTCAGGTGGAAATGTCCACTGGGAAATAAGCCTCCGGACACTTTGAGAAATGGTTCAGGCACAGCCAAGGTGGTGGTGCTGAGAGACGCGAGCATCTGGTCGCCATGGTGACGGCAGTTGCACTTCTGACACGGCCTGCTGCCCGGTAAACACCGATACGCTGTCTCATTTCCAGTCGAGAGACAAAACAGCCTCCCTAAATCCATCCCGCTCCCTCGGCGTGGACTCTGATGTGACAAAGAGGCAGGTCAGCGTGGTCTCATTCCTTCATCGGGGTGTCTCTCTGGAAACTGAGGCGTTCGGCTCTGCAGCCCCTGAGATTTCCTTTAAAGACATCGGTGTTGGAGTTTCCATAGACTTCCTTTCTTCCAAACGTATGCCAAGGGCTCCCGGGACAAAGGAGAGTTTGACCCCCCTGTAGTCGCCTATCTGGGACATAATTCTTTTATCCGGCAGAGAACCCAGTTTCTTTTTCAAATGTGTGAAGAGAGGAAGCAACCCGAATGATTTACAGTAAATATTATTTTTACACCGGTCAAAATAGCACCAAGGCACCTGCCTTCTCTGGCATTCTAAACAGCTGGGACAACTCTCCTCACTGTTGACTGTCAATACAGTAGACAAAAACAGGAGGGTGCTTCCCAAGGTCACCTCAGGTGGGCGTAGTTAAGACCTTAGATTCCAGAGGTTGTACTCAGACCACCGGGGTAGTCAGAAAGTCCAAAATGTGGTCTTTCCTTCTAGAAACTCCGATGGCATTCCTTCCCAGATATCTGGGGGACCAAATCCAGAAGTGGACTGAGGTATGGAGGAGAAAGGACACCAGTTAAGGAGACGAGATTGGGACCATTTCTGTCTTGGGGTTTTTCTGAGAGAGGGGAGGGCTGGAAATCCATTTATTCTAGATTCCAGAAGATGGGAAGAATATGCAGAAATGGACAGCCCGGGGTGCCTGGGTGGCTCAGCTGGTTGAGCGTCTGACTTCTGCTCAGGTTACGGTCTCCTGGTTCATGAGTTCGAACCCCACATCTGCCTCGCTGCTGTCAGCACAGAGCCTACTTTGGATCCTCTCTCCCTCTCTCTCTGCTTCTCCCTCACTTTCTCTCTCTCTCTCTCTCTCTCTCTCTCTCCCTCTCTCTCTCAAAAATAAATAAACATTAAAAAAAAAAAAAAAAGAAATGGACAGCCAGTCAGAGCCCTGGTTCTGTGTGGGGCCTGAGGACTTCTGCCTTCTCTCTGTGATCACTTCTGCTCATCATCGGCCATGTGGCCCCTGATTGGCCAGACTCGTCTTTTCCTCTGCAAACCCCTTAGCAGGGCCTTGGAGCCTCACTCCCCAGCTTGTGAGCTCTCTCACCTGCAATCTCTACTTGTCTCTCAGTAACCACAGAATGCTGGCTCTCCAGAACCTTCCCGTCCAGGGCGGCAGGCCCCCGGTCAGAGTCCCCCACGAGGCAGCCCATTATTTGGATGGTATTTATTATTTTGACCTGAAAATGTTGCTGTAGAAAAAAAAAAAAAAGCTTAGTTTCCTACTGGGTAGGGATACTTTCTTCTTATTTTAATCCTATGCACTGATTCCATATTCTGCCATCGGTAAATCTTCTAGAGCTGAGTGACTGATCTGGGACGTCTCCACCCCTACCCACATTTGCTCTTCTCCATGTGCACGTTTAAAACGCCACCTCCCTCCTTCCCACACGCTTCCTGCTAAGCAGCCCTCTCTTTTTCAGCCGGTGTTGGTGGGCTTGTTCTTCCGCTGTGTGCTTTTTAATAGACTCTAATGTTTCTCATAAGATTCCTTTTCTTAATTACAGCCATGAAACCCACACTCTCGGAAAATGTAAACAAGCATTTTTTTTTTTAAATGAGGTTAGTTATTTGCAGTTAGCTTTATTCTAAGGGATTCGACATGTACCCTTGGTTTCCTTAAGAAGGGATTAGCACAGGGGTACCTCTCCGCCGTGGTCTAATTGACGTCCTCGCCACACGAAAGGTGCAATCCGAAAGGAAGAAGGCAGGACAGAGGGAAAGAGAGGAAGTGTTTCTATACCTGACTGTCCCCAGTCCCGGCAGCAGCCGGGAGCACGTGAAGACTTCCACGGTGAGATCTGTCTATCGCATTTACTGCAGCTTCGCCCACCCTCTGTTCCTGCCCAAGACAAATTCCAACAGCTCTGTTGTTTTGCAGAGAAGATGAAAACCACCCCAAGCTGCCCTTTCTCGCTCATGTGAAATTACTGCAGCGACCCGGTAGTGTCTCAGGGCCAGCAAAGCTGTCACAGCCGCCAGCTCCCAATTAGCTCTGTCTGCCACTGACGCATCGGACAATGATGTGGAGACCCGGGCACGGGCCGAGCAGACTTCCCCGGCTGCAAAGCTGGGTCTGATTCTCAGATGGAACCCATCCCATTATCGTAATGATAACAATCACAGCAATTAGCGACGAGCGGGGCTGCCTGGTTGATATGCGGAAGAGCTGGTGTGCAAGGCTGGCCTTTGGAAAAGAGGGAGAAAATTCACCCAATTCCGAGCGGCCGCGAATCTGCTGTTGGGATGTGGGGAAATGGGAGCCTGATTCCAGGCAGGAAGGGACACGTCGGGCCATCTGTAGGTGCCCAGTGCAGACTTCCAAGTTCACGATCTGACCAACATGCAGGTCGAGACAGTCTTCACGTTTGGGGATGGGGATCAGCAGGCCGTCGGGCCTTTCCCACAGGGCCCAAGTGGCTTTGTCCACCTCGCCTTCCTGTCCGAACCTCACTCTCCAGCCACGTGCCATGACTTGTGGCTCTGACCCCACCCCTGCTCTCGTAGAACCCCTATGCTTTCCTGCTTGGGGTTCCTGCTGCCCGGAGTGCCTTCTCTCTCCTTCTTTACTGATGGGTGCCCACCCGCCCCTCAAGACCCAGCTTCAATTTCACCTCCTCTAAAAAGCCTTCCCTGACCCCAAGCCCAGCAGGGCTGGTACCCTTTCCTCTGTTCCCCTAGAAGAGTTTGGGTCTTGTCGAAGTTATAACACTTAGCAACCTGATCTACAGCTATTTCTTCACAGGTCTGACCCCCTCACGCACACGCTGACTACAAGCCCCATAGAAGGTGAGGACCGCCTTTTGTTTTGTTCTTCCTTGTAACATCTGCGGTGGTGTTTAAGATGTGTGTTGAATTAAGATGATTGGGCCAGTATAGTATGTTGCCTTTATTATTCCCGTTCATACTACCATCGTACGAACTCACCGTGGGAGGGAAGTGTACCTTCTTTTGACCCTGTGGGTTGTCTGGATGGTTGGATCGAAGTACATATTCTTACTTTGCTCAAAGATACCATGACGGGGCACCTGGGTGGCTCAGTGCATTGAGAGTCTGACTTCGGCTCCGGTCACGATCTCACAGTTCATGAGTTTGAGTCCCGGGTCGGGCTCTGCTGACAGCTCGGAGCCTGGAGCTCGCTTCGGATTCTGTGTCTCCCTCCTTCTCTGTTCCTCCCCTGCTCGCACTCTGTCTCTCTCTCTCTCTCTCTCTTTCAAAAATAAAGATTAAAAACATTTTTTTTTAAATCATGACAGAGCCCCGCCCCCCAGGCTCCATGGCTTGCCTGGTACAACACTGGGAACTTGCCACTCTGTAGAACATAATGTTTCCAGGAGAAGAATCTCAATTACTTTTCCACATCAAATTCTGCATCTGCTCTTTGCAAAGCAGATGGGAAGAAGGCATTAATACTTGACATACATTATAAAACTAAAAAGACAAGAGCCGGCCCTCTTGGCGTTGTGACACGCATCGGCCACCGACGCTCAGGCTGGTAAGTAGATGGAGCGGAGTTTGTGGCATCTTCGATCTGTGCTTCCCCTCCCACTCGAAGGTCAATGCTGGCGGGAGTTTAGGGGATGAGTACATGGGGGAGGGTGCCCTATACCTTCTACGAAATGTGAATCGGTTTGCCTACAAACCTCTGGAGTTCACTTCCATAGGGAAGATGGCCCCAAGTTCCCGAGCAGAATTCCAGCCATTTCTGAGTCTGAGAAAATGCACAATTGCAGGGGGAGTCTGCTTGCCTTTTGTTCCGTGACAATGATTAGAGTTTGGTCCATAGCAGCCTACGTAACTCTGGAGGGGAGCAGGTAGACTCTGGATTCTCAGGGGGAGGTAATTACACAGAAGCATCTATGTTGGAGGCACTGTGCGCAGGTCCCAAGGCTGAGTGGAGACACAGCCAGTCAGGTAACTTGTTCCACAAGCAGAACGCATGGGGTTGGACGACAGGGTTTGCAAGGTCCCCGCTAGGGCTAGCCTTTTATTGGCTTTACGCCTTAGACCTGCATCTAGTTCGCTTCAAAATTCGAGTGCCCCAAACGCCAACAGAAGCCTTGACATGACCATGGGACATCTGTCATTGAAACTCACATGTCACCTTCTCAGAGAGGCTCCTGACCCCCTTCTCTGCTTAATTTTCTCTGTAGCATGTACCACCACCTGCGAGATGACGTGTCTTTCTCATGTTAAAGAACTGATAGCAGCAATGGCTGGTTGTCTACACCTGACCTCGTTCTCCGCACGTAATAGGTGATCAATAAATATTCGGTGAGCGAATGGATGCCCTTCTGCTTCGAAAAACCTATATTAGCTCAGGAGCAAATGATGAGGAAAACACATTTTTTACCTCAACAGCATCGGTTACTGAGCCAAACCTTCAGGGATTAAATTCTGGGGAGAATGGTGTGAGATGGCAACTACTTCCTAAATAGTCTGGAAAAACCTGAAATAGTCCCTACAGAGGAGGAAACGAGGTATAGGGTAAGTGAGGGTGTGATTGGACTATTACAAATAATTGAAAAATGAGTCCTTTTCTGCTTTGGTCAGTTTCTGGAAGAATCGATGGGTAGAGCTAATTCAAACACTTAGGAGCACACCCAGATCTCTGTGTCCCGTGGCTCCCACTCTTCCTGGGGCTAGAGCTCTACCTGCCTGCACTTTGATGTCAGGTCTGTGCTGATGAGAAGGATAAGAAAGCAGATGAAAGTCCATTTCTTGGTTCTCCCAAGATCCATGTGATGACTCGGTAGGCACACAGCACGATCCCTTTAACACTGTCTACATGCTACGCACCCCACTGTGGTGCCAGTTTGCATGGACCACGGTGACGGGGGAGACACCAGAAGTCACCTCGGAAACGGGACCTTCTGCTTCACGAGTGAGGCAGCTCCCGACACTTTCTGTGTCACCAGTAAACCCTCCTCCTGACAGCTAAGGATCATTCCCACTCTGTCGTCCCACATACCCTCAGTGCAGTTGGATCGAAAACCATACCAGGAACTACTCAAGCTTATGTGAAATGAAGACATTCAGAAAAGACACATGAGGCACGGCGGTCATCAGTCATAGCGGTTGTCGGTCTTCGAGGCCCTGGGACCTTCAGTTGGTAGACACGTGATATCAAATCTTTACTAGCCAAGTGCCCAAAGCCCTAACTCCAGAAAGCTGATCTCTGGTTCATTTTAAATTGTTAACTTTGGTAGGTGTGTGTGTGTGTGTGTGTGTGTAAAGAAATTGAAAGGACCCAGCTGATAAGGGGGAGGTGGCCATGTACTAACATTGTCTTATTTTCACGCCCATGAAACACCAGCTCCGCAGCCGTGCTCACCAGCCACAGTGAAGTTAGCGCCTGTGTTGTGAGCTGAGTTGTATCTCGAAGGAGGTCACCGAGAGTAACAGTTGAAAGTCCGGTCTGGTCAATTAGACATCTGGGTCTGACTGTAGGCTCTGGTTCTTAGAAGCTGCACAGTCTTGGGCGGACTATTTAACCTTGATTTTCTCAACTATAGAACCAACACAAGACAGCGCAGGGAAAGCACTTAGCTCAGAGAAGTGGATTTGGGAAGCACTCGGCGAGTCTCAGCTCTCCAGGCTGTATTTAGTGCTGGAAGCCAAGGGACTATCAGCCAGAAAAAAAATCCCACATGACTTCCCAGGCAGATCGCTCAGACTCTTCCTGAATGATAGTATCCTCCCACTTCCCCTCTGCCTGTCCAGTTTCTACACATCCCCCAAAGCCCTGCTCAGGTCTCACGCTTTCTCCGTGAAGCCCCTCGAACACCATGCGTGGTGCTTTCCCACCCCAGCAAACTGGAAGCACCTGGGCAGCTGCTTGTGAGTCCAGATCCTTCTGCAGAATCCTGCCACAGCCATGCAGCAGTTCAGGAAAACCCTGCGATCTGTGGACAGGTAAGATTGGATGAGGAAGCCCTCGTGATACTCAGACCCTTCAGGAGAGGCTAACGTTCAAGGGTCCTCATCACTGGTTTAGCCAACACGTCAGAGGGGACGAATGCGGGCGACCGCATGCGAGGCCAGGGCTGGGCACACAGACCACGGCAGCACGGGTGTTGTCACCTTTGTCACCATGCCTGACGCGCAGCTGGTGGGCGGGTCTGTGTCTCTGACGGGGACTCCCACACCTCTCCATGGCCTCATGCCACCATGGAATCTCTCCAAACGTTGTGGAAATTTACAGCCCAGAACAATCAGTTCTGTGCTCTAAAATGAAAAATACCTCCCCTCAACACAAAGGCAAGTGTGACCTCTGCTGGAAGATTCTTGAGACTGACCATCATTAGGAAGGAAGGAAGGAAGGAAGGAAGGAAGGAAGGAGGAAGGAAGAGAGAGAGGGAGGGAGGAAGGAGGAAGGGAGGGAGGAAGGAAGAGAGAGAGGGAGGGAAGAAGGATTGGAGGGAGGAAGGGAGGAAGGAAGGGAGGGAGGGAGGGAGGGAGGGAGGAAGGAAGGAAGAAGGGAAGGAAGAAGGAGGAAGGGAGGGAGGAAGGAAGAGAGAGAGGGAGGGAGGAAGGATTGGAGGGAAGAAGGGAGGAAGGAAGGGAGGGAGGGAGGAAGACAGGCCCCGACACCAACCGGAGCCCTTTCCGTGTGACACGCCAGGCTGATAAAGCCTGTCTGGTTGTTCCCTGGCCCCCTGGCCCGGGTCTGCTCTAACGGTGCCCCCCAGCGTGACTCCCAAGGGTGAAACACGCCTTTAATCACCCCCAGGAAGCAGAGCTTCTGTAAGCTAATCCTTAGCCATTCCCTATTAACCATTTAAAAACATGTTTTTCCAAATAAGATTTCGGGGAAAATCATTTTATGACTGCATGTTGGAGGCTTGGCATGTAATCAGGAAAGGCGGCCTTTATGTGCTGAGAAGTAGGCTAACTTTTTGAAGTTTCTTGTCAGCACACTTCCCGGGGCAGGGGTGTGTGGGGCGTTTGCTTTACTCTGAGAAACTCGATCTCCTTACACAGCCCTTCCCACTCATTCCCCGCACGATAAAGTGGCAGGTTAATATAAATGCCACGAGCATTACAGAGACCCCAGGCTCTTAGACACAGCCCTCGCTTCCTCCATCAAGGAGATGTCAGGATTTCCCCGGAGTCCATCAGTCAGGAGCCCGCGGAGCCTTGGATTCAGTCCCACTTTCTGGTGCAGAGACAGTAGCCCCAGGAAGGCATCTTTTAAAAAGAAAATCATGGGGCGCCTGGGTGGCGCAGTCGGTTAAGCGTCCAACTTCAGCCAGGTCACGATCTCGCGGTCCGGGAGTTCGAGCCCCGCGTCGGGCTCTGGGCTGATGGCTCGGAGCCTGGAGCCTGTTTCCGATTCTGTGTCTCCCTCTCTCTCTGCCCCTCCCCCGTTCATGCTCTGTCTCTCTCTGTCCCAAAAATAAATAAATGTTGGGGAAAAAAAAAAAAAAAAGAAAATCAGCCCTATGGACCCCACATAGACCTCACATACCTTCCGGGTCTTTGGCGTCTATACAGCTGTCCTCTTTGTTTGTGTTTCCATGCATATCGATTCAGGCTTGCTGTATAGCCCTGCTTTGACCGGCAGTGAACGTGGGCACAGAAGAAGCAGGAGAGGTGTCGCTGCGGACCCTTGAAAGACCGCACTTGGAACGGGGACTGGCGTGCAACTGTGGAAGCTTTTACTGGCGAATCCCCCTCCGTGGTGGCAGACGGGCTCCACTGGGAGATATTTACTTGCTAACATGAGGGGAGGGGGGTTAGGGGGCACCACCTGGAAGGTTCAATGCTCCCCAGATTTTCAGGGGAGTATAAATTGGGGAGGTTGGACCCGTGTGGCTGAAACAGAATTTCTCAGCTCCGCCCGAGGCTCAGGTGTCCCGGCTGACAGCCTCCCGCCCCCCGACGTGAACAGAGCAAAAGTAGGTGGCCAGAAGAGGTGCCCCCATCCCGTAACCTGGACCCCACGGGCCAGGGGCTGTCACATGCAGGCCACCCTCCCACTGTCGTCCCCTGAGGATAGGTCACGTCTGCGTCCGTACGTGCTCCCCCTCTCCATTCCCAGGACGAGGGAGTGGGAGCCGTGAGAAGATGCACCATGTCGTGTCTCGAAGGCAGCAGGGCCCAGGGGCCTAGGACACAGGGGCACCAGGGGTAGAATAGCTTGGGGCACGTTGCCTTTGCTCTCCCAGCCTCAGTTTCCCCTCCTCTCAAATGGTGGCAATCACAGCCTCTATGTCGAGGGGTTTCCTGAGCACTGATGACACCCTAGTCATTACTTTGATTATACATTTATCATATGCTGAGTGCTAAACGAATACAAACCGTCTTGGTGTTGTTCTCATTAACCTTTGCATCTCTTGCAGAGTCTAAGCCATAAGCTGTTCAACGAGTGTTAAAAACACGAATAAACGGGGCGCCTGGGGGACCCCGTCGGTTGAGCATCTGACTCTTGGTTTCAGCTCAGGTCGTGATCTTACGGTTTGTGAGTTCAAGCCCTGTGTCGGGCTCCGTGCTGACAGCGTGGAGCCTGCTTGGGATTCCCTCTCTCCCTCTCTCTGCCCCGCCCCTGCTCTCTCTCTCTCTCTCTCTCTCTCTCTCTCTCAAAATAAATAAATAAACATTTAAAAAAAGAAAAACATGAATAAACGGGAATTTAGATTGAGTCAGGGACAAAAGAGGAGCCTGGGAAATGAATCTGTCTTCCACACCCTGCCTTAACAGCCCGTGTTCGATGTGGCCACCTCCCTCGTCCCCCCACAAGCTCCTTGAGGGTGGACGCTGAGCCTCAATCCTCCTGTCTTCACCGCCCCTATGTAGGCCCAGGAACAGGGGTCCCTCCCAGGTGCCCAGGACAGGTTTATGAACTCAGTTACGTTTATCTGCTTCCGTTTTTCAAACTTTAGAAACAAAAATAAAAGTGGAGAGAGGTGACTCACCTCGCTGGACAAGAGCAAGGGAAAGGCAGAACAGAGACCCTGGCCTCTGAGCACTCCCAGCCCACAGGTGGGGGCATGTCGCCGTCACGGCGGGCATGGCAAAGGGCTGGAGATCAGAGGAGTGATTAAATTCTGCTTCCTGGGAGTGCAAAAGTGATCACCAAAATAGCTTCATTTCTTCGCGGCACGCATCAAAAAGTGTTTGTTTACAGACAGCCGAGGGGCTACTAATTACCTCCTGACACCCTTTGACAATGCTGGTTCCTTCTCCGGCGGCCACCGAGCGAGTGCCTGCCACCCCACGCAGCCAGGTAGCAATTTTCCCGGTTGGGGCTGCCAGCCTCGCTCCGCTTTGAGTGACAGAGACCAGGGTGCTCCTCACCTGGGCAGCCAGAGCCTCACACGACCTAATCCATTTTTTTCCGAAGAGTCCCTCCAGCTAATGAGCACTGTGTTCTTCGGGCTGCGGGTTCCAAACACTTGCTGTGTGATTGCATATCACAGTCTCTGGCAGCTCATTATGGGAAGGACAGAAAAAAAAAAAGAATAACAAACTCAGGATGTGGGTGAGCCGCACATCAGGCAACTCTTGGTTTAATTGACAGGTGGGATACTCCCGATCTGCAAGCTGTTTCTCTCGGTTTAAGGTTATAATTCTCCTCTGAGCCAATTTATAACCTCGCCAGTTTTAGCATCTTTGAAGTAGTTGATGGAACAAAGAGCAATCCAGGAGGGCAGGGGCCTTGAGAAGTCCCACTTGCTTCCTACCTAAGTAAGGGGTGCACAGAGAACTCAGGTAGATCGAATGCCCACCATGGGCCAGGCGTTGGGTGGCATTCTGGGGATCTCGTGTCAGCCTTCTGACTTGCACAATGCGATTGGAGGGTGTCTGGGCTGTTATCTTTTTAAAGTTCGTTTACTTATTTATTTTTAGAGGGAGGGGGGAGGAGTAGAAAGAGATGGGACAGGACAGAGAATCCCAAGCGGGCTCCACACCATCGGCACAGAGCCCAACGCACCACGAGATCATGACCTGAGCCAAAATCAAGAGTCACGCGCTTAACCGACGGAGCCACCGAGGCGCCCCATCTAGATCATTTTGAAATACACCCCACTCCCACTCCCACGTCACCGACTGTTATACGAAAGTGTGCCCTGGGCCGGTGCTTAGAATATGTTAGAGTCGAGATGTTTTTGTAGACCTTGGTTATATGTTCTCTTCTTCCCTTGAAGGTCATTCAGTCGTTTCCTTACCATATATTTATTAAGCACCTGCTGTGTGACCCACACTGTTTTCAGCACTGGGGCTCCAGCGGAGAACAAATCAAAGTCCTCA
The DNA here is from genome assembly GCF_022837055.1 of Prionailurus viverrinus. Classification (NCBI taxonomy): domain Eukaryota; kingdom Metazoa; phylum Chordata; class Mammalia; order Carnivora; family Felidae; genus Prionailurus; species Prionailurus viverrinus. The sequence continues at coordinate 83,675,774 of NC_062571.1, forward strand.
CCCTGAGCGACCTCGCAGTCTAGAGACCAGAAGCAAGCATAACTGTGCAGATCCTATAATGTCATGAGGGAGTCGGTGTTATGAGGAAAATGCAGCATGTCAGGAAGACCAAAAACGCGTGAGAAGGGAGTGTGCTTTTCAACACTCTTAACACACCAGGAGTATCCCACAAGGTTCTGGAAAACAAGCAGGCAGGGCACTCCAAACGATTGATTTGGAAGCCACTTAAGGGAGGAACGGGTATGGAAGTGTGTGTGGGGTGGGGGCGGTGGTTAAGGGACCACCAAGAAGGTTGAGGCCCCAGCAACTAGCAACTGTGGGAAGCCAGAAGCTCCCTGGGCCTGTGGGGCTGGGGAGAGAATGGAATTAGCAGGACCAGAGAGGAAGTGGATGGTGGAGGAGAGAGCCCCCGAGGTCCAGGGCAAGCACACAGATTAAGGCCCACATGTCTTTAAAGTGATGTATCAACTTAACAAGTTATTTTTTTTTAATTTTTTTTTTCAACATTTATTTATTTTTGGGACAGAGAGAGACAGAGCATGAACGGGGGAGGGGCAGAGAGAGAGGGAGACACAGAATCGGAAACAGGCTCCAGGCTCCGAGCCATCAGCCCAGAGCCTGACGCGGGGCTCGAACGCCCGGACCGCGAGATCGTGACCTGGCTGAAGTCGGACGCTTAACTGACTGCGCCACCCAGGCACCCCAACAAGTTATTAAATAAAATGTGTTCTATCCTCGTGCTATGATGCATTTATCTTCATGATGACAATGTAGAAAAATACACGGAAAGGTATAGTTGTATATATCTGAGACCAACAACATACCAGTGAGCACTGAATTTAGTTATCTGTCTGGGTATTCTGTTGATAGGCTAGCAATATTTGGACCAGTGGCAAAATGCGTGTTTTATCCATAAGTTTCTATAGTCGGAATCCACAAATGTATTTTCCACACCTTCATTGCAGGACAGCCACCGATTGTCCTTTCCGCCAAGACGTTCACATACTTTGTATTCTACTGACAGCAATGCCAAATTAGGTGACCTTTCTGGAGTTACTGTGACTCTTGGTTATGTCTTACGTTCAACTTGAAGGAAGCTTGCCCCGCTGAGGTAAGTGGGATTGGCGGTAGAATTTAAGCAATGCTTAAGTTCACCAAGGAACCATAAATTTCAGAGAACATACTTAAAAATTAGAATGGGGTCTCGTAAGACAAATGGCTGTTACAGAAAACAAAAAGCAACTCAAAATATGTTGTTTACCATATAAATCATAAAGCCGTGGAGCGATTAAATTAAGCAAATTCACCGTCTCATGAGCAATATCCAGATATGCATTTTATCAAAATGGTCCGCCATGGGCAGACGCAGACAATACCGCTTATGACGGTAGAATGGGGCCCCCAACATGGCATGGTTTCGGCAAAGTTGAGGCCATGTCTCAGGTAACAGGTGTATCTGCGCCTGCCGTGTGTAGCCCACGAGGGCTGAGAGTGGACCAGGAGGAGAAGTGAGAGAATGGGGTCGGGGCACCACCGGTGACAGATGCTCTGTGATGCCGGAACGTCCACACTGCTGCCCTCGAGGGGAAAGGTCAGACAGGAATTCATCTGTCTTTTTCCCGAGAGCTTCTGCCACTCAAGTCTGCCCCGTTCTCCCAAATAACGTCCGTCTCCACCTTGGCTTTGGCGAAGCTTGCAAATCCAGATGGTGGAGGCCATGGCTGCCTTCCACTGTGAGAAGGGATGTGGAGATGTGTCCTCTGGGCCCCGGGGCACTTGGTGGTGGGAACAGATGCTCGTGGGGACACATGGAGGGGACATCCCTGCCACTCTACCCTCCTTGGCTGGGGCCCACAGTCAAGCTAATCAGCTCCGGAGAAAGTGCTCTGGGACCAGCCGGGGAAGGTCCGAGTAGAAGAGCATTGCCAGGGGAATAGCCCACGAGGGGAAGAAGGAGAATCATCGCCGATAGAAGTTAACGACCTTTGTGGCACCCAGGCTGGCCCCTGAGAGTTTTCAGGGACGTCCTGGGTTAAATTACTCAGAGTGCTACAGATCAGCCCCAAATTACCCCCAGTTCCTAACAGCACAAATGCAGGGATGCGAGGGGGTCTGAGGTTTTCTCACAGAATGTGCCTTAATGGAAGGGAGGTTGAAGGCTTTTATTTTCGCATGATTTTGTAAATAATACGCATTTTGCCAATTTGGCTTAAATTGGTCTTTTCCTCCCCCGATCCGTATTTCACTTAAAAATAGTCACACTTGACATGCTACTCTGGGTTTTTCTGACTGCTTGAGGAAAACAGGTTTGACTGTTGCCCAAACCTCTTGTTTGTAGATTCCCACGACCCATGCAATCAGTGGGCACCATGTGTATGCTTCCGTGGGAAAGACAAAAGTCCCCTGGACTCGTTGATTAGCATGGCTTTCAAAGTCTCTTTTTAATTTTTTTTTAACGTTTATTCATTTTTGAGAGACAGAAAAACAGAGCGCAAGCAGGGGAGGGCAGAGAGAGAGGGAGACACAGAATCCGAAGTGGGCTCCAGGCTCCGAGCTCTCAGCACAGAGCCCGACGTGGGGCTCGAACCCACGAACCGTGAGATCATGACTTGAGCTGAACTCAGACGCTTAATGGACTGACCCCCCAGGAGCCCCTCAGAGGCTCCTCCATCATCATTGAGAGGGGTGATCCCAAGGCTGCACCTTCATTCAGGGTCTTCCGTGTGTCTGAGGAAGTCGGCTGGGAAGAAAGATTTGTCGACGTGCTGCAGGGCCCTAAAAGAGGCCTGGACCTCATGGCCCGTTGGGCGCCGCAAGGCCTGGCATTGGACTCCCTGCTTTTTCAAGGTCCAGGGTCTTGATTCCGTGTTCTCCAGCAAGCCCTGAGAGCCACCTGGGACGGTGACAGGCCTGTAGCTAAAACTTGCAGACTGTTGGAAACTCAGGCTCTGATGAGACCTTCGCGGCATCCGTCAACACCATCCCGGGTACAGGTCCGAGAGACCAGGGCCCCGCAGTCTGAAAGAGCCCCAGACTGGTGCCCATATTTGCTGGAGGAGCAGATGAGGCAGGCTCAGCCTAGGGACACGCACGCTCTGAGACAAGCCCTTACCCGGGTGCGTCCGGCCTCAGTGGCAGTTCTGATTTGCTTACACACACCTTCCTGCCCGGCACCTTTCTGCCTCTGCCTGTGTGTCCAGGTGCCTGGTGAAGGTCTGGAAAGAGCAGCACCCAGAAATCCAGAGGAGGGGCACGGGGCGGGGGTTCCTCTGACCAACAACAGAAAGCAGGACGGTCTACTTTCTTCTCCATCCTTACAACACCCCACAGATTGGGTTTCGGGGCGCCTGGGTGGCCCAGTCAGTTCAGCGACCAGCTCATGATTTCGTTTCAGGTCACGATCTCTCGGTTCATGGGTTCAAGCCCCCGCATCGGGCTCTGCTCTGACAGGGCGAAGCCTGCTGGGGATTCTCTCTCTCCCTCCCTCTCTGCCCCTTCCCTGCTCTCGGTCTGTCTCTCTCAAAATAAATAAATAAGCTTTTTATTTATTCGTTTATTTTTTTCAAGAGCTTCCTTTATAGATGAGGAAACCGGAACTCAGAGGAGCAACTCAGTCCGGGCCAAACAGTTAAAACGTGGTAGAGTTAGGACCCAAAGCCAAGCTGGCCTGGCTTCCCAGCTCCTGTTTCTTTTCTTCTGTATGGAAACGCAGCATCTAACTCTGGCTCGGTGCATGGTCCATTCCTGCATTCATTCGTCCGTTCCCTCGGTTCCCTCCATCAGTCCCCCACCCCCCCGAGCCAGGCGCTGGGGGACAGCGGTGCACAGAGCCGGGAGGACACATCTCACAGCACTGACATAAGCAGCCCCATAGAGTTGTTTTCTTCTGCCTGGGGGTACGACAGCCCTTCACAGGGGCCCCCTCCCAGTCCTGGGTGGTCAGATTATGCTTCCCTGAGGAAGTGACTTTGAACAGTCACGTGGCTTCTGGTGCCTCTGTTTCCCCGTCTGTAAAGTGGGACTAATAATTCCCGCTGTGGTGCCTGGAAGGACTCCAGGAGCCTCTTCTGGGAGACGACTCTAAGGGGCTTTGCAGGCAGCCTCAGGCCCCCTGGAGGAGGAACTGGGAGGCTCAGAAAAGAATGCAGGATCGGAGCCTTATACCGTCTTCTTCAAGGCCCTTCGAAACGCTTTCCTGTGGCTTCAGAGGCTGGGCTCTCCCCACACGTCTCCGTGAGGATCCCAGACCCCAGCTTCATCCCCACTGTCCTCCGGGTGATCTTCAGGCCCAGCTTCCTGTAATTTCCTGCTCCCTTTCTCTCTGTCTCAAGCCCTAGCTACCCTCAAAATGTCCTTTCCCACACGCATAGAGGGTCCGGGGGACCCTCTATCCTGTTGGGGGCTCTCTAGAGCCTAGAAGGGAGGGGATCCCAGGAACCGAAGTGGCTGGTCCTTTGCCATCAATACCACTGCCTTCAGCCCTGTGGCCGCCAGGTCAGTGCCCTCCAGGGGGAGGTCAGCTTACATCCCAGGTGCCCAAGCCAAAATTTGGCAAACTCCTACCAGTCCAGGGGTTCTAGACACACCGTTACAGGCTTCCCTGAGAGGCACCTTCTCTTTGATAAGCAGGGACGGCCACCTGGGAGCCAAAGCTTCAGGAACTCTGATCCCACACATGCCCTCCTTCCGGCTGAAGACCCGAACCTCATAGGTTTGAGTTTTATTTCTTGAGCTTAAGAATTTATTATCCTTGTGGTGGTTTTCAGCTATGTCTGCAAGTGTGTTTACATTCCTCTCTTCAAGACGTGGAGCCTCATTCCTCTCGCTTCGAGTGTGGGCTGGACTCCATGGCTGGCTCTTAATGAAGAGACCTGGTGGAGGTGACCAGGTTATAAAAGACATCAGGGTTTTTTTTTACTCTCTGTTGGATCACTTACACTGGGAAGGCAACTGACTTGAGTTTGAGGGACTCACGCAGCTCTGTGGAGAATGTCAGGGGGTGAGGAGCTGAGTCTTTGTGCCAACAGCCATGGGAGGGCGCCATCTTGGAAACACCTCCTCCAGCCCCAGCTAGGTGACAACAGCCCCCTGTCAGTCCCTGAAATCTGTCAATCTCTGTAAATTCCTGCAAATCTTGACTGCAACCTCAGGAGAGACCCCAGGTTAGAGGCATCTAGTAAGCAATGACCAAATTCATGACCCACAGACACAACGTGAGGTCTTGAGTACTTTATTGGGGGGTAAATTGCTCAATTTGAGGTCAATCATGGATATAGTACCAAATTTCAAAGAACATCTGGTCAAAATTAGCCTGGAACATTCCTCTCAACATTCCTTAAGGAGGTGCCACATTGGATATGAGTATGCCCTCTCCCTAAAGTAATTTGGCATTTCCACGTTCTTGCAGGAGAGGTGACAGAGGGCTGCGTCGATGTCTGAGCGCTGGTTGAAGTAACAACCTTATGTTTCACAATGCCACATCAAACGACAGTGCTTCCACATCTTCACAGACTAAAATCCTACGGCTCTGCCCCGATGAGGGGCCGGCAAGTCCTTGGGTTGTCTCACTGCCCACACTCACTCTGGAGAGCACACTTGGGAAGAGCCTTGGCAAGAGACATTACTCACACTATCTTTCTCTCTTAAAATATTTTTTGATGGAGTCCTTAGAGTTATTATCCATATAACTTAGCATAAATTAAGTGCTTGCTAGAGATTACTTAATGGCATCCAAATTTAAATTTAAAATGCATTTTAACTCTTTAAAATGATGTAATTTATTTATTTGCTTATGTATTTATTGTAATGTTTTATTAATCTTTGAGAGAAAGGGAGAGACAGAGCATGAGCAGGGGAGGGGCAGAGAGAGAGAGGGAGACACAGAATCTGAAACAGGCTCCAGGCCCTGAGCTGTCAACACAGAGCCTGACGCGGGGCTTAAACACATGAACTGTGAGATCATGGCCTGAGCTGAAATCGGACGTTTAACCGACTGAGCCACCCAGGTGCCCATCCACATTTTATGGACTAAAATCTCAACTATTATGAATATTCACATCAAAACTTGTTGACTAAGTCCATTTTTGTCAGACAACTGGCCAATCCAGTTTTTAAAAAATAAATGAACTTTATTAGAGGCCATAATACCATTAATGATAATAATCCTAGTTAACATTCACCGCATGTTTACTTTGGGTTGAATATGCACTTGGGGTTTGTAAGCATTACTTAATGTTGATAGGCAGTTTTTCTTTTCTTTCTTAAGTTATTTATTTACTTGGAGAGAGAGAGAAAGTGGGGGAAGGACACAGAGAGAGGGGGACAGAGCGAATCCCAAGCAGGGTCCACACTGTCAGCGCAGAGCCAGATGTGGAAGCCGTGAGGTCACGACCTGAGCCAAAGTCGGAAGCTTCATTGACTGGTCTACGCAGGTACCTCAATGCACAGATTTTCTTTGAAAAGATTGCTCTGGGGGCGCCTGGGTGGCTCAGTCGGTTAAGCGACCCACTTCGGCTCAGGTCATGATCTCACAGTCTGTGAGTTCGAGCCCTGCGTCGGGCTCTGTGCTGACAGCTCAGGGCCTGGAGCCTGTTTCAGATTCTGTGTCTCCCTCTCTCTCTCTGACCCTCCCCTGTTCATGCTCTGTCTCTCTCTGTCTCAAAAATAAATAAACATTAAAAAAAAAAAAGATTGCTCTGGAATATTTTCCGTTTCCTCTTGGCAAGTTCTTAAGGCAGTTTGGGGGCAGAAAGTGGGGGCAGAAAGTTTGTTTAACTTGCTGTTGTCCTCAAGACCACAGTTTGGGGGAAAAAGAAAATGATGTAGGATGCAAACACTTGGCAGCTTCACTGAAGGCTTTGCTTCGTGTCAAGTGGTATGGGCTTTAATAGAATGGATGGTACGTTTAAAAAGCAAAGAGAAATTAAATTACAGGCCAATAATTTTGGAGACAGCCCGGGCAAGTTTTCCTTGTCCAACGGCAGAAGCTGAGAGAGCAGGTGGCCCATGCCAGGCGGCTTAGCAGCAGCTTAGCATGAGGTCGAGATGGACCCCCGCCTCCCGGTCACAGCCCGACTCTCGGCTGTCCCCGGGGCCAAGAATAGGGGCTTCCCTCTGAGTCAGCTGACCCCGGGCACTTGGTGCCGGTGTTACGTGAAATGCTGGGCGCCTGGTTAAATTTGAGTTCCGATAAATAACAAATGATCTTTAGTGTAGATATGTCTCAGTTATTGTTTATCTAAAGTGAAAATTTGATTTGGCCTCCTCTGCTTTCATTTGCTCAGTCGAATAACTCTAGTGCCAAAGCCCCGGCTAGCAAAGGCCTCCAGAGACTTTCCAGCTGAGCTGCTCAGGATGTCACTTTTCCACTGTCCCCTGTCCCCTGACCAAGGCACCACGCCTCAGACAAGACCCAGACATCAGCCCCCAGGGATCAGGGTTAAGGACAAAACCTTCACGCAACTATTTAAGAAGATTTACGGCACCTGCCCGCACACCCACTCCCTCTGGTAGCCAGACTAGTCATTCTTTCTTTAAACAGCCACTTGTATTCTCGGGCAACAGCACAGGTTCTCTGCGGGACCCTCCCCCACCCCCCGGGAGCACAGAGAGAGGCCTGTGTCGCTACCCACCAGGCTCAGAGCCCTGCCAAACTCATCCCTGCCCAAACAGGTGGCTGATCCCACCAGGGACTGTGGCCCTGAGTCACCTTCCAGGCCCTGGGTGGGAAGCCTGTCCGCCCTCTGGGAGGGCTCCTTAGAGAGAAGAGGCCAGTGCTATCTGCCTTCCCACCTCTACAAGGGGCCCGGCACCCGGCCACAGCAGTGCTGATGGCCCACCCACACCCTGAGCCCCTTGTCCCTGCGCCCCTGGAGAGAAGGAGCCATCTTCTCCAAAGCCATCCCTGAGGAATGGAGACTTCTCTCTGCCTCCAACGGATGTAAAGGAAGGAGCCATGTCCCCGAGGCAAAGTCTCCCTCATTGATCAGGAAAGTGGGGTCAGGGGCTGCAGGAAACTGGCTGGGTGGGTGAGGGCCGAGGCCGGGGACACAGACGCGGCTTCCTGGGAATGACCCACAGAGCCCCCTGAACTCCTGGATCTTCAGCAATCGGCACTCCTGTCACCATTGTCTCAGTGACTCCTGGACCAGACGGGGGTCCGGGAGAGGGACTGAGCGGGGCAGCAGGCAGAACCCCGAAGATAAAGTGAGGACAGCTTCTTCGAGAGGAGTCGTTAATCTTTCTAAAGACACCAGCTGTCCACCTGTCTGGTTAGGTAAAGAGGAAAAAAGAAACTCCTGTGCTGAGAACCACTATCCCTCCGAGGATCAGAAGGCTTGGAATCGACACCCTGGAGGGCTCTCTGGGATGTACGTGTGGCCGCGTGTCTCCCCGTCACCAGCAGCACACACACAGTCCTCTATACCAGTGGGCCTCACTCGGGGTGACTTCACCCCTCCGGGACACGTGGCCGGGTCTGGACACATCTCGGGTGGTCACAACTTAGGTGGCGGGAGAGTGTTACTGGCAACCAATAAGCACGGTCAGGGACGGTGGCACACAACCTATCACTTGGGACAGTCCCCCCCCCCCCCCACCGCCTTGCAACAAAGAATTCTCAGACCCCAAATGTCCACCGTGCTGAGGCTTAGAAACCCTGCTCTAAAATTATGAAGCTGCCTCCAAACTTCTGGTAAAAGACCAGCCACGTCCCTGTGGGCTTTGCAGGCTGGGCCAACCCAATGCTGTCAACCATCCGTCTGCTGTTGGGGTCAGTTAACACTGATACCCACGAAAGCTGTCTGGTTTTTTTTTATATATATATTTATTTATTTTTGAGAGAGAGAGAGAGAGAAAGAGAACAAGAGGTGGGGGCGGGGAGGAGGACAGAAAGAGAGGGAGACAGAATCCCAAGCAGCCTTCTTGCTGTCAGCATAGAGCCCAACTGGAGGCTCGAACTCATGAGACGGTGACATCATGACCTGAGTTGAGATCAAAAGTCAGACTCTGTGGGTGCCTGGGTGGCTCAGTCAGTTAAGTGCCCAACTTCAGCTCAGATCACGATCTCGTGGTAACTCAAGTTCAAGCCCCACGTCGGGCTCTGTGCTGACAGCTCAGAGCCTAGATCCTGCTTCGGATTCTGTGTCCCCCTCTCTCCCTGCTCCCCACCTGCCTGCACTCTGTGTGTGTGTGTGTGTGTGTGTGTGTGTGTGTGTGTCTGTCTCAAAAATAAATAAAAGAGTTTGACACTTAACCAACTGAGCCACCCAGGCGCCCCGAAAGCTGTCTGTTTTGGGTGGAGCAGCTCTCTGTGTTTCATCCACTTAGTAAGTAAAGATTCTGTAGGGACACACACACACACACACACACACACACACACCTTTGGCTATGCTGACGGTTATAGCAGAAGCACATTTGGAATGCTTAAAAGCTGCCAGTAACGAAGGAAACCAGGAACATGCATGAGAGGCCCATGTGTGAGGACATAACCGTATTAGCCCTCACACGCAGAGCAGAAACAGGAAGCTGGAGTCCATTTTCTCCTTGGTGTGCAACACGTTCATCAGTTAATACCCCCAAACTTGATTTTTTAAAGATATTTTTATTTATTTTTGAAAGAGAGAGACAGACAGACAGACAGACAGAAAGAGCACAAGCAGGGGAGGGGCAGAGAGAGAGGGAGACACAGAATCGGAAGCAGGTTCCGGGCTCTGAGCTGTCAGCACAGAGCTCGACGCGGGGCTCGAACTCACGAACCACGAGATCATGACCTGAGCCGACGCCAGATGCTCGACCCACTGAGCCACCCAGGCGCCCCGATACACCCAAACTTTAAAAGACAGATGATAATGAAAAGACAACTGAAATGTCACTTGACAGATGGCAAAATGTGTCTTTTCGGTAATTTAGGCTAAGTTTTCACTGCAGTCACACTCTGCTCTTGTGGGGACCCTCACAGGAGTCTCGTAGCTCTGAGTGCCCGTGTCAGACACCAAGCAGTTCTGTGCAAAGGGAAATATTCTGCAAAGGGACCCCCCTCCTCATATACGTCTGAAATCCCCGAGGAAAGCAATGATGAAGAAGCATACAATTTCCTGCGCTGAGGTGACAGACGTATTTTAAAAATCGTAGATGTGCGTTTAATTTGGAGAAGTTTGGAAGAGAAATTCAATTCCTCCTCATTTCTGCAGGCTGGAGGTGTAGAGTATTCCTGGGGACAGATGCTCAGTTGGACTGATGGAGGTTCGTGATGACTGGTTTTTGTTGAAGGAGATACATCATAAAGGAGCCTCCAGTCTTTCTCATTTTTTTTTTTTTACTTTTCCTTTGCTAACAGCCTTTTCAAATTCTCAAGACAGCAGTTGAGAAATGCTGATGAAATTTTCCTACTGAAATTGTGCCACAGAAAGGTCCTCAGACACCCGTCCCCAGTCGTCCCTTTTCGGGAAGGACACGTCTCCTTCGCTGGGTATTTTTCTTGGAGCACGGGGTGTCCGAGGAAGTTGTGTGCCCTCTGGGGTGACAGGAGGTGCCGTCGGAGCAGGGCGAGCGGGAGGGCTGGCGCCCAGATGGAGGATGGAATGACTTCAGTTCGAAAGGAACGCCGGCCCGCATCCCCACAGCTGTGGCGTCCTGTGAAGGAGCTGTCTGGATCTCCTTTGAGGAAAATAGAGGACTCAGGGGGCCCACCGGGTTGTCAAAAGGTGACGCCTAATAGCGACGAAACCAGCCCACCCTGTTCCGCAGCCGGCGGGGTCTGCGTCAGCCCGTCCCCTTCTGTGGAACAGGTGCAGGTCTCTGCCCACCACCCGCGGCCACGCTTCTTGCAACACTGCGCTCTGGGCAGGACGTTGGCTTCTGCTCTTGTTTTAAAACGTCTCTCATTCCACAGGTTCTTAGCTCCAAAGTATTCATATCGGTGTCCTAATGCTAAAAACCTGATCTTGTTCTGAAATAAAGAGGTCACTGCTCTGCTAAATAGTTTTCTTAACGCAATGTCTCAGCAGAATGATCTTCACTCAGGAGAGCTTGGAGTTGGGAAGGTTGGCTTCGTGTTTCTTTCTCTTAGGATGTGTTAGCTGTGATGAGAGAGAGAGAGAGAGAGCAAGCACCAATGGGAGAGGGGAAGAGAGAGAGGGAGAGAGAGAATCCCAAGCAGGGTCTGCACTGTCAGCACAGAGCCGGATGTGGGGCTCGAACTCACACACCATGAGATCATGACCTGAGCTGAAGCCAAGAGCTGGACACTTAACTGATTGAGCCACTCAGGCGCCCCTAAGTTTAAATGTTTTAGAAACCTCCCTAGTCTCTCCATGTGTAACAGGGATAGCAGAGCACGTCCTAAAGATTGAAACAAGAAAGGACATGGAATTGTCGGCCCAAGAGGGATTATTTTTATTTCAGTGTCAACGATCCCAACATTCAGATGAATGTGTTACTTGTCAGCAGGAGAGTGCAATCTGGGAAATTATGTGAGGAGTTACCATCAAAAGCTTTGTTTTGGGGGCTCCTGGGTGGCTCAGTCGGTTAAGCGACCGCCTGCAGCTCAGGTCATGATCTCACTGGTTCGTGGGTTCGAGCCCCATGTCAGGCTCTGTGCTGACAGCTTGGAGCCTGCTTCTGATTCTGTGTCTCCCTCTCTCTGTCCCTCCCCCACTCACACTCTGTCTCTCTGTCTCTCTCTGTCTCTCTCTCTGCCTCTCTCTCTCTCTCTGAAAAATAAAATAAACATTAAAACAATTTTTTTTTAGGTTTTATTTTATTTTGTTTGGGAGGGCTTCAAAAAGTCCCTTAGCAAGGGCAGCCGGGATAAGCTGGGCACCCTGCTCGCTGAGTGATTCTCCGGCATTCTCGGAAGACAAATGAAGATAGATGAGGTAGGGCTGGCAGGTCCTGCGGTCAGGTTGATTTAAGGTGCCACGCTGTGGCCTTTCACCAGGCGGCCAGGTAAATCAAAAAGCATAGGTCGATAAGGACCTCGGAGGGATTCCCTGGCTCTTCATCCAGAAGTCATTTGTCTGGTAACCTCACCTGCCCATCAGTGCCACGGGAGGTGTTACCAGTTTGCACAGCTTTTACTTGGGTTTATTTTCTAAACCTTATTATATAAATAAAACTTCATTCCCCGAGGACTCAGCTGGAGCGCATTTCCATAAGCCTTGAGGCACCGAGGATGCCACTGTCGGGCAGGCGGGTCATCGAGGGTTTTCTCGGGCTGCTAGCACATCTGAATAATTAGGAAGCCAAGCACCCAGGTCCGTGGCGGGAGGCTTACTCAGCTCAGCAGAGTGACCGAGGGGAAGGAAGGTGAGTTGTTCCAGAACATGAAGCCGGGAAAGAATGCTGGATCCCTGCCACCTGCCTTCGGTCGGTCTTTGCCACCTCGCCCGAGCAGTACCTGCTGTGTCCTGAGGACCAGGTGGGGAAGGGGTCCCCCGGGAGCATCTGAGAGTACCGAAAAGGAAGTACTTTCGGATTACATCCCCAGCATTGGGGCTCACGCCTTCGAGAAAATATCAGCCCCGCACACAAGAGCTGTTCACCTGGCTGGCGATCCGGACTGGGCTCCGGAGCTCAGGAGGGGGTCTGGGAGTGAGCGCTACTCTCACAAGGGCAGCTCCTGACTGCTCTGGAATGACATTCGGGGGAAACAGGGTGTTTGCTGCAAGCGAGAATATTCCTTGGAAGGTGTCGTGTGAGGTGTGTATGCTGTCAGCAACCAGGGGCCACACACCTGGCTTTGAAGGTCAGCTGCCCCCCCCCCCGCCCCCATGCCTGGCCCCGGCCCCAACCCCTGGGGCTGACTTCAGGCCCACCGCGCCCGGAGCAGAGGAGAGAAGAGCTGAGCTTCTTTGGTTGTGTTTTGCCAAAGGCATAGTTTGGACCAGATCCTGGGGTGACGAAGCCAGTTTAGATCAATAGCTTTCAAGGCAAGCGGGAGGTCCCTGGGGAGGTGGTGTGGCCGGCCGGAGCCTGGGCAGTGGGTATGCCGAACACGGGCCCCCGCAGGAGCAGTGAGCAGGGGTGCAGAGGGGCACATGAAGCAAGAATTCAGAGATGGCTCCGGATGGGGAGCCTGGGTGGCCCGGTCGGTTAAGCTTTCGACGGTTGGTCTCAGCTCAGGTCTTAAGCTCAGGGTTGTGTGTTCAAGCCCCACCTCGGGCTCTGCACCGGGTGTGAGGCCTACTTAAAAAAAAAAAAATGGCTTTGGGTGTCCCTTGGGTGTTCCCTTGGATTCACTCCAATGCTACTCCCCCCTTGCCTGTCACCGCTGTGGCTCCTAGAGACAGAGCCCTGCAGACTGCCTGCTGCTGCTCTACTCCACTGCTACCTGTGTGGAGGCTAACTGTGTGGCCCTTGGCAAGCTATTCTCCTCCGTAAGCCTCAATGTACCCATTTGGGAAGTGGGGATAAGTAGAGCATTTCCTTCGCATATAGCACCTAGGTGATATCGTATATAAAACGCATAGGACGGTGCTGGCACCTAGCCAGTGCTGTGTAATTGTTGTCAACCGTCATTAGTTTGATGTAGTGGCATCAACCAGACAAGAGCATGGCCCTGCTGAAACTGACCCTTAAGGACATACAAGGAAAAATACACCAGAACTGATGTGCCTGAGATTTCCGGGTTGGGTAGCGGGCAGAGCGAGGCCAGGCGCCAGGCTCAGGGACGGTCCTGGACCTTCCCAGCATGGATGGCCTCCCTCTCTGCGCCACAAAACCCTACCCTGGTCCTCCTGACCCTAGAAACGCTCTGTGGGAGCCGGCAGTAACTCTGGGCAAATGCACCATGATTTTCCCTACGGTCACAGGCCCCGTTTCAATTCAGAGACCACTCTTTTCCAGGTAGATGACCCACAGTCTCCAAGAACCCCGTAAACACCTGCTTCTCTCTGGGGATTTTACCAGCAGCTAGCATCAGGGCTTTGGGGTTCAGGGCCCGATTGTAAATATCATCCCATCATCAAGGTGATAGCTTCATGGGAATGAAAAAAAAAAAAAAGCCTGCTTTCAGGAGATGGTGAACCATCATCCTCGAGTGTCGTCCTCCCGGGAGGTGGTCACCTATGGCTGAGTATCGTGGTGTGGGGAAGCCACACAGGTCCTGTTGAAGATGGCCCACGCGTTCAGTGGTGTTCATATTGAGAGCACCTAATGTGACACACCTCCCTCCCACAGCCTCGTGTTTCTGCAGCACTTGGATGCCAGTGGGGAGCACACGGAATCTTCCTAACTGAGGTCTGGCTGCGGGAACCTGATTTCAGATGTGTGCTGACCTCAGTCCTGATCGACCAAGTCTTAGGTGTTGAGGAGCACTCCTCCGTCTGAAACATCACTTTTCTCCTTCTGTTTCTCGACTATGTGTTTTGGAAGAAGGAAGACTAGGGTCCCAAGATCGAAATAAGTGTGGCATTTGGAAACGCCATGATGTAGGTGCAGACTTTACAGTTACGTCTTCTGGGGAACCCTGAAGTGACTCGTAAAACAGAGTGCAGAGCACCTACGTCCGTGTCTCTGTGTACTTTTGCAAGCTCTGCCTCCTCAGAGTGCTTTTCCATTAAGACTTTATTCTCTGGCTCTGGTGACCTCCGTGAGCTTGGAAAGGCAGTGAGCGTGCAGAGGGTGAAGGCAACTGTGTGATGCCATAAGGTCCCCAGAAGAGAAGTCATGTCTTAGTGCGTTGGTGTCCTCCCTAGTACCGCGTACCCAGGGGATGGCCCTCAACGAAGGGTGAACACACGGAAGGTTCGTTCCCTCTGAAGTATGTCACGGCTTCTCTGGCCAGTCCGGAGGACACAAGGGGATGAGCGGAGGGCCCACTCATCTGTGCTGAGGGCTGAGAGCCACCTGATGGGTCCTTGGGAACTTTCCACATCCCCCCTTTGCTCCATCCTAAACCCTGTGTTGGGAAAATCCCTGGAATCCTCAGCACCCAGATCAGAGCCTGCCTCTGGCTCTTCTCCCCACATCCTGTGGTCACTGGAAAGTCAATTACTTTCCCTGGGCTTGGTGCCTTCCCTGTAAGGTGAAAATAAGCCTGATCTCGGCTTGCTCACTGGATGGGTCTGGCAATCTAGATGGCTGAGCTGAGGACAAGGGATGGTTTCTGGCTGTCGGTAGTGTGCATGATACGGAAGTAATAAACTAAGTGCATGAAAGCATTTTACCACCCCACATGCTGCCTGTGATGAGATGGGTGGGAAGCAGGGGGCAGACAGATCATGGCGGTCCTTGTCAACGGGGCCGGGGAATTAGGGAGTGGGGAGGAAGCCGGTGTCCAGAGAGCACCTACGCCTCCCCGCGTCATGCCTGCCCACAAAAGCCACTTTGGGCAGGGAGGTATCTCCACGGCACAGACCCGGAGCCCAGGGCTCAGCTGGGAAACCGTCTCAGGAACCACAGTTGGGGGTGCTGATGGGCTGCCGGGGCCATAAGCTGGAGGGCGGGGGCTATGACCTGCCCCTGGGTTTTGGAGGTGTGGCTCCTTGGGTCTCTGCGGTGGACTCAGGGGCGAGGATCCTCAGGTGAATCTTTGGAGAGGTGGATGGGCATATCCTTTGAAAATGTGAAGTGTCTTCCCAGGTCCAAGATGCCAGTGAGAGCTGGAAGTCCACAGGCAGATGGGTCATCCCCGCTGGTTGACCTTTTAGAAATACACCACCCCAGAAGTTCAGGCAGACACGCTCCCCCACACTGGGCATCCTCGGGGCAAAAGCAGTCATCAGCAGAGTCCCCATGCCCACAGATACATGTGCACAGATACATACAAGATGGCGGGGGTGCCCGTGTCTAGCCACTGCTGCCCCCAACAGGGTGTCTCTGACAAAGTCCCCAGGGGCCCTGACCAGGAGCTGCTACAGTTTTGAAACAAGTGGTGGGTGACCTGCCTCATCCCTGGGAAGCCTGGGCTGACCACGCTTGGCCTTGTGTCCAGCAGGCTCAGTTGTGGAAAGATATCTCAAACCCAGACAAACTGTCCTCTGTGGGGTGGTCCCCGGTCAGCTCAGCGGGGTGACCCCTTCAGGGGATGGTCATGAAAGAGGCTGTGGCCATGTCATGGGAAGCCCAGCTGAGACCCCCCTGAGACACTGCAAACATCCCCTGTGTTCTCTATTCCCTGATGGTGAAAGAGAGGTACTCGTGTCCCAGGGCATCCCGCCTGGTGGAGGTGAGAGAGGGCTCCCTGGGGAGGCGGCCCACCGGCACCCAGCGACACCCCGCAGAGGGGGCCCCCACCCCGACTGAGTTCTACAAGGCATTCTGCCAACCTGAGGGGCCACCAGCTTTCTCCCTCCCCAGCTTCTCCAGTGCTGTCACCCCCAGGTTCTCCGGCCTGATGACCAGTTGACTGTCCCTTGGGTACAAACAGTCCTGTAATTGCTCGGGGACCAGGCCACGTCTTTATCATTCCCTGGAAAACAGGACAGCCTGTGTGTGTGTCCGTTTGTCCACGACCAAGGCTCAGCACTAGACCCGGTGGGGGCTGCAGATGTGCAGGTCAGAGCCTGGAATCAAGTCCTTGTGTGTCTGTATGTATGTGTGTGTGTGTGTGTGTGTGTGTGACAGAGAGAGAGAGAGAGAGAGAGAGAGAGAGAAACAGAGAGAGAGATGGGAGTTCCAGGCACCCAAGTCTCCCCCAGGAAAGGACAAAGCCCCAGGCTTCTCACGTCTCTTGGGGCCTTTTAATCCCTGTTGTCTTCTGCTTAAATGAAGGGACAGCAGAGGAAGAGATTAGTGGGGTATTCAGGGCCCCGAGGGTTTCTGTTGCCAGGTAAACAAGGAGAGATCTCTATCACGGCCTGTCAGTCGTCCATCGTCCATCGGGCACTCAGTTCACCAGGTATTGAAACTGATCCGGGGAGATTTTCGGATTTATCTTTTCAGGGCAGTCAGGTGGGGGGAGAGGAGTCGCCCAGCTTTGGGAAGTTCCTTGAGGGCGGCAGGGTGCCTCCCACCCCCTGCCCCCCACGGTGTCCTGGGAGGACTGCCTTCTCGCGGTCTTCTTTGTCACCTGTGTCCCAGACACCACCCCCCACCCCATGGAGCCCCCAGAATCCTGCACAGCCCCTTACAGCTCCTTTCTACCTGAATGCCTTTCCCTCCCTCAACTGCCTGGCTAGCTCCGCTGGCCTTCACGTCACCACCTCCTCGAAGCCTTCTCTGATACGTCCCTCCACCCCATCCCACCCTCCTTTTCCCCCAGTGATGCTTCATTTTTCCCTTTAGTTCCCTAAAGGGTAGCAGACAAATCCCGCCCCACACGCAGTTCATCCAAGTGGGGGCTCACACACTCAGGCCGCAGACCTGCTGCTTCTCAGATTGGGAGTAAGGGACCCCATGACCATGTCTCAGAGGAAAAATCCACCAGAGTTAACGTCACTGCAGCCTACAGGAGAACCATGTTTTCAAATTAAACATTTTAAACAAGTTCTGCATTTAAGAGCATAGCCGAGACCCTGGGACAACGCGTGTATATACGTGCGTGCACTATGTTATTTTATATTTGCGTATGCAAAAATGGTTTATTACAGCCCATCTGTATCACACATTACCTATATACTTGTACATAATATAAACTTCATATATGTATGAATGTAAATGTAGTACAGGCATGTGATAAGGATGGGCTGCCGGGAGCTCTGGCTTCGAAAACCACAGTTCTGAGGTCTTGTGTTCCGTCACCTAAAAGCCACGTTCTCCGTGGAGCCGGGGGAGACGTCGCGTCCCCGCATCTTTGGGAAATTCCACCCACTCTTCTCAAACTTCAGTGTCAGGTGCACAGACGGCTTTTGTCGAGCAATTGTTGAACTCTGTCTCACTCAACAAGTGACGCTTTGCCCGCTTCCTTCTCTCTAATAAGCTTTATTTGGAATCCACCTGCACGGGAAACCGGGAGGCACTGCCCCACGGCACGGCATCCGCCG
Source organism: Prionailurus viverrinus (assembly GCF_022837055.1). Classification (NCBI taxonomy): domain Eukaryota; kingdom Metazoa; phylum Chordata; class Mammalia; order Carnivora; family Felidae; genus Prionailurus; species Prionailurus viverrinus. The sequence goes on from NC_062571.1 coordinate 83,693,698, forward strand.
GGTTGCGTGGCACCTGGGCTGGAGGGCTGCAGCTCCACGCCTCTCCCCTGGACCTGGGGAGCAGGAGTCCATCACCCCCACAATCCGCCAGGGCCCACGGTCGGCTCTGGAGCAGCTAACCAGCCACCTCCCAGGCCTGCAGGGCAGACCCGGGATGCCACTCCGCTCCCCGGAGGTTCAGAAGATGCAGCCCAACCTGAACCAGACCGCAGATCCCCTCTCGTCCCCCATTCACTCCCCTAGCAGCCTCTGTGGGCACCAGCCACGCCCCGGGTTGTAGCAGGTGCATTCAGCCCTGGGTCTGCCCTCACGGAACTTAGTTCTAGAGAAGGAAGGTGGAGACGGGGAAGCAGACAAACCAAGAAAGAATGTGCTAGGGGTTCAGCAAGGAGGGGTAAGGGACCGTGAGCAAGTGGGGGAGGTTTTGCAGGTGGGGAGGGGAGGGGAGGTCTGGGAGGAGGCGCATCTGCCCCGAGACCTGACCGGGACAAGCACCCAGCCCGTGGAAGGGTGAGCCCACAGCCTCTGCAGGAGTCGGTCCCCATATCCCCCCCGGGGCCAGCTCGGTGACCTCTGATATTCACAGCACATGGATTCGAATAAGACATTGGACTCCAAACAGTGCGGAGAAACACGCAAAGCCAATGCCGTTCCCACGCTCAAGGGTCGAACGAGGATCTGCTCCAGGACTCAGTGCTGGCTCCACGGGACCGTTGTCTTAACCCACCTGTTAATTCCCACCTATTAATTCCAATCAACCAAATACACACGTTGAACATCCAACAGGAAGAACACACACACACACACACACACACACACACAAAGAACCACCTTCCGTCCTACAGTTTCTTTGAGAGGAGGATAATCTCATTTAGAGACTGATAATCTCCAAGAGCGGCACCTTTATGGAAGATCCCTATTGAGAAAGAATTTCAATGGTCCGTGAGAAATCATTTTTCAAGGAGAAGAAATGTTTCTCCCTCAGGCCCCGGGATGTTTCTGAGCTGACCCCGCCAAAGGCCGCCGGTCAGAGCCTCTTAGGTGAAATGGGTCCTGGGCGAGCTGCGCTAATCCCATCAAAGGGGGACCGGGTGGAAGGAGGCAGCGTGACCGCCCTCCACCCCGCCCCTCGAGGCCCAGGAAGGAAGTTTGCTCAAAATGCAAACAGGTCTCCACTCTAGGAGGGATTAAGCGGCCTCAAATTAACCTCAGCTCACACTCACCTGCCTAGGGCTGCTCTGATCTGTTCTAGAAAGACTGGCAACGCCTCTGAGAACATTGCATTCAGGGAAACCCCCAGCTTCAGGAGATTCTTCCTGTTTGCTTTCTTTAAGAGCAAGGAATTAATCATAAAACAAGGAGACAGGACGCCTTGACTCCGAGAACCCTCCAGAAGGGCCAAGACACTGATCCCTCCCCCCACCCTGCACGGAACCTGCCACAATCGATACGGAGTGAAAGCTCATTCTGAAAATAACCTTGACAACAAATCCTGTCGGCTGGCTGTTGTTCTTCTCCTATTAAGCCCAATAAAATAATCAACGTTTACATCTCAATTTCTACCGCCAGAGTTTGCTTCTCCTGGCGATGCCCTGGCTGGCGGGGGAGATCTGTAGCAGAGGGGGTGAGATCCTTGAGGCCGAGCGGCCGCAGGCAAGGGCTTTGTTGAGGGTGAATGTGCTTCTCGGGAGGCAGTGACCTCAGAGGCCAGAGGGCCGGGTACCAGCCGTGGCCGCCACTCTTCAAGGCAGAGGAGAGAGGAGTTGTTATGAACGTCACTATCTGAGATGGACAAAGAGAACATTTAAAACTGGGTGTGAGCTTCAAGCCACGGGTTCGGAGCGTGCACACTCAGAAGTGTGGTCTGTGAACCCTGACTGCTCTGTCACTTGTTGTCCGCGGGGTGTAGTGGGACCTGGCCAGGTAGGGGGGCACACCTCCGCTGGGCTGGATGGTGGGAGGTGAGGGCGGTAAGTCCCTGAAGGCAGAGCTTTGGAAGTAGTGTGTTGGGCAGGCCGTGCAGGTGAGGAGCCAGCCTACAGAAAGTCGCAGAGGGACAGCCACAGCCTCCAGACTGTCCCCAGGAGCACCCCAGGGGCTGTAACTAGCGATGAGGCTCAGGGAGGTAGAGGGAGAGGCAGACAGGATGGTGACTGGTCCAAACCAGTGTTCAGAGTTGGGGACTCTTGGGTGGCTGGAGCCCAGACGGCCAGGGAGAAGCAGGGGTAGAGGCCACAGGAGGCAGTGATGAGGAAGCTGTGGGATCTCTGGTGGAGGCAGGGCTGTGGGCAGGGCAGGATGAAGGAGGAGGGTGGCTCATGCCCCTTGAGGGGGTGGGGGGAGGGGAGGGCATGAGACACTTGCCTTGAAAACGGAGGCTGGAGGACACTGAAAGCTGGCGTGGGAGCCACTAGGTGGGGAGACATAATGGTTTTGGAAAAGAGGAGGCGGGTCTGTTGGGGGTGTGGAGGTTGGCTCACCTTTCCAAGACTCCTCTGATCTCGACTTGGAGTTGGGAGTTTCTCCAGAGGAACAAGCGGTGACCAGCCTCTGCTTCGGTGGGGATGTCCAAGGAGGTGCAGGAAGGCAGGACGAAGCTGTGGCCAGCAAGAGGGGTCACAGAGGAAGACGCCGGGGCCTCCTGGGAGAGCCAGGCAGGACCAGGCCAGGGGTGGATGGATCCCCAAACAGGAAAGTGGCAAGAGAGAGGCCAGGCAGGGAGGGAAGAGCTGCCCGAGAGAGAGGAGCCGGATAAAGACCAGCTGAGACCCCTGCATGAGGTGGGCTCCGTGCAGCTCTGGGGAAGGGGACCTACCCAAGGGGAGGTCGCCTAGGTGGGAAGGGATGAGGGCCTGGAAAGGAGAGCCCAGTGCATCGATGCCCACTCCTGCCAGGGTCTGAAGACCACCCTCCTGTTGGTTGTCAACACCCGGGCTGCTTTTGAGCAGCTGTGAGGATGTGTCCCTGCTCAGAGGTAACATGTTTTCAGGGGAAGCAAATGATGTCATTGACGCACGCTTCATTTAATCCACTTACTCTGTGCAAGAAGGATCCAGTGCCGGGACCCCCCATGCTGGCCAGGTGGGTGGGATGACAGTGCCCAAGAGATGCAAACAAAATGCTGAGGGAGTGCAGCACAGGGCGCTCTGGAGGGCTGCATGAAGGAGGTGGCCCGATCTCAGCCCTTGACCAACGCCACGTGGGTGAATTAAATAGCTTAGGTTGTTAGGGGTCGGCGAGTGAGGTTGGGGGGGTGGGGGGGTTTCCCACACTCAGCCCCTCCAAGGATGTAATAGGCATGGAAGTTAGAAAGGGTTTCAGCAGATGTCAACAGTGGGGTGACAGTCATCGGTGAGGATGGGGCCTCTCGTTGGCCGGGGGTCCACTGTGGCGGGTGACCTTCTGCATCATGGAGGGGTGAGGTGCATCTAGCCGCTCGGTGACATTGCCAGCGTGAGGGCAACGGAGGCTTGCGTTTTCTTGGGGCTACATTCACCAACTGCCTTCGTTCCACTGCCGGGGGCCGTGTCCTTGGCTGCCGGGGATGGACAGGGCCCCCAGCCCCCAGCCCAGAAGCCCGTGGTGCAGCAGGGAGATGCACAGCCTCACGTGGAGAGGAGGGGCCAGGCACCGTGTGGTTTGGGGCCTCTGTGTTTCTTAAGTTACTCTCTTGGGTGATAGTTTTTTAACATTCCGGCTGCTTTGGTCGGTTACCCCCCGTTTCCCCAGACAACTAAGGGACCCCCAGGGATCAGGAGAAGCAAACTCACCCATCATTATGACAGAGGAGGTCCCAGTACATTGAGAATCCCCGAGCCCCACTCTCCCTCTTAGCGCACACCCCTTTGCCCCGAGTCTGCTCCCGCCCGCTTGGGGAAACCCACTCCCGTTACTGGTAAAGATGGCTTGAAAATGAACAAGGATCCAACTTTTTAAAAAGGAGCAGCCCCCAGAATGCTAAGTCAGCATTTACCAACGCTTGCTTCGCGGTCGAGGTGATGGTCACACGCACACAGGCTCGCACAAAGGACCCGAATGTCAACTAAGTTGGAGAAAGGGTCAGTTCGGCTGAATGGGCAGATTTCTTTGTTGCCTGAATTCTTGGCACCTTGAGTAGGCAAATGCGTGCCTTGCCTGCAGGAAGGAATGGGGAAGGCAGAACTGTTTGCAGGAGCCTGAGGATTAGTGTGTCCCCCCGCCCGTAGACTCCTGCCTAGAGCTCAGAACCAAGCCACAAAGGTTCTTGGAGCCCTCCTGGGCCCCCGCGTGGGTCAGCAGGTGCTCTGCCCGGGCTCCAGCCGCACACGCAGGCGTATGCTACCCTCTAGTGGTGTCGCATTGAAACGGCCGCGCCGATGTTGATGCGGAGTCTGGGCTGCGTGTCCCCTGAGGACGGCGTCCCTGCTGTCTCAGAAGAGATGCCCCGGTTTTATAAGAAATACTCTTTAATATCTCCGTAATGACGTCCATAGAGAATATCACCTGCTCATGCTCCAAATTTCAAAAAGGTAAGCATGATGCCTTTTTAACTCTAATATAAAGAGGGACTACAAGAACTGAAAGTAATTTTTTTCCCTTTTTTTAAAAAACGTCTTAATTTTAATTCCAGTTAGTTAACCTACAGTGTTATATTAATTTCAGGTGTACAATATAGTGATTCAACACTTCCATACGTCACCGGGTGCTCATCAGGACAAGTGCATGCCTTAATCTGGAGATTAACTATTAACCTATTTAACCCATGCCCCAGCGGAATACAGTGTTATATTAGTTCCAGGTGTACAACATAATGATTCAGCAATTGTATTTATAGAAGATATTATAATGGGTATTTCATGCACTCAGCAGGCACGCAATCTCCAAATTGCCCGCTAGGAGACAGTGTTGCTCCTATTGAGAAAGACTCCTCTAGAACAGGGGTCAGAGTAATAGTTACGGATTTTCAGGCCAAAAGCTGTCTGACAAAACTATTCAACCCTGCCAGGTGCCCTACGGCAGCTACAGACAGTGCATAAAAGCAAAGGCATGGCTGTGTTCCAATAAAGCTTTGTTGACAATAGCAGGTGCCTCGCTGGATGTGGCCCACAGAACGCAGTTTACTGACCCTTGGTCTGGGGCAGCCCCTTCGGTTTACAGGTAAGGAAACTGGAGCTGGGGAGTGCAGGGGGTGGCAGAAAGTGGCCAAGGCTAGGAAGTGAGATCCTGACCAAGTAACAGCAAACCCATCTACCCTGCCTGGCTCCTTCCCTAGCCCCCAGGCTGTCACTTCTCAGCTGTAGGTAGGGGGGATGGGCTAGAGGGGGGAGGACGAGGGATAGGAGGGTGCGAAGAGAAGGTGCGTGTTCAACTCTGACACCTCCAGTTCCCCTCCATCCCGCCTCAACACGCATTCACTCATTCGTCCATCCACTCGTTCATTCTGGCCTTTGTTGACCCTATGCCTGCCCCACCCCACAGCCTTCCCGCTGGGCATGGAGCCTCCCGAGGGCTCTGCCAGTTATCCCAGAAAGGCACCACAACAAGACAGCAAGCCATCCTGGCTTGCCTAACAAGCCACGCTGGGCAGCTCTGGGTCTCTCTTATTTGTGTCTATTGATCCCCAGGGTATCTGCTCCTCGTTTGTGTCCACAGGGTGGGCCTACGGTGGACATTCAGCACCAGGGCCAGAGGACAGAGCCTGATGGGGCCAGGCCCTCCAGTCTCAGCACCAGGGACCCCTGGACCTCTGGGATCTGCTTGCTCCTGGGCCTGGATGTGAGACCAGTGCCTCCCAGACCATCTGCGGTTCGGGGCCAGTTTTGTTTCTTTTTTTCAGTTCATCATGGGCTGATAGTTCTGTAAAATACAGTAAATATGGAAGTGGGGAAATGAAGACGAAGAGACGTGTAACGAACATTATTAGATTCAACGGTTATACGCTTGCTCTGCCGAATGGCTGTGAAGGCTGACAAACTCTCAGCCCCACTCCCCGCATCATGGTGGACGGAGGCAGCCTGCGCCCCCGAGGCTGACGTGAGCCTGGGTCAAGCCTGCCTCAGTGTTAGCTCCAGGGTCAGCCCAGCTGGCTCTGGGGGCCCCCTGGGGTCTGGGGCTTGCCACCTGGGGCTCAGGAGGCTCCCAGGAACCCAGGGCCTCGTGTCCGGGACAACACTTCATGCTGCGGCCATCCTCGACATCATAGTTGCTGGCTCTGCTCTTCCCCTGCTGTGAAATGTGTCCTCGGGAGTGGCCGTGAGACATCACTAAGCTCCCAGCCCGGGGTCACAGGGACGTCGGCCCTGCTGGAGCTCCCAGGACATACTACATGAGCAGGGACCCAGGCTCAGGGTGGAGGAGACTCCTGCCAGATGGAGGCTCATCAAGGACAGGGACCTCATCATGGGGGCCAGGAGGCCCCAAGGTCCCAGCGTCCTGGCTCTTGACACCCTCCTGGTCTCAGGGGCCTGGACAAACCCTGGGACCCATTTCCTGGGAAGAGAGGGGGCTGCAGGGGACCAGGAAGCACGGAGATGGGTCTTGCAGGGGCTGGGACTGGCTGATGTCGGGAGGCTCCTTGGGGTCACGGAGTGGGCTCCTTCCGTGAGCCTCGGAGCCTCCTAGAAATAATAACCGGTGTCCACAGGACTGGGGGTACTTGTCTGGACCCTAGATTTAGATGATGTGATAAGTCTGGAGGCTGAGGGGACTCAGCTCTGTGTCCTATCACTGACAGAGCCTCTCAGAGAGAGAGGAGAGAGAGAGAGAGAGAGCACACATAAAGGTCTGTGGTAGCAGAATCCTAAGAGCACGTCTCTGTGGCTCTCTGAGGATCCCGGGGTGAAGCCAGGCTAGGTTCATGCAGACTGGGAGTATCCCAGGGTTCGGAGCCGGGGGCAACCTCGAACAGCAAAGGGAGGCCAGACCGAGGTCCAGGACCCCGTGCTCAACAAAGAGAAGGGAGGGTCCTTCTATGACCCTTCCAGCTGCTGGTGGCCCCAGGGGTCCCTTGGCTGTGGCCACATCACCCCAGTCCCTGTCTTGTTTCCACATGGCTCCCTTCTCCCTGTATGTCTGTGTTTTCATGGCAAGTCTCCTCTGTGTGTGTCTCTGTGTCCAGGTTTCTCTCTGCTTATAAGGACACCAGTCATGTTGGGTTAAAGGCCCACCCTGCTCCAGTCTGACCTCATCTTAACCGATGACACCTGCAACGACCCTATTTCCAAATAAGGCCACATTCACGGGTACCCGGGTTAGGACTTCAGCATATCTTTCTGGGGGTCACAATTCAACCTGTAACAGGGAGGGTCTCACCTAGATCGCCCTCGTTGAAGTGTGGCTGGGTTCTATGGCCACTACATCATCCACTAAACCCCGTGGCCTGAGATGTACCAGTTAATTTGTGTGTCTGTTCCTGGATATAAAGAGCATCTAAAAAAAACAAAACAAAAAAAAACCTGCTATTTTTCATTATTATGGGCCAACTTTCAGTAAGAAACAACTCAGCATCAGTTAATAAATAATTTGACGCTGAAGGCAAGGGCCAGATGTTGTTCATCTTTGTGTGTCCCAACACTTCGCAGACGATGGGACCCCAGAAAAGCCAGTGGGCCCAGCGGCTCATCCCTGAGGCTCACTGGCTGGTTTCTCAAAGCAAGCAGTGGGAGGAGGGCGTCTGGGGTTGGAGGGATCTGAGGCTCCCTGTGGCTAGCCTTCCGGAAGAGGTTATCCGTTGACTTGTCCCTTTTTTTTTTGGCAACTCTTTCATGGTTCAGCGAAGGTCCGTTTTCTACCGTGATGCAGTGTCTGAAATTCAGAGCACCTCAGCTCCTCTCTGCTTTTCATCCTTTGCCAACAAAAGTAGTAAACATTCTCAAGGCTTGTTGGGAGGTTGGTGACATTTGCAGGCCTGGGACGGGAGAATTAGTCAAGTTGTGCTTCAGAAATCTAGACCGTCCGCTCGAGCTGTTCAGACTCGCCATTTTTCACCTGTTAGACAAGGACTTCTAAAATCACCTTGGGAATATACACACGCTTCCTGGGAAACACCAGAGGCGTTCTGAGATCCCTGCATGGATCATACTCGCTATTGATGTTACTCGTAACATTCTTTTCATGGAAACAGATCAGTGGGATCACTTGTGAGGCTTTCCCAAAGAAGCTTGCTGGGAAAAATAGGGAATGAGAAAGTGGGTTTGTAACCCAGTGAGGGAACCATAGCATCTGGCCCGGGTCAGCCTGGTTTTTTGGCCTTGGGTAGCTCAATTTTGACCTTTTTGACCTCAGTTTGCTCATCTGTTGGGCAGAGGTAGCAACGGCGTGGTCTCCGAACTTTCAGGGTGGTTCAATGAGAAATGGAAGAAAAGGGGACGGGGCCACATGGAACAGAATCAAAATCAGACTGGAAGGGAAATCCGTGCTCACGGTGGCCTCAGTGACACAGGAAGGGGGGGGGCTGGGGTAGAAAGGGGACCTCCACATGTTAAGCAATGTTTTGTTTTATGTGAAAAATATTAGAAAACAATGTAACAGACTTTTAAAGTAGCTTTATGGAGATATATTGCACATACTATACAATTCACCCACGAACGTGTCCAATTCAGTGGTTTTTAGTGTTTTCCCAGAGATGTGTAACCCTCACTACAGTTAATTCTAGAACATTTTCATCACCTCAGAAAGTGCCTTTGGCGACCACTCCTGATTCTCCTGCACCCCTTCCCCGCTCTGAGCAAACACTTTGTGTTTTTCCTGACTTCCCGATTCAGGACATCCCATATGAATGGTATTACACGGTACATGGGCTTTGGGGTCTGACTTCTTTCACTGAAAATCACGTTTTTAAGATGCATCCACATTACAGCAGGTGTCAGTACTTAATTCTTTGCTTTTTAAGTCTATTTATTTATTTTGAGAGACAGAGAGAGAGAGAGAGAGAGAACACGCAGGGGAGGGGGAGAGAGAGAGGAAGAGAGAATCGCGAGCGGGCTCTGTGCTGATAGCTCTGCCCAACACGGGGCTCGAACTCACGAACCGTGAGATCATGACCTGAGCAGAAATCAAGAGTTGGACACTTAACCCCCCCACGCTGAGCCACCCAGGTGCCCCTGTGGATTCTTTTTTATGGACTGCTAACATTCCATTATACAGATGAGATGTATGTTTTGTTTATATGCTCGTCAGTTGATGGATATTTATATGCTTTCCACTTTTTGGCCGTTATGAGTAATGCTGCCATGGATGTTCACGTACAGGTTTTCAGTGCTCTTGGAGATAGATACGTATATATACACGTGTGTGTGTGTGTGTGTGTGTGTGTGTGTGTGTGTATACGTATGTATATATGTACATATACGCGTATATATATGTATCTATATATCAGCGCTAGAACGGCTGGGTTGCGTGTAACTGTTTCATTGTTCGAACAACTGCCAAACTGTTTTTTCAAAGTGGCTGCACCATTTCACGCTCCCGCCAGCACCGCGTGAGGGCTCTGATGGCTCACGTCCTCAGCAACACTCCCTAGTGTCTGATCCCTTGGATTCCAGCCGAGCTAGAGGGGATGAGGGGGTCTCGGAATGCGGTTTTGGTTTGTATTTCCCTGACGAGTAACGCCAGGGAGCAAAGACTTGTAACATTTTAAGTTCTGAGTGGTTAGAGCAGGCACAGCCGCACACTATTCCCTTTGTTTTCTGTGTGTTCATACTAAAACTGTGTTGCTTAGGGGGACACCAGGGGGGCTCAGGCGGTTGAGTGTCCGACTCTTGAGTCTGAGCTCCCTGTTGGGCTGACATTGTGGATCCTGCTTGGGATTCTCCCTCTCTTTCTCTCTCTCTCTCTGCCCCTTCCCTGCTCCTGCTCTCACTCTAAGTAAACAAACAAAAAAAAATGAATGAATGAATGAATGAATGAATGAATAAAGGGTCACTTACTAGCTTGTTTACCAAAGGCTCGATGCACAGCCTGCCCTTAGAAAATGGGGATGGTGCATTACCCGTGGAGGAGCTGGGGTCCGAGCAGGCTGCCCCCCACACTTGCCCCCAGCAGATCTTCAATTCCTCACCGAGGAAGGCCAGCGCAGCTCTCCCCGGGGTCTCCAGCCCTGAGAGCCCCCCCCGAGCGGCTGTCCTCCTGAGACAGAAGGTCATTCCCTCAGTTCCTGTAGCAAGACTTCCCCCGGAAGTTCACCAGGACGTCATCAAACATAAGGACGCTTAGTGAGGCTTTTGAATACCCAACGGCACCTGCCAGCTGCATCTCTGCCCTGCCCCCACGGGCCCCGCGGCCTGCCCCAAGCCACGGGAATGTAGGGAAGGACGATCCTTTGGCGGCCGGGGCTTCGGCCAACAGGAGCCAGCACTACGGTCCTCCCGCCCTCCTCAGGCGGCCCCCGCTTGGGCCCCCCAGAGCCCCGGCCCCACCTGGCCCTGTGTCCCGCCCTCCGTCTTTCCCTGCTTCCTTCCGACACAGACCCATCTGGAAATGAGTCGACTGGAGGCTCGCTGATTCACACGAGGAGCTGCTGTGGTTTCTCGTGATCACGTACGGTGGTAACAACAGTCCCGCCACGTCATGTGCCGGCCACGGGCCAGGCCTCCCCGTGGACCATCTCACGTCACCTTGTCTGACGCATAATGTGCCGAGGAGGCCTGCCGTTGCAACCTCTTCACAGACGACAAAAGGGAGCCACCGTGGCGGAACACCAAGGGCATCCCTCTGGGACCTCCCAAGGCTCTCGGGGGCAGAGCCAGGGGTCACAGTCAGAGCTGCAGAACCCCAAATTCCGGGCGATCAACACCCACCTCACTGTTTGCTGTATGTCGGTGCCAAAGCTGGCACACGCTTTTTTGAAAATGTCTTGTTTCTCTTTATTTGTTTGTTCCAAACAACACTCTTGGCCCCGCGGTCCGGCTTCGACTGGAGAACCTTGACAAGGCCCATCACCTCCCCACTGAGCCTCCCCGGAGGGGGTGGAGGGCAAGGCAGCCGCTGCACACAGACCCCCAAGAGCCTGCCCACGGCGGGGGCCTGCTCCAACTCACTCCGAGCAGGACGTCCGTGGGCGCTGGGGCTCCGTCTGTGGACGCCTGGGGAGGGGGCGCAGAGTGGAGGTGGTCCCTCGGGGCTCCTCCAGTCCCGGAGAGCCGCTGTGCCATCTCGGGTCGCCGGAGCGAATGCACATCAGGCGGGTCCTGCGGGGAGAGCGTTGGCCGTCACTTCTTCCGAGTCCCTGCACAGGAGGGGCGTGTGGGAGTTGTGGGGCAGTCAAACACCAGCTGTCACGGCCACGGACAGGCCTGCTAAATCTGCCCCTCGAGCCTGGACTCCACCTGACCTTGAAGGGCAGGTGAGCATCATGTGGGGGTGAAGTCGGGCCGATTGGGAGCACCCCGAAGTGTAATTGGCACCCCTCCACCTGACGGTAGGTCTTGGGCAGGGAAGCAGGACTGCCTCTAAGAGCAGGTGTCCTCAGTGTCCCCAGGCTCTCATTCATTCACACCTGGGGTGGACAAGCTCTTCCCTGTAGAAAATGCCTCCCTCTGCCACCACCGTTGGTATCGTGGTCCCTCAAAGGCTGTGGCTGTCTTTTCTCATGTCTAGCCGATGGTGACCCAGACATGGAGTCGCCTTCGAAGGCTCTTGCCGGATTTCCTTTCTTCGCGGGTTGGATCCCAGGCAGGCACGAGCCCTGTGCTCTGCCCTGTTCACATGCTCACAGCTCAGACAGGTGGGGTCTTTGCACACGTCTTATCCTTATCACTCTTCTCCTGACCTGGGCACCGACCGCCCTTCCTGAGCCCGTGCTGAGTCGTCGGGGAGAGAGAAGAGTACCCAGATGTGTTCTAAGCGACCCAGGCGAGTCCGTGCCAGCCTCCAGACCCAGGGGATGTGCTGCTAGGCTTCCATCTACGCATCTCATTTTCTTCTTCCTTCTTTGCTAGAATCTGTCCGTCCCTGGAGGATACGCACCTGAGCTTAGCTCCCTGCCTCTTCCTTGCACCCTGCTCAAGGGTCACTGGCCGGTTCACTACTTTCCTGCCCCTGCAGCTACTGACTTTTCCACTGGTGCTTATGGAAAACAGTTACCTCTGAGCCTGTCTTCTCCTCAAGTTCCCCATGGCTCCTTAGGTGAGCGGGTCCTGCCGTAGCCCGCTAAGGCTGCTGCACCAAAGTGTCACAGACTCGGGGGCTGAAACAGCAGACACTTAGTCCTCACAGTTCTGGAGGCTGAAAGTCCAAGATCAAAGTGCCCGAAGGTTCGAAACCCAGCCTAGCTTCCTTAAAAACCTTCTCTGCAGTTCAAGGGGACAATGAAAACAATCCTTTCTTTGTCATCTTCGTTTTCCTGCATTTAAAGATAGAAATGCAGAAAATTGTGGATTACCTCAGCCTAAAACTAAACTTACTGAAGCCAGAGGCTTCAGAGAACATTCCAGAGCAGATTTCCCTTAAGACCAAATGAAAATCTTGTGCTAGAGGGTCTTTGGGTGAACCTCCCAGAGGGAGCATCTGTTCCAACAGAAAATGACTTGTGATTTTATTTATTTTTTTTAACGTTTATTTATTTTTGAGACATAGAGAGAGCGTGAAGGGGGGAGGGGTCAGAGAGAGGGGGACACAGAATCCGAAACAGGCTCCAGGCTCCGAGCTGTCAGCACAGAGCCTGATGCGGGGCTCGAACTCACGGACTGTGAGATCGTGACCTGAGCCGAAGTCGGCCGCTCAACCAACTGAGCCACCCAGGCACCCCAATGACTTGTGATTTTAAAGCCTAAAATCAGGTTTCACGTGTGGAACACAGCTTGCTTCTACATCACTAACTATGCTTCCCATGAATTCACGGCAAGTTCCTGAAGACAAAGGAAATATGACTGAAAATATTTTGCAAAACTACGAATTTTTGTAGAAACACAATGAAGCCCTCAAAGACAAAATTAATTCTAATTTACAGAGCAGGGCCTTGGGTGGTAAACACACAGAGATTGACAACATCATGGAGGCAGACCCACCCACAGACTCGACGAACACCTGACCCACTGGAAATGTTGACTTCCGACTCCCTTGTTGAGGACTCGTGAAATGATGGGTTGATTTTCTCTAAGTCAGTGACCAACTATCCAAATCCTCGTTTCATGGACATATAAACTCTGAGTCATCAAACTAACTTGAATTCTTGACTGCCCTCCATGGATCACCCTTTAGGGAAAGGGTCTTTGCCCAAAGGCCCAAAGATGCTTACCCGCTGGGAATTGGACAGTAACAAACTAAACAGAAGGTTTTCTTAAAGATCCAGAGCCCTTTCAGCTCCTGGAAATCAATCCTACACGGAAACCTCATCAATGGAAAGACCCAAATCAGGTGTGTGGGCCTTCCTTAATATGTTTTGTCCAGCTCACTTATTCTCAACTGGCAGGGTTTTGACGGGAAATATTGAGGGTGATCCCAGATTCCTGGGGGTTCCTGAGACCCCCGCGTGAGGTCTGCGAGGTCAGGACCACTTTCATTACAACACTAAGATGTTATTTGCCATTTTTACTGAGCCAGTCGATGCTTGGGCTGATGGTGGGAAAGCAACAGTGGGTAAAATTGCTTACAATTTAGCGCGAACCAAGGTGTATGCGTCAAACTGCACTGGGTATCCTGTGGTCTTCACCACCACCGATTGGCAGTGGGGAAAAAAAAGGCCAGTTTTCATTAGGAACACCTTTGATTGAAACAAAGACGCGCTTACAGCCTGTGCGCTGCGTGCTGAAGTGCGTGGTCGTCTCCGGGAACAGCACCGTGGGATTGGTTGAATTGTGAGCTTCTGCTGTCTTTTTCGTGAACTCCATTTTCACTTGGAAGAATGACAAACCAACTATGGTTATTCAGCATGGAGTATTTGGCAACATTTTCTCAAAAAGGAATAAAGTGAGTCTGTCACTTCAAGGAAAACAACCGACAGTATTTGTTGCCAATGATAAAATGTGAGCTTTCAAGTGAAGATTGGAATTTTGGAAAACTTGCAATGTCTGCCATCCCGAGCTCCCCGGCTCCCCGATACGTGCCGCCTTTTCTGACGAGACGGGTGGCAGTATTCACGAAGGTGAATTTTCAACGTTTATAATGAATTTATCATCAACTTTGGGAAGATCCGCCCAATTCAGGGAACCAGCATTTTTTAAGCGACCAATATTTGATGTTCCAAAGCCACACATGAGTGAAAGGTCCCGTCACAGCATAAGAGACTGATACAATGTTTTAATGTAACAGAGAACAATTCACTCACATAGTTTCCGATTTCACATCACAACTGACCTTTAAGCAATGACCCTTTGTCAAGTTTTGGTGTAGTGTCATGGGAGAATATCTATGGTTTTCTAAAAAGACCATTAAAGCGCTCCTCTCTTGGGGTGCCTGGGTGGCTCAGTTGGTTAAGCATCAGACTTCGGCTCAGGTCATGATCTCGTGGTTCGTGGGTTCGAGCTGTGCTGACAGCTTAGAGCCTCGAGCCTGCTTCGGATTCTGTGTCTCCTTCTCTCTCTGCCCCTCCCCTGCTCATGTTCTATCTCTCAAAAATAAACAAACATTAAAAAAATTATTAAAAAATGCTCCTCCCTTTTCTGACTATATCTCTATGGGTGGTTGGATTTAAAACAACTTATCATGGGATACCTGGGTGGCTCAGTTGGTTAAGTGTCCAACTTCAGCTCAGGTGATGATCTCGCGGTTTGTAGGTTTGAGCTCCATGCAGGGCTCTGTGCTGACAGCTCGGAGCCTGGAGCCTGCTTCTGATTTTGTGTCTCCCTCTCTCTCTGCCCCTTCCTCCCACTCATGCTCCGTCTTTTTCTCTCTCAAAAATAATAAACTATAAAAAAATTTTTAAACAACTTATCATGACAGATGGAAGACAGAGCAGCTGTCTTCCTTTAAGCCAAATATTGATGAGATTCGTACTTTTTGGTTTAAAGGTTTTCATATTTTTCATTAAAATGTTTTATTAGCATGTAACATGTTTAGTTATCTTTAAATAAGTAAATACATTTTATTGTGAATACTCATAATTTTAGTTTCTAATGTGGCACCTATTGGCAGATTCAGCCCAAATGAACAAAAATTTTCCAGGGTCTTTAATGGTGCCACATGGTCGTGAGACTAATAGACCTGAGGCCTCCTGATTTGTGGCCGTGGTGCCACTTCAATGCCATCAACCTCTACACTGTTCTCAAAGGGTGATGAATCATCTATCCTGCTATCAAAATCCTCTACAAGTTTTGATTTGATTGAACGAGTCCATAATGGACACGTCTTCATGAAGGTGTTAAGCTAGACAATTTACATGGGGTGATGCTGAAGTCAGCAATTTATCAGTCGATGTGGCATTAGTTGACTAGGGTCGGAGAATAGCTATGAAAGTCTTGCCAAGGAGCTGCATTTAGCGCAAGACATGAGACGTCCCGGGTTGGGATCTTCAGTAAAAAGCCGTGCAGCTCCCACGGGGATAACCCTGGAATTGCCTCAACGGCACATGTACCGCTGGCTCTTCGTCACCTGAGTATCAGTGAAAACTGAAGGAAGAGTCTGGAAAATAGGCTGTTTTAGCTTAACACCCCCCCCCCCATTCTGGAGCATGAAATGAACTTTTGACATCCTATCCATCGTCATCATTCATCCATTTGCTTTTGTTAAGCAGAAGCTGAGGAAAATGTTTCAACAACACTGTGCCGCAAAGTAAGATCCCCACAGAGTAAGCTCGTTATAGCCCTTGTGGAATAAAAGCATGGAGATCAAATTTTATAGGAACATTCTCTGGAACACACTTATTCCATGTGTCCTCCATACTTGAAAATTTGACCCGATCGCATTTGGCGTTTACGTACATGCTTCTTCAAGAAATCAACTCCGCGAAATTAAGAAGGAAAAGGAAAGAATTTAGAGGTTCCCAAATCTTCTCCTACCCTTTTATTTTTATGTTTCAGGTGAGGAAGCAGAGACAAGGAAGCCGTGCCTTAGCTGACTATATTTGAGCTTCCTTTACTCCAACGTGTGACCGGTGGGTCGCGTTAGATCCCCTCCAAGGTCTATCGCTGTCCTTGCTTAAGGTCACAGGGTTTAGAGAGGAGCTAAAGCCGTGTCTTTCTCAAGGAAGCCTTCAGGTTCTCCTTCGGGATGCTCCCACAGAACCCAGAGGACTGCTTCAAAAACCGCCTTGTCTTCCGCCTGCCTACCTGTCTAGCTGCAGGGAAGCTGCATGTCTGGGACACATTGTTGCGTTCTGTGCTCCTGCTTTGTGTGGTAAGTAGACGAAGCACTCAATAGACATTCGTGCACTTTGTATTCACTGAGACTGAAGTCTGTTAACTCATAAGCCTGTGCTTTCTGCCCTACCTTTGATGGAGTACTTAATCCCCACTCACCATTGTGATAGGGCCATCAAGAGGGTAGTCTTATCTTAAGTACATAAAGATAACACACGGTGTGTGAAAATAGTTACGTTCTTAATCAAAAGGTGAACGATTACCCAACTAGACACTTTGAGAATCCAGCAAGCTCAGTGAATCCCAAATGCCACATGCCTGGGGGGCGCCCATGGAGGCCAAGGTCTAATGCTTGGATTTGCCCTTGAGACCTCTTCCAACCCTTTAAAAAACACGCGTGGTGTTACCGTGAGATTATCGGTCCCACTCTGTGCCCCTCCGGAGACCTGGGCTGATGGTCTGCGATGGAAGGTCTGCTCAGCCTCTCCCTTGTGTGGTGTGGCAGACAGGCTATCTAACCAATCTAAGCCTCAGTCACTTGCCTAAAAAGTGGGATTAATCATACACCAACCCAGACTTTTGCCATGAGGATCCAGTGAAGCTTCCTGCAGAACATTTAGGGGATGGCACACTGAGTGACAGTAATGGTAGCCGTGGCCACTGCTCTTGGCAAAGCCACGAGGACCACAACCCAGCCACCACTGAGGTGCCTGGAACCAGAAAAGCAGAAACTCCTCCTTCTGGAAAATTGATTTATGAGCTGAACATTTTGTGGAAGTGGGTTGCTTCAACGTAATCAGATGAGCAGAGCATTTCACAAAGGGTCCCGGTTAAACATGAGAAGTCTAACCCTTGGGGGCACCTGGGTGCCTCAGTCAATTAAACATCCAACTTCGGCTCAGGTCATGACCTGGTCAGGTTCGAGCCCCACATCCGGCTCTATGCTGACAGCTCAGGGCCTGGAGCCTGCTTCGGATTCTGTGTCTCCCTCTCTCTCTGCCCCTCCCTGCTCTCTCTCTCTCTCTCTCTCTCTCTCTCTCTCTCTCTCTCAAAATAAATAAACATTAAAAAAAAGCCTAACCCTCTTGGTCAGGAGTGAGGTAGGAATTGGGAGGAGTGTTCATTTGCAAAGTAGTTTGTTCGAAACAGATAGTCCTGAAACACAATGGACTTCTGTCTCAATTTCTCTTTTTTTTACTAAACAACTTAACATTTTTCAAATAAAACTTTGATGGCCTGAAGCCTGACCCAAACGCAAACGCATGGTGGAAGGAACTGGGTGCTCGTCTGAAACTCCAGTGGTCTCTGGGCAGAGTGAGGACACAAGGCGGGAAGAGCATGAGGGACAGGAACAATCCTCAGCACCCTTTGGGGCCGGCCAGCTCGGAAAGGCAGGTAACGCGTCAGACATCACTCATACCTCAGTTCCTGCTCGAGAGCAGCCTTGGTAAGCCAGTGACCTGGGTCACCATGAGTAACCCAGCCTTCTTTCTATTTTAAGGAGCACAAAGTCCCTTGGTCACAGGATGTGCCACCTTCTCTGGGCGTGTGTGGGCAGGTCCTGTCGCCGAGACCCCACCCTCTCCAGCTCAGGTCAGCACCCAGCCTGGCTGACGGTTTTCTGTGAAACAAACTGGGTGCCTTTGCTTGAGCAAGCCGCTCCTGTTTGTTCTGAGTGAATGAGACCCACCGTGAGCCTCACACGTGCCGTGAAAGGTGACAGGCACACCCAGAAGGCCACACTTTCTGTGGACACCACGCTCCTTTCGAACTTTTGTCTCTGTGCCCCCAAGCCCCAGGCCTGTGCCAGCCGCCTGATGCAAACAGCGTTTATGGAACTGAGTCAGAAACAGGTAAAAAAAAAGAGTGTCTGAGTGCTGCTTTGACTTCTCCTTTGCCACTTGCCGGCTTTGGATGCTTGGTCAAGTTCATTAACCTCCTGGGTCTCAGGTGTCTGTTCCTTGCTCATTTACAAAGCAAAAGGATTGATGTGGCCCACAGTAGCTCATGATCTCACCTTTAGTTTTTATTATAGTTTTTACACACCGTGGGTTTCTGCGAAGGAGGGGCATGGCCGCCAGGAGCCCTTTGCACACCTTGTCAGGGCTCCTCCCACAACCCTGAGAGCAGATCCTGGGTGTCGATCGTCATCCCATTTCACAGATGATTGGAATGAGGCTCCCTGAGATTAAGTGACTTCTCCAGCCCCAGGCAGCCTGATGCCAGAACCTCCCTGCTCAATCCTACACTGATGGTCATTTCTGCTATTTGTATTTTATTTTTTAGTCACGAGGAAACAGAAGCTCAGGAGGGGGTGTCACTGGGTCAGCTACGAGACGCCAGAGCAGTTGAGACACGGGGCCTCCGACTGTGTCTCCTCGCCCTGGGTGCTGCGGGTTTGGGGGCGAGGACGGGGAAGAGGGCTGCCATGGAGGGACCCGCCTTTCACGCCGACTGAAGGACTCGCCTGCCCATGGCCCCTGGGGGTTCTGGGTTCCGGGGTCAGGAGAGCACCCTGAGTGTGGCTCAGGGACCAAGGACCAGTCTCTGTGCTGCAGTTTCAGAACGAGGAAGGCTCCTGCTTATGAACCCCTCCCTCCCACACATGCGATGCCTCGTTCAGACTGGCCGCCCGTCTACGTTCTGGGGCAGGTGTCAGTGAAATTCGTTGGGCGATATGCAGGCAGCCCAGTTTACTCAGGAAGTACGCTCAGTGCCTGCCTGTCCTTCGCAGAATCTGCAGGCTCCCAGGGCCTCCCAGAGGCCGAGAAGGCTGCCGATCTGTCTGCCCGCACGGCCGCGTGTCACTTATGGGAGCACCGGTATTGTGTGGCCGTGTGGGGCTGGCTGTAAGAACACTGTAGACCCTGAAAAGTGTCACGTCCAGGGAGACCATTTTTCCTGCCCTGCCTGATCCACAGGGTTTGTTGAGATGATCAAATAAAATTAAAATGATAGCAGAGCCTACCTGGAGGTTATCCCTGCCTCCCGGAGTGCTTTGCAAACAACTCACTGGGGAGGGGGAGGGGAGCCTCATCACTTTGACATTAGTGCAAAGTATTAATTGCCCTAAAATTATCATCGTGGACCCTGTGTTCTTATAAAATGGAGGAGCACAATATTCTGCATGACTTTTTTATTTTTTCAAATGTGGACGAACCTTGCCATCTAGCTGATCCTAACAGGACCACACGGGTTAATTAGGGGCTCGTATCATGACCGCTGAAACATTCCAATTCCGTAGAATAGCTCAGCCCTCCATAGTGTTTCATGTGGGTCCATTACAACAGACGTGATGCACATTTGTTAAGTGATTTTATTGTATTTTTTTAATTTAATTTTATTTTTTTTAATGTTTATTTATTTTTGAGACAGAGAGAGACAGAGCAGAACGGGGGAGGGTCAGAGAGAGAGGGAGACACAGAATCCGAGGCAGGCTCCAAGCTCTGAGCTGTCAGCACAAGAGCCCGACGTGGGGCTCGAACTCACAGACTGTGAGATCATGACCTGAGCCGAAGTCGGACGCTCAACCGACTGAGCCACCCAGGCGCCCCAAGGTTAAGTGATTTTAGAACAGCGAATTACGTCTATGCCCAAGAGTGGTCTGCAAACTCTGTTCTTCCTTAAGAAGATTTCTAAAGAACACACACACAGTTTCATTACCTTCTACCTCAGACATAGTGGGAGAGCCATGCTCTTTATCTCCAGAATTGTGCAAGCTAGTTCCCTGTATAGATTCTTGTTTTGAATGGTTCCTCATAGGTCATCTGTGATTTAAGGATTGAGATACTTTGTCCCCTAGTGAAACCAGGCTCTGCTCAAACGCTGAGATGAATAAATGCAGTCTTTATATCCTATAATGTCCTTTGCACCAGCACATGGTGGGGGTGCCTGCCTAGTTAGCAACCCATTTGCATGGATTTGTTACCCTTATCTGTTTTCTCTTCCATGACTTGCCTGCATTATCACACTCTGGTATAAAATTAAACCTTCGAAGAACATAAATGTTTTTAGCTTCAAAGAATTTAGAACATTTTCACTGTTGAGAATCATATTTTTAATGCGCTCAAAGTTGCACAAGTTAATTTATTGGAGTAACCTTGACTTCGGGGTGGGTGGTTATAGAGAACTGACTTTTCAGAGAATGAGCACAGTTTTGTGACTAAGTACCTGTTTTACGTGGAATGTAACACCTGCTTTTGCAATGTCTGTCTTGACTTCTCAACAGTAAGCTCCGTGGGGGGCAGGTATCCGGGTTGGCACAGGGCTGATCACATCACAGGTATTCAATTCATGTTTCTTGACTGAAAAAAATATTATTTCTAAGACAGATTGTGAAAAAATAGTAGACAAGAAGGTCACGAATCCCTAATAGCTTCATAAAGGATATATCTTTCCGTCCAAAGACACGACATTTTGTAAACTACACCGAGAGACTTCTGCTCTGTTTGGCTTTGGTTACGTCAAGACATGACAGAGTTATTATTTCAGAATCCTGTCCGTGTTCACTCTGACTGACTAGTGGGATATTCAAGCTCAAAAGATCCTCAAAGGGATTTTCTGGAAGAATATCGTACTGGCAAAGTAGGTCTAATCCATTTGGGAGCTCTCCAAAAATTTCCTAGTTGCCTGTTGTGTTCTCATGAGACTGTGAATCGATTCCATCCACCTGTTGTAGAGGGCAAACCAGCATCTGTGTTCTGCGTCTGCCCTGGCCTCGACTCGGGGAATGCCGGCAAGCCACGGTGCTGTAAGCCATTTATTGGCCTCTGGCTGGGCCGGATTCTGCTGGGGCTGACACACTCCCATCCAGGCAACCAGACTGTGTCAACGGCAAAGGGTCGGTTACCAGAACTTGTTGCGATGTGACATTTTCGTTTTGACTAATTCACCGCAATCCTTCTAAACCAAAAATACATTTAGCTTCCCTAGTGTGAAGGCTGCAGGGCTATAATTTTTGTCTTTCTTAATCTTCTCACTTCCTAGTCTTTTCCATATAAAAACTGCACCCTGCCACCTCAAAAATGGGTTTGAAGGTCAGATATCAATACTCCTACCCGCCACTGGTTTTGAATTTTGTCAACAACTAGGGTCCCGGGGACCAGGGAATTTACCCCAAAGTCTCACCCACCTTTTGCCTCCAACACCTGGTCCTGGAAAGATGAGTTCTGAATCCCTCTGTACTTGAAAGTGTTTGTTCATACAGTGGAATAAAAAATACCTGGTCCCCCCTGAGGAGGAGAGCCTAGGTGCTAAAGTGCTTTGAGCTACTTAAAGTAAAGGTGCGTACCACAAACCTTTATAATCTTAGGGAGTGAGACCCGGCTGGAAGGATCCATGGTCTTGGAATCATTCTACTGCTTTGAACGCTGCATGGCCTGCAGACATTTTCCTTTCATCTTCCCCACCCCAGAGGGAAGAAAGCTGGTCAAGGGTACATCACTTAAGGAGCATCACGAGATACAAAACTATCACAAAGTGACAGCCAACCACGGCCGCCCTTAACCATGCGGATGGTCCAGACAAGCTAGCCAGTAACCTCTCGGGGGCTGACGTACAACAGACTAGACATAACGACGAGACAACATAACATAGAGTTCAGAATAAAATTCCATCCCTGGGAGCGTATTCCATTGGCTTTCTCTGCTCCTGTTTCCGCTGGTGCCTGGCCTTCTGGTAGAAAACGATGATGACCACGGTGACAACACTTAGAAGAATGACGAGGAGCGTGAGCCAAAACGAGTAACCGTAGCTGTGGGTCGTTCCTCTGTAGGTGGTTGTCGGATACAGTGGGTACAGCGTCTGGGCCAGCTCTTCCGAGAGATGATTGGATTGTGTGTTGGCCACGAACAGTATCATGGTCAGGAAAACGAACAACGCTGGAAAGAAGATTCGGGTTCGTGAACAACATGAAGTGTTGTGATGCACTCTTCTCATGTCGCTTCCTTCCTTCCTTTCCTTTTCTTTAAATCTAAATCCATGTTAGTTACCATACAGTGTGATAATGGTCTCAGGAGCAGAATTGAGGGATTCATCACTTAGATGTAACATGTCACTTTCTTTCTTAGTGGAACATGTGCTCTGTGGGCATTTATGGGATGGCTAGGTTACGGTCTTCTAGGTGTTAGGGTGTAAAAGAAACATAAGAGACGAGCTAGATCCTAGGCGTGAGACGCTAAACACGGTGCAGGCAGAGTCCGGCCAAGAGCAAACACGCAGCTCGAGCCCACCCCGAAGGGTCTGCTCTGCTGAGGGCGCATCACATGGCCCCTCCCAGTGAACACAGAGCTGTGCTGAATGAACTGGGGAATGAGTAGACAGGAGAGTCAGCAGGAAGCTTTCTAGAGAGGTCTGGATAGATGACAAGGATTCAAAGAAGCTGGGAAGACACAGCATGGCAAGCAGAAGACATAGCCTGCACAAACCCACCCGGGGACAGTGAGCTCAGAGCAGCTGGGACTGTGAGAGAGGACCCCACTGATGGGGAGCCGCTCCGAGGGTCCTGAGCACTGAATACAGAGGAGGAGATCACCACAGGGAGCCCCAGACACTGGCTCGGAGGCTAGACTTTCATTCTGCACACAATGGAGTGTGGCGATTAACTAGGAAGGGTCTTCTCACTAAGCTCATTTTATTTTATTTTTATTCTGTTTAAAGTTTATTTATTTTGAAAGAGACAGAGGGAGTGCAAGTCAGGGAAGGGCAGAGAGAGGAAGAGACAGAGAATCCAAAGCGGGTTCTGCACTGTCAGCTTGGAGCCCGACGTGGGGCTCGAATTCACAAAACCGTGAGATAATGACCTGAGCCGAAAGCAAGAGTCAGGCGCTTAGCCGATCTGAGCCACCCAGGCACCCCATAAACTCATTTTAGAATGTTTCGGTTGTCTTATCGTCCCTTTTTTATTCTTCATAACGTCCTCCCCTGGAGAATGTGCCTTGGTATCGATTCTGGACAGCCACCTTGGCCCCCATGGAGAACGGAGTCCTGGAGTCAGAGAGAACTGGATTCCAGGGC
This sequence comes from Prionailurus viverrinus, assembly GCF_022837055.1. Lineage (NCBI taxonomy): Eukaryota > Metazoa > Chordata > Mammalia > Carnivora > Felidae > Prionailurus > Prionailurus viverrinus. The sequence continues at coordinate 83,716,923 of NC_062571.1, forward strand.
TCTGGCCTCCTGGCCCCGGGTGACTTGTGCACTTCCCTGGACCTCTTTCCTAGCCTTCCAGAGGGGGTCAGCTGGAGGCAAAGAGAAGATTCAGATTCACGGTTGGTTGAACTAGGGCTGGGCTGGGAGTGGGGAGGGGGTGACGGCCAAAGGGCACGGGGTTCTCTCTGAACTGATGCGATGTTCCAAGGCCGACGGAGGTGGCGTTTGCACATCTCTGGGAGCACTTACCCAACACTCGACAGACTTGGGGGGAGTGGTCAACGTGTCCTGGCTGCAGCCCACACCCGGGGGCTTTCCCCAAGCCTCCAAAGGCTCTAGCTTGTGGGCTTTTGTGTGAGAAGAGTGCTCTGACTCTCCCCGCTGGCAGACCTTCATCCTCCGTGTGACGGTTTCACTTCTCAATAATTTGTGCATCTGAGAGCCCTCTCCTCTGATGCTCTGTGCGTCTCACACTCCAGTTAGCCTTCATTGCGCTCTTGTGAAAGTTCTTATGAAAACTTAGTCACAACGGGGTGGGGTGAACACAGGGTTGAGACACCTTTTCATTCGATGGAACGTGCTGGCTTTGGTTTGAACTGGGAGGGGCTGTTGCAGACAGGTGCTGACGTGAGCCCCTGTATGAAGGAGATGCCTCTCCTTGTCTCCTCTCCAGCCTTCGGGGACAGGGGATTCACAGAGGGACAAAGGGAGCCCCGAGGTAGAAGGGGGATCTCCCGAAGGCTCAGGATATTGTCGCCAGTCCTGGCCCGTCACCCTCAGGCCGTGGGACCTGTCACATCACTTTCTGCTCTCTGGGTTCCTTGGCTGAGGATCAAATGTGTGGGGGAAGACAATCTGGAGAGTTCTCTCAGGCTCCAACATTCTCCTGTGGTTATACCCACTATGGTCAGGGCTGGGCCATGCCGGGCTGGTGTGGTGCTAAGGGCAGGCTGGGGTCAGGGGACACGGGAGCCTGGGAGGTGACTGCAGGCGGAGACTCACGGAAAAGGAGTTTTCACTACCTTCCGCACAGCCCAAGCCTATGTGAAGACGATCGGGAGTCCCCAGAGGCAAACCCGGGGCAAAAGCCTGGCTTCTCAGAGCTCTGGGATCAAGAAGTCATGGGAGGCGTTCAGAGGAGGCCAGACACAAAGCCCAACGCCACAAAGCTCTCCCTGTGACCTCTGCCAGAATGCAGACCTTCTCCTGACACACGGATATCATCTCAGACTGTTTTCCTGCCTCCCCCGCAGACTCTTCTGTGTGTTCGAACTTGCCCCAAGCCGGGAAAGGAACGCCACACGACTCTCTCCCCATCAGACAAAGCTTTGTTGTTACAAGTAGGTGGGGATGGAGGGGTTGAGGGGAAGGCCGCCGGCCTGGTGTTTTTCTTGTTTTCTTCCACAAACATGCATCGGCCTCCGCCGTGTAAAGAGCCAGTGCATACTCAACTGTGGAGACAGAGCCTAAAGCTCCAGCTTTGCAGAAACAGGGTCTATGAGGCAATGGGCTTTGAGGCCTGCAGGCTGTAGAGTGGCGACATCGTCCGGTTTTGTCCCTACGACCCCGTATCCAATCTTCTTCTGCACTAGGTCCTTATTTCCCTCTTAAGGACGCCCCCAGCCCCCGCTCCAAGGGGTCAGGCGTCCCAGCTATTGGCTGAGTCAGCCAATGAGTTCAACTCCATGGAGGTTGTTCCAGGGCCGGGGAAGGACAATTCCAGGGAGAGTCAGATTTGGGGGAAAAGAAGTCCTTTCTTCTGGGGTTGTTGGCCAACATCCTGACTTTAAGGGGACCTGTCTGCTGCTCAACACCAGAGAGAACACTGGGAAAATCAAGAGAGAAGCAACCTGCACGGCATCTGTTCTGAGGGCGTGGGTCGAGACCCAGAATCCAGCTGCACCTGAAGCCACCACCTTTTTTAGTTTCTTAATTACCTGAGCAAAAATTAAAAGAATCCTTTTTTTTTTTTTTTTTTTTTTACCCTGGCAAAGAGTGCCAATGAACCCTGCCTTTGGTTTGACCGAGGTGAGTTGTAGTGGTAGAAAGAGCTTGGGGAAAGGAAGCACCGCCTTTGGGTGAGGATATCTGAGTTTGTAAGCGAGTCCCTTAGCATGACTCTTGGGGAAAGCTGATGCAGGAACACTCATTCCACAGCGCTGTGGGGCCTGGCCCACGGCGGATGCCCTTTAACTCGGGGGGGTTGGCTCGTTTTTACCACCAGGTAATACAACCACAGGAAGAAAGGAAAGGGCAAGGCATGCATGAATGTGGCTAAAGCAGCCCAACCCCAATCCTCAGAGCCGAGGGGTGGGTATGCAGTGTGGCCGTACAGGCGTTCCTGGTTCCCGCCTCTGGCCTGGCTTGCCGATTATGAATGGCACTCTTAAGAGCATCCCATTTGTGAGTGTCGAGCTGCATGGATTTCCCCTGTTTCATGCCATCTGGGGCTGGCTCCTCAACTATTAGTGTGAAGAAGGCAGACGTGTCCTTACCACTTGGAGCTGCCTGGGCTCCAGCCAGGGTGTCCTTTCCCACCACCCCCCCCCTCGCCCCCCAAGAGCCCTGTTCTTCTGAGCACACCACTGCTGAGAGCCACAGCTCAGAGACCCGGGGACCTCTTCCCGCCACCTGAATCCGTCCTGTGCAAGGACGGCCTCTCACAGAAGGACAGAAGGAAGCAGCCCCGAGTCCTCCTTGAGGCTTCCTGATACCAGACCACCTTTCCTGTGCTGGAAAGTTCCGGGCCCGGGGTTAAAATGCACTACCTAGAACTTAGACGAAACCACGTCCAGAGTCCTCCCAAGGGGAGGACAGACTTCTTCAGATCCTTTCTCGAGATCAGGTTTTCATGGTGGAGAGAGAGAGAAAGCAGAAGAAGCCTGGCCACCTGGCGAGGGCAACCAGGCCCCCCACCGAGCAGGCCTTTGGGCATTTACGGCAGCTGCAGAGCCTGGCGAAAACCCAGCGGGAGCCACACACGCTGTGACTCAAGCTGGGATGCACTTCCCATCTGCGCTGCACCCCCCACCCCAGCCTGGACCAGTAAACAAGTAAAATAAGCCAGTCACACTGCACAGAATCAACCGGGGCTCACACATCACCCGCAAGAAGGGTGTTGGCCCCAGATCCTCTAAACGACCTTCTTTGCGGTTCTCTGTGGCACAGCCATACAGAGGTGTCATGTTTGGGTTCTAGCCCACATTGACTGTTGTTACTTGGAGGTGAGAAGGAGAGTAAATAAGTGTGTGCGTGTGCGTGTGACTGTGTGTACGTGTGTACGTGTGTACATGTTTGTGTATGTGCATCCGCGTATGCATGCATGCACTTCTGTGTGTGCGCACATCTGTGTGTATGTGTTTAGATGTGTGCATATGTGTGGGTGTGCATGCATGCACATGGGTGTATGTGTGTGATCATACGCGCACATGTATGCATGTAGAAGTATGTGCTCGTGTGCATATATGTGTATACATTTGTGTGTGTGCACACCGATGTGTGTGTATGTGTGTGTGCACACAACTGTGTATGTGTGCATGCGTGTGCATATCCATGTAGGTATGTGCATGCGTGTGCACACTTGTGTATGTATGTGTGTTTGTCACCTGTGTACATATGAGCGTGTGTGTGTGTGCACCTCCATACCTTACACGGAACCCCACTTGGAGTTAAACACGCTACAGGAGTTTTGTTGTCACAGATGAATGTTTTGTGGACATAGAAGCATCATGTTTAACTCCTTACGTTCTACACCCGAGAGCAGAGACTGGCATCTGTTACGCATTTTAACACGTCACACCCTGCCCCCATCCGGCCCCTTGCCTCTCACCGGTGCGTTCAAAACCATTTTATTTCCCAGGATGCTTAACAACGCTGCAGATGGGCAGAAGGAGAGCCCCGGCCGCAGCACGCAGCGTGGCACCTACCAGGCCTCCTCAGTTTCTACAGCCCGGCGGTGGCCACGTGGGCTCCTGTGTTTGCCAGATTCAGAGGCGCAGAGACGCCGGGGACGTGCTGCCCAGCTGAGCGCCGGGTGCTCCCGGCGACACTCACCAGCAAGGCCACTCCAGGTGTACACGCCCACGGGCCCCAGGAACGTCTGGTAGGGGTTGCTGATGCTGTTGTAGAAGGTGAACCCGGAACTCAGCAGCGACGTGCACAGGCTGAGCACCAGCAGCAGGACGGCCACCAGGTGCAGCGTTCTTCGGGAAGAATTGTTCAACTTCTCTAGAACTAAAGCAGCGTTGGGTCAGCACGGAGCGCAAAATGCAAACCCCAGCCCTACAGACGGGAGGGCCGCTCCCCGCCCCCCGGGGGGCTCTTGGACTCCATCCGCTTGGGCACCGGGGTTAGGAGCTGCAGGGGGGCATCTCGGTGTGCGGGAGCAGGAAGGGGCGGGGCCTCACGGTGCTCAGGCCCCCCTTGAATGTGTGTAACCACAGGACCGTCCCAATTTCAATTTCCCAGAGGAAAGAGGGTGCCCTCCTCGATAGAGCCGCTACAGGGCTGGACGGCCCTCCTCAGTGCGTTCTGGCCTCAGACGCCTGCCATGGGCATTTCCACATCATCACGGACAGTGTTCCCCCCCGCTCGGAGCACTACGATGCTTCCACTTGGGGGAACTTACAGGAGGCCACTCTGAAAACCTGTGACAGAGAGGATCTGGTAGAGGCTGAGATTTCGGAGGTCGGCCCGTTACAGAGAAGGCCAGGAGGAGAGGAGCTGATGGTGACCAGGTAGCTGGCCCTGGAGACAGGCAGATGACTGCTGTGTGGACAAGTGAGGTGTCTCCACACTTCCCGACTTCACTTCCCCGGAGCCGGAGAGGACCCAGGGCCCACGCGGCTCGAATGCATGCGGAGGATGGACCTTGGGTGAACCATCAGAATTCTCTCCGAGCTGAATTCCTCTGGGTCCTGACAGCATTTTATAAAACGCGCGTATCTCTTACGTGCAGAGGCGCTCCAGACATGAATACACACTCGTATACGAAACACAGATGCCCTGGGCCCCTGGCCATCAGTTCCCGCTTTTGCCATCCTGCTGTTTCTAACCGCAACCAGCCACCCTCCCCGTGTCCCTGCTTCCTCTGCTCGCTCCTCTGTTTACGACACCGAACGACCGGTGACCGGAGGCATGTGTCCCCACGCTTACCTGTAACCCCAGCCGGGCACTTACAGAACGTCTCCAAAGGCTACCGGTGCGTTTTGGGGCCCCGGTGACTGCCACCACATCGACTAAAGTGTTTACCAAGATGTTCTGTGAAAGCCACGGCGACGTACAGAAAAAATAATCGGGGAAAAAGATTTCCGAGCTCCTAGTAACACGCTAACAAAATCCTTGGGAGTTGCCAGATGTAAGAACCGTGATTAGGGGGCTGGTAAGAGAAAGTAAAAGCCTTCTTCTTTCCCTTCCTGTTTCTCAGGCCCCTGGGATAGAGCAGAGAGCCACTCACAGCCCCACCACAGAGCAGCTTTAAAGAACAGAAACCAGAAGGGCCGGGAAAGGTCCCTTGTCCCAGGGCTCGGGGCCCCTTGCCTCTGTCTCTGGGCCCAATGCTGCAAAGGACAGGAGCCCCAGGGCCTTGTGCGCACCAGGGAGGAGCGTCCTAGCAGCAAGGGGCCCTCTCTTTGCAAGGTGTCTCCTTCTCATCACTGTGTCGCCTCAATTATTCGAAATCTCTTCATCGTGCTGTGCCCAGATGCGTATCTCCAGGACTTCTGCCCAGAGTCCTGATGCTTCCTCTGGAGCAACACAGAAACCCCTTGCTCCACTCTGCCTGGCAGCCTTTTAGGTATTTGAAGAGAGATCGAAACCCCAGTGTGATTGACAGCCCACGTCTCCGGAAGGTTCTCTGTCAGGCATGATTCCAAAGCTCCTGCCAGCCTGACCCCAGCTCTGGACACACTTTACTCTGACTCCAAGCTTCAAAACATGCTGGCCAGAGGGCACAGCTCTCCCGGGGTCTGAACATCCACATTGTGAATTCAGATTTGTGGCTGTTAATCAGCCGTCCTCTAGGAGGGAGACAGACTTCCTGTCACTGGACAGTGGACAGCGAGAGGCTGCAGAAACCACACTGGCGAAAACAAGAGCGGAGACTTGGATACTGCCCCGAGCAGCCCTGGGAGCCCTGTGGGGGAGCACAGAGGGCAGAAGAGGGGGGTTCCCAGCCTAGCGACATGGACGCGATGACGTCACCGCCCTTGGCTGGAGAACATTTTGCTCCTCGGTGAGAGGCGGGCCTGAGAGCAAAGTTCACCTCCCACACGGCCAGTCCCCTTGTGCCCAGCGGTACCTGGACTTCTGCTAACGACCCACGGGCAGGGCCAAGTCCTTAGCACCGCTCTCTGTGTGACGCATCCCAGGTAAGAAATCTAATGACATAGGTTAAACTAAAAATGTGGTCCTTCCCGCCACCGCCGATTGCCCGGGTGGGGACGGCCAGGGTCCGATGGCCACCTGCCCTCCGGGCACCACACGCCCTCCAGGGCAGCCACTGGGGTCGGGCTGTTCTGAGGGCCCTGAGCTCGGGCTGAGATTTTCATTGCTCTCGGGTGGCACACACCTGCTTTGGAACTGGTGGATGACGACACCAGAGCAGGAGTAGGACAAAAACGGGAAGCAGGACACACGTATTCAGCGGTGCGGCGTCTGGAGAGTTTCCAGCCGTCACCACGCGGAAGCATTGCTCCTCCCTGGACACCAAGGAGGAAGCTCGAAGGTCTAATCAGAAATGTGCTGGGGACCAAACAAACTCGGTGTTTAGCCAATGAGAAATAATTGGGATACTTAACTAGAAAATAAGACATTCCAGTGTGGGGAAAATGCCATCTCTGAAGTGCCCTGGAGAACATTTCTGCGTTATACACTTATTAAATGCTGTAAATGGATGTACGTTTGCAAATGGTGAACACTCCTCTTGTTCAGAGTAAACTACAAAGTGACAGTCAGGTTAGGCTTTGTTTTAGACTCTTGGTAAGATCTAACAGACATGATTTTTCAAAAGGGAGTCAATTTGGAGCCTACTGACTCAGACTTTTCTTTGTATTGATGTAGCAATTTATCTTAATTTTAACTGCCGTATTTTAAAATTCTAGTTCAGCCTCTGAATATCCTGCCACACAGGTATGACAGCTACATCTCCTAGCCTCCTCCTCGCTCAGAACTCAGACAATGGAAGCTGGAAATTTGGGGAAAGTTAGCAAGAACGAAATAGAATAAACCCCCATAGCATCTGACAGCTGCTCCCTGCCTACAAAATTAGCAAATACATTCCGTTCTTTTCTCTTCCTTTTCAGGGCCAAGCGTTGGAATCAGGAAAACCACCTCACAATTGGAACTAATTGCCCAGATTCTGGCAACCTCAGGAAAGAGGCCATGGCCCCCACAGCTGGGAGGCAGAAATGTGCCGGGGGCCGCGGGCAGTGTGCAGAAATGGGTCATCTGGACATCCGGGCTTTCTATGCATGGAGATTTAACCCTTCAGGATCCACTAGCCATCTGGTCCTTCTAGCTCTGGTTTTCCAGAAGTCCTCAGAACTCAGGGGAGAGCCAGTGGCTTTGTGGGTGGGTGGGAACTGCCACCACCCGCTCCTCAAACACCTGGTCATCAGGGAGCCTGGCCTGGTGGACCCCTCAGCCCGTGGACCACAGCATACCCCTGACAAGCTGGGCCTTTGAGATCTTCCAAAAAGTCCCAGCTGGCATGCCGAGCCTCTGGGAAATGTATCTGGGTTCTCTCGGGGAGAGAAGGAGAGAGAGAGTACATTTTCCACCCCTATGCTCCATCACCCAGCGTGGTCATGTCTCTGGGGACGAGTAACAAGTTGCTTGTCCTTGGAAAAGCATAGGTGTATGGGGTGGGGTAAGCGAGTAGGAGTATTAAGGAAGAAATAAGCCTCTTTTGTTCATCTCCTTGCAATTCATTGATTTTTGCAGCAGATTTACTTTTTCTATTTATTGGTAGCTTGGGCCAATAGTGCAATTTTGGGTCCCCTGAGAACAAACTGGGTAGGTGGAGAAAAGAGACTGGTGGGCCAGTTGTTTGTTTGTTCGTTTGTTTGTTTGTTGGTGGGTTTTTTTTTTGGGGTGGGGGGGAAGATTGCAGACTGGGTGAAATTCTCCCTCGCTCTCATAGCAACCTACACCACCTGATTTAACTGATGGGGGCCTTTCTCTAGATAGAAGCTATGGTGAGTTGACCAAGGCCAGGAGCCATGTGCAACGCCTCTCATATCCCCGCCCCTCCCTCATGAAGCAGCTGCTCAGGGAAGTGTTTTGGACTGACATTCACTATCCAGAACTTTTGGAGTAGCAAAAGCCAGGTGCTTACTGGTAGACACAGGGCCTGTAACTCTTCATCTGGATATTGAACAAACCTGGAGACCACTAGAAGAAGCTAGGAGATGTCCTGGTCAGGCTGAGCTGCCCAAATAATCTAGCGACACATTGGAGAGTTTGCTTTCCGGGTTTGGCTGAATATTTCCCCCACCAGTTGACATATTGGTGGTGGATTCTTCTGGCATGTGGATATCAGCCATTGTCCCTTTATGCCGTGCTGTCATTTCCAAATCTACAGCCCCCGTCGGCACGATATGTTCAATCCCATGCAGAAATGTAGCAGAGCTTAGCAATAGTAACTATTCTTTGGAGATCTTCAGGCCAAGAAGCTGGCATGGTTGACATCTTATTAAATGGAAAGGTTAGCCCTTCACTGCTGGGGAAGGAAGTGGCATCTATACAGATACTATTATACCGCCGATGATTGGTTGCTGATTTGAGATGAGCCCCAGGTGGTCATGAGAAACCAGCAGAGCAGCACCCCTTCCTCAGTCTCCAATTCTGCTCTCCAGGGAAAACATCCCTGGGTCTGCAGTGGCTGAACACCACGATATACGTCCTAGTTACATGACGTTTCCCTATCTTGGAGAACTGTTGAGTACTCCAAGTTCAAGGGTTGTAAAAACCATCAGCAAGGAAGCCCCCATAGGCTCTGGGGAGCCCTTAGCTGACATGAGCTGGAGCAGCTGAACTATGTACCTTCACTGATCAGGACGTGGTTTATCTTCTATGGCACCTAGAGGCTGGCAGTGACTTCACGACATTGGAACGCGGCTCTGCAGTAACAGAGGAAAAGCAGAGAGCCAGGCAAAGCAAAGGCAAATGTGGGCCCTGAGCCTTCAGGATTGTCGATTGTCCCAGCCTACGCCTACCCCTGCCCTCTCCACTCCATGGTGCCCACTTCCCTCACACGGGGCTGTAGAGCCAGGCTGGGACCTACCCTTGCAGCCTCTGAGGTTCCCTGACACAGGGAAGCAGGGCTCTCCCTGAAGCCACGTCTCTCAAATTGGAGCCGACTGATTCCAAACAGACACAGCATGAAAATCAAAAAATTCGCAGGCTGCTATCACATATTTTAAAAAATGTTAAATGTGTCTGGAGATTCAGGAACTATGACACATTCTGGTTTTGAAAATGCTATTCACATCCTGAATGTGTGACTGAATCTTGGAAAGACTTAGCTTCTGGGTGCCGCAAAGGGAATATTCCTCCTTTCCCTGAGAAGCTGAGGTCAGGGCTGGAGGGGGGGATGGGGAGGGAGGTGGCATTACCGACAGGCTGGAGGAGACGTGGCTTTTGCTAATGTCTTAAAAGAGAAATTCTATAACTTGAAAATACAACCACGTTGCTCAAACTCAGACTAAAGGCTTGAGTCTAAGGCTCCAACTCAAACTAAATATTACATTTGTACGAGATAGAAAACCATGCACATTTACAAGTCAAGAGATAATGACTGTATCGGGCTGATAATGCCTGGCTACCTGTATGCCACACTGTTTAATGCAAGGTCAAGGTGCTGAATAAGTTACAAAGACCGCTCTTAATTTTTGAAAATGTAGTGGTATATGTTCAATCTTCAAAAGTCAAATAGGTAGCTAAATTCAACTTAGCATTCTCAGTGAATTTTTGTGTTCCACCCATCAAGAGAGGAGAGCATTATTATATAAGAAATCAGAAAAAAAAAATGGGGCATTCCTACAAAACATGCAATGAATAGAATTAACAGAAATTTGGTACCAGGTCTGACAAAAATGAGATGTTTTGGAGGTAAAAACTCAAATTCGAGTAGATTAAAGAAATGAACTGGATATCTAAGAAGGAGAACCTGATCACATTTTCCACTTTAGTTTTTCCACCAACGGAGTTCTGGACAGGGACTGTTACCCCATCTAAAAATCCACCATCCATACGCATACTTTTCCTATTACCCTCCTATGTTGGATACCATATTCCTGCTACATATATTTAATTAATTAGTTACTTGTCAGTAGACTTGGTAATATCACTTAAACATCGCCTCTGCCAGAATTATGAGCACCACGGTGCTCATAGACACAACCAGAACTGAGGAAGCTAAAACAATAATGTGGTGAAGTTTCAAAATTAAAGATACATTTTCATACCTACAAGCCATCTCAACGCTTACAAGGAGATCATTTTTGAACAGTTCTTTGGCCCATAAGGAGGATGACTTGGGTCTTACCCAGCTAACACAGTCTCACTGCACCCCATGCAGATTAATTTATCATTTACCTTCAAAGCCTTTTTGTGATTCCTCAAGTCCATGACTGAATTCTTGGTGACTCTTGCCTTGAAAAAGTCCATAGGTGATAACAAGACTACCGTTTGAAGACGAGTCACTGATGGCAATTTGACTGCTGACCCATTCTTGAGTCCCAAGCATGGAGCAGACTACGATGAATGACCCGAAGCTTGTAAAGAAGCTGGATAAAAACATCAGTGTTTTCTTCTTCGTAGGCATCTTCTCAGGAAAGTAGGGGTCCTAAGGTTAAAAAAATATCAAAGGTCTTTTGATAATATTCTTGGACCCACTTGGAGTCCAGTATTTAGAAATGGAGTCGAATGCTTCTTATAAAATATGAAAGCTTGCTCTTCATAGGAAGGAATATACCGAGGACCATTGGACTATGAACATGGCCATAAAGATTTACAGCACCTGAACTTTGGTCTGGAGTAAGGGGTTGCTATGGTTACAGCCAACCAGAGGAAACAAGGGCTAGGCATGGTCTTCCTAAGGACTTCCTGGATCACACAATTAATTTATAACTCTTTGCCATGCGCCCTCGAAGCAAGTTCAGCCTACCATGTCAGGACAGGACTAGAATCCCTAAAAAAAATGTGGATCTGTCCTTCAAAAATGTTGCTGATTCTAGCAGCCAACAACATAGACTTGCTTTACTGGTTAAGGACTTGACCCTAACAACAGTTCAAAAAGAACCCTAAGAAGATTAAGTCTTTGCTAAAGGCTCTATGGAACGAAAAGAGAAAAGTTTACAAGCTCCTTAGTTTTTGACTTTGCTAGAGAGGTGCACGTTTGAAATTTCCTCTTCCAAAGTAGACTATATTTGCACGTTATTTAAATTATAACTTGAGAAGGTACATCTTTATTTGTCTTTCGTGCTCTGATGGAAATGGTTCTGAACATTCTGGCATTAGGGCTTTCTGCCACCTATCCATCCTCCCTGTTAAGCAACTAATGGTTTACCAATGCTCCTTTCTGTCTCTCAGAGAAACCCCCCCCCCCCCGCCACGTTGCAAGCAGACCACTTCTCGAGATAATAAAAAGATGTCCACAACGTGTCTGTCTTCCTCTTTTTTATTGTGCTCTCTTATTACAAAGTAATATTGTGTAGGCGCATTCGTGTCCAGTGCTCTTCTGAATAGCACCAAACTTGTTTGTGGTGGAACAAGTCAGTTGTCTGTCTTTCTCCTGAGAGGAACTGGACTGTGGGGGCTTCAGGACTCGGGACATAATTGTTTTGCTCAACACTAGACCCCAGGGTCTGTCAAAGAGCAGACTCAGCCAATATTGGTTAAGTGAATTATTGGAGACACAAAAACAAATACTCCACTATCGTGGACACGTATGCTGTTTCAGTTTTTAATTCACGATGGCCAATACCAATATATATATATTGGCTATATATATCTATATATATCTATATATATATATATCTCGTGCATGAACATCCTCCTACATAAATCTTGTCTATATCCCCGGGTATCTCCTGGCTTAGATTTCTGGAAGTGAATCAGAGCACGTGAACTTTTACTAAAGCTGTTGCTTTTTGCTGCCCAGCTGCTCATTAGAAAAATTTGCAGTGATCTGACCACCCCCTCTTCACACAGCGAATGGCAGGCTTTACTTGAGCTTCACAGCATTGCATAGTATCGGGAAAACTGTTTCTTTTCCCCCCCAATTAAGTCTATTTATTTTGACTACATTTTTAAGGGATGGGACAGAATTTCAGAATTTTCAAATTATAGCTTCAGCATGTTAAGGGGTGGGGCAGAATTTCCTTTCAGCCCGTTTTCTGAACATAATTTCGTATCGGGATATGCACATGAGATATGCTCATTACAAAAACTATATCGAATAGAAGTAACGGAAATAAAGACAAAAGCAATTACGATTAAAAATTCACCCTAGGAGAAGTAATTCTGGTCAGCACGCGTGTCTTTTGGGGGGGGGGCACTTTTATTGCATTTTCACTGCTGTACCCACGATGTGATGAGATCCCTTACGCGTTGAATTTTGTTAGCCTTTCCAGGTGTTTCTTCCTGTTGAATTCTTACCCACAGAGCTGTTGAGTCAACAAATAGGTGCAGATCAGCAGAAAGTCTGGGCCAGTTTAAACATTGTGCACCTTGTGCAGGGACTTCATTTTGCCCCAACCTCATCACCACATACTAGTACTGATCCTTTTGACCTTTTACAAGCTGGGAGAGGAGAAATAGGTCATTGGTGTTATTTTACAAGAAGAAGCAGTGATGATTAACTTATGTTAGTATGTTGATCATTCATTGGTGTTTTCGTTTTCACACATTTTCCATTGGCAGTGTTGGTTCATTTATTGTATGTAGAGATGCTATTTTGTATATGACTGATTGTACAGTAAGGGCATTAACCCGTGTCAACTCCACACGGCACATAGATGTACACGAATACATACGTACATTCATTTCAGTGTTTGCATTTCACGTATTTGTAGGGTTTTTGTTTTTTTTAACATCTTTGAAAATGTTTTGCTTCCTGAAGTTAAAAATGTCTGTACAGTCAGTCAAATATTTGTCTTATTTGTCCTGGATTCGATATCTCAACTCCCAAGTAATGAGGCCTTCTGCATATTCAAACCAACTCAAGTTTTCTTAAAAATGGAAAAGGGATGCACTTTGTAAGGGTACATGGTTATATCACAGTTCCCAAGGGGAGGGGGACAATGAGAACTCAGGACGTCACCCCAAACTCGCAATTTCCATTTTCTCTGCTCCTTTCTACATATATTCCACTCTTCTGGGTTTATTTTTTCTATATTAAGTGTCGTTTTTTGCCATTATCAGATTTCTGTCCTTAGACTTACTTTGCTTTCCTCGTCCTAATTTTTTTAAAAATAAATATTTCATTTCCTTAATTATTTTGTTACTGGATTAATAATGAAAGTATTTAATACTGAATTTTCCTTTCAATGTAGGACTTTGGCCAGGTCCCATAGGTTTTAGGTAGAGTCTTTTGCAAACTGACATGTAACATTTTGAAATTGCAATTTTTGTTTCTTCCTTAATGAGGAGTAAGTTTGTAAAATAATGATATGATAGTATAGTTTCTATTTTTTGTTATTTACTTTTGCTTTTCTATACTTTTGATAAAAGAATGTAGTCTTGCGATGTTTACTCTTTGCATTTTATTGACATTTTCTGTGTCAGTTTATAAGCCATTTATATAAACCTTTGTAGCATTTCATGTCACTTGACGCTATTCCATTTTATGGATTTACCATCATTTATTTTTTAAGTTTATTTATCTGTTTTGAAAGAGAGAGAGAGAGGGCATGAAAGCAGGGGAGGTGAAGAGAGAGAGGGAGACAGAATCCCAAGCAGACTCCACACTCAGCACAGACCCCGACACAGGACTCGATCTCACGACCGTGAGACCATGACGTAAACCGATATCAAGGGTCAGACGCCCCTACCATCATTCATTTAACAATGTTCTGTTTTGGACATTCGGACAACAACGTATGGGAAAGCTCTCTTTCCTATAGTGCTGGGAAAGGCTGGCTATTACGTTTTTAAATTCTGGACGTTGTCATTGGTAACACAGGTAATTGTTATATAACAATTCTGTGATCTGCCTCTCTGTGATCACTATAGTTTTACCTTTCCTAGAATTTCATAGAAATGATATATATAGTATGTAATCTTTTGTATATGGTTTGCTTTGAGATTCATCTGAATGTCCCCAAATTTGTTAATCCATTCAGCCATTGGACTCTTGAGTAGATTCAAATTATTGACTACTATGAACAAAGCTACTAGGAGCATTTGAGTACGAGTCTTTGTGTGGATATTTTCTTTCCTTTCTCTTGCATAGATTCATAGGAGAGAAACTGCTGGGACATATGGTAAATATATTTAACTTTAGAAGAAGCTGACGGGATGTTTTTCCGGAGGGGCTGTGCTAACGTGCATTCCCACGAGCTCTGAGTGTGGGGTTCCAGTGGCTCCATATCCTCTCCAACACTTGCTATTATCAGTCTCTTAAAATCTGGCATTATAATGAGTGCTTAGTAGTGTCTCACGATGGTTTCGAGTTGCATTTTGCTAACATCATTATTATGGAGCATCTTTTTATGTGCTCACTCACCTTCTATATACCTTCTCTGGTGAAATATCCATTTCAATCTTTTGCACATTTTCTTACCATGGTTTGTCTTCTTCCTGTTGAATTCTGTGAGTTCTTTCTATTGTGTTTTCTGCATGTAAATCCTTCATTAGATACATGCTTTGCTACTATTTTCTTCCAGTCTCTGGCTTGTCTTTTCAATTTCTTAACAGTATTTTTCAAAGAGAATTTTTTAAAAAAAATTTGGTGAAGTCATGTGTACCAATCTTTTTATTTTGTGAATTGTGATTCAAATGAGATATGTAAGAAATCTTTGTCTAACCCGAGATTGTAAAGGTTCTTTTTCTCCTATGTTTTCTTTTAGAAGTTTTATAATTTTAGTTTTTACGTTTATGGTTATCGCATATCTTGCATTACTTTCCGTATAGAGTATGAGGTAAGGTCTGCAGCTCATCCTTACTCATGTGGATATGCAACTGTTCAACCGATTTCATGAAAAGCCTATTTCCTAACGAATTGCCTTGTCATTCCTGTTGAAAATCAGATGACCACATTTGTGTGGGTTTCTTTCTGGATTCTCTGTTACAAGGTCTTTCTTCCCAGCCCTGGGAAGTAAGCTATGGGAACTGTTGGTCACACTGCTTTTCTGCAGGTCTCTTGCTGGCCCCAGGCAGCTTCCTCTCACAAGTGTGGATCAGTACTTAACCACAGATTCGAGGGATCTGTCTGCAGTTTCCTCTGTCCACCAGGAGTACACCACAAATTCCAGTTGCTTTTGGCTTCCCAGTTTCTGATCTCCCTCTCTTTGGGCTCTTTATGACTTCCTCTTCCTTGGGATTTACCTGGGGCTGTGGTCAGTCTCCCTTCATTTGTTTTTCTCTCCGGAATCACAGTCCTATACTGCCAGATGTCTCGTGTGCAGAGATCATTCCTTTGTATACCATTTTCTGTTCTATTGATTTTTTAAGCCTGAAGGGCCCATCTGGTCGCTATTACTCTCCATCATGGTCAAAGGAGGCTTTGTTCTTGAATGGCAACATGGCGGCCACATTGTCTTCCTTTCAGACTTTTGTACATATGGGTCTGTCGTCTTTTGACCCTGAAGGCTGTTGTGGAAAAGCCCGAGGTTTGTTTTTTGCTTCTGATTGGGACTTACTTGTCCCAACGGCATAGCAGCAAAAGTCTTCATTGGTGAAATCTAGTCACCTGGTAACCTGGATACATTTTTGCATAGATTGTTCTGTATAATTCTTTTTCTCTTTCTTTTTCTTCATGGGTTGTCTTTCCAGTCTTCCCATTCAGTTCATCGCAGGGAAATTTTTCTGTATCATATCTGTGAATTGTGAGCTCCCTTTGCTGAAATCTTCCCTCAGGCACACCAGTCATTCTTGAGTTGGGTTATCTCTGACCCACCATTTCTCTCTGATTGCTTTCGCGTCTGATCTTTTTTCTCTGAATACACTGTTACTTCCCTCCGTAATGAGAACTTGTCTTTCAGCCAAGCCTTTTTCTAATTTGTATAAAAATAGGAAATATGTAAATCTGAAATTGTGTGGTTTGGAGTTCTAATTTGTTTTCTTTGCTCTGAAATTTCCTTTTCATCTGGTCTCTGGTGTTTTACTATTTCTCTATTACTCCTTTGTTTTATCAAATTCTTCTTACTCTAAGTTCTTGCAGGGGAAACTGCTTCTGTTCATGGGACCGAGTGTTCTCCCAGCCTGAAGAGGGTTCGCTGTTTTCCTTTCCTCTTGCTGAATGTTTGCAAAGTTCCCTTGGCATTTTCCCCCCACTGCTTATGCTGAAAGTGGGCGTCCTGTCCAACCGTTGGTTTGTTCTAACGGATTTCGAGTGTTTCTCCCTGACACCCTGCTCACCTCCTCTGGGCTACTTGGTTGTATCTTCTCCAGGCTTCGGTGTTTGGGACGACTTTCGATCTTTTTTTGCTCCAAATGCACCCAGGAGGGGAAGAATGGACAGGGAAAGCTCTGACCGGTTGGCTTAAGCTCGTGTAAATCTGGAGCAAAGGCAGCCTCACGCATCACCTGACCCAGGGCCTCAAACGCGGTCTCCTCAATCTTGCTCTGTTTCCATCTGCTGGTTGTGTTTCTTGAGGCTCTGCTCCTGAGTCCACAGACACTCCTCCTTTTCCAGAACGTTCATCATGTCAGCTTCGAGTTACTGCAAAACAAAACAAAAGAGAACAATAAGAAACAGACAAACAAACAAACCTCAAAACACAGCGACGACACCCTCCTCGTGCCTCTGCCGACAGATTTGTTGGCATTTTTAGTGGCTCGAATGTGGTCAGGCACCCACAGGCCTAGTGTTTGGGGGAGGAGGTACTGGAATTGCTTTGGACTCATTTTGAGTTTGGGGAGGCGGAAGTTACGACCTTGCTGCAAGTCCAGAACCTTCCACAATGATGTCTGGGAGTCTCCCAGGGTGTGAGAGGGACACGGTGTCACCCGTCCTGTTCCTTGTCCGGGGAGCAAGGAAGCCCGGAGCTCCTCCAGGAAAGGGGCTACATCTAGGACGGGCTAGGGCAGACCAACACTGGGCGAGGGGCCGGGGGAGGGAGATGTCAGGGCCCGGGGCACAGAGGCCACTGCACACAGAACACGGTCTGGGGCATGAGGCCCCTACAGGCGGGGGCCAGAGCGAGAGCAAACTCCGGGGCGAGGGTCACAAGAGCAGCCAGCAGGTGGCTTTGAGTGGGTCATTTCGGCTGCACTGTTATGACTCTTAACACAAGCATCTCGAATCCCTGAGTATTTTTGGTCTAAAGTAATTGTGTCTAAATTAATGGGCTAAGACACCATTTACTTTAGCTTAGTTGTAACAAAATGTCAAATGATGTACCAATAATATTTTCCTAGTATGTGAAAATAAACATGCAATTTGCATATGAAATGTTTAAAACGGCCATTCTTGCACTATCTGCCATCCACAGTCGTCTCTCACCTCCTCGACATATATCGCTGCTAATGGGATCTTACTCTGGGAAATGCCGGTCTGAACGATGTGAAGAAGACCGTGCTCCCTGTGTTGCCATAATGCAGCGGGACAAGCTCTTAACTTTTTTTTCTTTTTCACTACAATTTGAAGCTGCTGACTCCTTTTTCCATTTGTCACGCAGGTCACTATGTGTGTGGTTTTTTGGAAAAAAAATCACAAAGGCACCTTATGT
The DNA here is from genome assembly GCF_022837055.1 of Prionailurus viverrinus. Classification (NCBI taxonomy): domain Eukaryota; kingdom Metazoa; phylum Chordata; class Mammalia; order Carnivora; family Felidae; genus Prionailurus; species Prionailurus viverrinus. The sequence continues at coordinate 83,734,799 of NC_062571.1, forward strand.
CACACAGACCTCTACAGTGTATAATAGCGTTCATTTTACTCTTTGAATTAATTCGTGTACATCCATGCTTTTCTTATGAAATGCGTGTGGTTTATATGCACTTCGGGACATTTCAAGAGGACTGCCTTGATGGGATCCTAATTTCCCACGAAAGAGGCAAGTTTTTAATACATAAAAGCCTTTCTTGACATTGCAATGCCTCAAGGAGTCAAACATTTATTTATTTTTTTTTAATTTTTTTTTTCAACGTTTATTTATTTTTGGGACAGAGAGAGACAGAGCATGAACGGGGGAGGGGCAGAGAGAGAGGGAGACACAGAATCGGAAACAGGCTCCAGGCTCTGAGCCATCAGCCCAGAGCCTGACGCGGGGCTCGAACTCACGGACCGCGAGATCGTGACCTGGCTGAAGTCGGACGCTCAACCGACTGCGCCACCCAGGCGCCCCAAGGAGTCAAACATTTAATATTTTTTATCCTGCCTTAATAACTATCAGAAATAGCTACCTAAATCCTATGTGCCAAGAGTGCTTCCCGAGTATCTCAGTGCTGCGTTATGTCCCATCACCAACTTTTCCCTCCATCCCTAGAGCAAAGTGAAAATACATACGAGGCAAAAACCGGGTGGATAATAAACTATTCCATACGTGATAATGTTCTGTGGATTACACGCACAAATTTCACGCTGACAAACAAGGAAATTAAATCAGTCCCTTCTGCTAAAAGAAGTTGAAGGAAAAACACACTTTTGCTAAAGTGTAAACATTTCTGAGATACTTGATTTTTAAGCGAGGTGTAAAAAGATATTCCATGCATTACGAGATCACTTGGAGCAGATCACAGAAGTTCTGTGCCAGATTGTTTTATTATTTGGCTTCCCAGTGGTACCAACCATAATTTTTGGACATCAGTTTATTAAGGGCTTAAATCAAATTTTCTTAATCACACAAGAAGTAAAGTGATTGGAGTGTCTGGTCTGACTCTTGAGTTCAGCTCAGGTCAGGATCTCCTGGCCCATGAGATTGAGCCCCGCGTTGGGCTCTGTACTGAGTGTGGAGCCTGCTTGGGACTCTCTCGGTCCTCTCTCCCTGTCCTCCCCTGCTCATGCTCTCTCTGTCTCTCAAAATAAATAAATATACATAAAAAAAAGAAGGAAAGTAATTAATGGATTTGTTACTGTGAATGGAACAAAAACCTGTCCTGGTACGTACATCAGTGAACTTGTTTCCAAAAGAACCCCGCATACACAACGTATTGTAAAAGAAACCACCCGCCTTCTCTATTTACATTTACTCTCCTCTGTGAGAAATGACATATGGACAGGGATGCTCCTCGCGGCATATTTGCCTTAGAAAACAGGTGGGGGGCACCTGGGGGCTCAGCTGGTTAAGCGTCTGACTCGTGACTTGGTTTGGATCAGGACACGATGTCATAGTTCATAGGTTCCAGCCCCGCGTCGGGCTCTGGGCTAACAGTGCAGAGCTTGCTTGAGATTTTCTCTCTCCCCTTCTCTCTGCCCCTCTCCCTCTTCTCCAACCAAATAAAAAAATAAACCATAAAGAAAAGAAAAGAAAAGAAAAGAAAAGAAAAGAAAAGAAAACAGTTGGGAACAACCTAAGTGGCTTAGGACAGAAGTGCAGTTGAATAAATGTGGGTGTATCCACCCACAGGCTTCAAGTGGCTACAATGAATATTTGTATGAAGCGTATCCACAGAGTACAGCAATTCAGGCGGCAGAAAATCCCTATGTGTATCTTTTGTAAATGTCCAAGGTTCCTCTGGAAGGATAGGGAAGAAACTGGCTACTGACTTTGTCTCAGGAGAGACGAACCGGCTGTCAGGGGAATAAGGAAGTCAGCGAGACTTAGGTTTTTCAGTTTCATTTTTAAAAACGTTTTGTATTTTGAGCTGTGTGTGCGCATTCCTTATTTTTTTAGGTATGATGTCAGCTGCCATTTAAGTAACAGAACCACATAACTTGACTACACATTCTAACTGCGATTCTGAACAGCATATAGCATAGAATTCTAAGTGCTACCTATGTGTGTGTCGTGCATTTAACGTTTCTTCAAAAATCTTTCACTCGGTGCCATTTAAGGTGCTGGCTGAGTGCTGAAGATGCAACATTCATGGGGACTCGGCCTCTGGGGAAGGGATCCATGGAGACAGCTAGAGACCAATGCAGTAAGCAGTTAAAATAAAGGTGGCAAATCCAGTTACAACCATGACAGAGTAATAGATACCACATTTAGCCTCCTGCCATCCACAGGCATGAAACAGGAAAAAAAAAAGTGTGTGGTAAAGGGTGTTTTTGGGTCAATGGACGGCCATGAACCTGGAGAGGATGGGGGCGTGGGGGATGGTCCCATTAACCCCGCGTGCTGGCAGGGACGACCTCTGAACGGCAGCCTGGAGAAGCAAAGTCACTCAGAGAGCAGCGTTCTTTCTGAGCAGAGGACACAGCTCCCAGTCTGTGGCCAGGAGGGCTGGAGCATATGAGGAGGGCACCGAAGCAGAAAAGTTGTGCAGAAAAGAAGCAATGGCTTTCTGCACGAGAGCCCTAAACTCTTCCCTCTCGTGTGAGCTGTGCATCATCAGGATGAAAACCTTGCTTCCTAAAGCCTCTACAGGGGGCTGTGAGAGTGGAGGGGATCCCACGAATTCCGACCAGCTAGGGTGGAAAGACCTCGTCAGATGCGTTAGGCGTTCAGTTCCGGGCTCAGAAAAACCATGCTTATGACTGGGGCTACCAGAGCTCTGGAGAAAGGGCTTCTATCAGCTTAAGCTGATAACGTGAAAACGAATCTAGACTCCCAAGAATGCAGACAATTAAAAAATTAGACGTGCAAGGGCACCTGGGCGGCTCAGTCAGCTAAGCGTCCAACTTCGGCTCGGGTCATGATGTCCTGGTTCGTGAATTTGAGCCCCACATCAGGCTCTCTGCGGTCAGCGCAGACCCCGCTTCGAATCCTCTCTCTCCCTCTCTCTCCTCCCCTTCCCCCCTCTCAAAAATAAATAAATATGTAAAAAATTAGACGTGCAAAGGAACAGGAAAATAACCAGGACAAAAAGCATCAATAGATGCAAAGATGACACAGATCTTAAAATTAGCAAAGAGCTCAGAGGTGCCATCAGACGTACATCCGAGAATTTAAAGGAAAAGACGAAAAAACGTGGGGAACCCTGGCAGAGAAATAAAAACGAACCAAATAAAAATTCTGTGACCTAAAAATACAATATCTGAAAGGAAACACTGAATGGACTGAACAGAGGATTAAGCACTGCAGAAGGAAAGATTGGCAAACTTAAATATTCAGCTAATGGAACCTACCCAGACTGAATCACAGAGACAAAGAAGGACTTAAAGGTTTGGAAACCTTCAGTGACCCATGGGATAATATTGGGAGATATCACGTACATATAGTTGGAGTCCCAGAAATGGGAGAAAGTAGAAAATATTAAAACTAAAATAATGGCTGAAAATGTCCAAATTTCATGCAAACTATAAACCTATAAGCCAAGAAGCCCAGCTCATCCTAAGTGTGATAGACACAAAGAAAACTACACTAAGATGTGTCATTTTATTTTATTTTATTTATTCTATTTTTTTTTTTTTTTTTTTTTTGGTGCAAAAAGGTGATTCTGTCACAGCACCGGGACAGGACCCATGGGCAGAAAAGAGCTGCCCTGGGATTGTGGGGAGTGACTGATCATACACTTCTGAGTTTGTGGGAAGAGGGGGGATACTATTTTAATCACATTTCTCAAAAAACAAGGAGGCGATCTTAGAAGCAGCTGGAGGAAGAAGATGCATTTCCTAAAGTACGGATATAGGTAGTAAAGCATCAATGCGCCCCCCCCCCCTCCAAATGTCGCTCTGTGAAAGAAACCATAAGTGAAAAAGTTCATTGTATGATTCCATTGATGTGAAGATCGAGATTGGGGCCCCTGGGCGGGGGGGGGGGAGGGCGCCTGGGGGGGCTCAGTCAGTTGAGTGTCTGACTCTTGACTTTGGCTCAGGTCATGATCCAAGGGTGGTAGGATCAAGCCTTGTGTCAGGCTCCACACTGAGTGTGGAGTGTGCTTAAGATTCTCTCTCTCTTTCTCTCTCTCCCTATGCCCTCTCCCCACTCATGTGTGCTCGCGCTCTCTAGCTCTTCCTAAAACTAAAAAAAGAAAACACAAAAAACGACCCATGGTAAAAAGTACCAGAGCAGGGCTGCTTTGGTGGGATTTGGGAATTTTCTGGGAAGGGACATGTGGGGACTTTCTAGGGTGATGGAAATGTGATTGGGACACTTTTTTGCGTATTTGTCTTTATTCATAAAACTGTACACTTAAGATTTGTATAATTCACCTGTATTATTCATCAACAAAAAGTAATGCAAGAAAAAAAAAAGAGTTAAAATGCTCCGAGACCCCCCTGAAGGAGGAGACAACTGCTTGTTTTCCTGGGAGACTGGAGAAATCTTGCGAAAATCCCATTGTCTCGATTTCACTGGTTAATAACTGTTAATACTTGGGCATAACTTGGAGAAAGAGCAGGAAGGATAATTGGGTAATGTAAACATAGAAAGTTCTGTACCCCTTGGAGTTATTTGTTCTGGCAGGTTCTAGAGATCAGAAGAGCCATCCTGTGTTTTCCTCCTTGTGGGCACTGGTCCTAAAGTCAGTGTTCCTTGCTTGTCCTGCCCTGTGGCCAATCAGTTGCCAAGACGTTCTGATTTTGTCTTCCAAAGTCCTGTCATTTTATGCTAATGTCTCTGTACAGTGTTTAAATTTTTTTTACACGTTTTTTATTTATTTTTGGGACAGAGAGAGACAGAGCATGAACAGGGGAGGGTCAGAGAGAGGGAGACACAGAATCGGAAACAGGCTCCAGGCTCCGAGCCATCAGCTCAGAGCCTGACGCGGGGCTCGAACTCCCGGACCGCGAGATCGTGACCTGGCTGAAGTCGGACGCTTAACCGACTGCGCCACCCAGGCGCCCCTCTGTACAGAGTTTAAAAGCAAACTGTGATGTGCTTCCTCCATACCAATTCTGCCTTTTTTTTTTTTTTTTTTTTTTTTTGTTTATCCTCCTAGAGAGCATTTCTGGCCCGAGTGTTTTAATTTTAGCTGACATCTACTGGGGCCTTTAAGGTCAATGAGCATAATCTGTGTTACCCTGAACTCGAGCCCAAAGTCTCAGCCCTCAAATAAAACGAAGACAAGACACACAGCGAGGGTTAAGAGTAACGGTCTCAGGAAAACTGCCTCCAGCCTCCTGCGCGTTACAGGAAGGGAGCTGCAGGGTTTGGGGGGGAGCAGGGCTCCCTAGGTGGGATTGAACAGGAAGTGCTGATGGGGGCTGATTTAGCAAGCGCTGGGGCCTGGGTCTGAAAGAGGAAGATGGCTAAGTGGTCAGGATGGCAAGAGGGAGGGTAGATCCTTGAAGCCTAGGGTGAGAAGAGGGGAGTGGTCTCAGGTGTGAGAAGCTTGAGCAGGAAGAGAAGCCGAACGGGGAGGGGCAAGAGGGATCAAGGGGCTTCCGAACGGGAACCAGCACGACCCTGGCTTCAATGCCTCTGACAACATGCTTCAGCGTGACGATGACGGATGTCTTCAGACTCTAGAAGAAGTGAAGGGATGCTGCTTCATTCCTGGAAGAATCCAACAGAGAGGATGTTACCAGGAGACAGGAGCCATCTGCCCCTCATCATGTTACCAGGGCTGTTGACTTTCCAACAGCAGATGTCTGACAAAGGCGACTTGTTCCTCTCTTCTTGTATCACGGTCTCTGTCTCCACGGCCCCGCAGCGTTAACAAGCAAAACCGTGCTCCCCGGGGCTTTGAAATGGTGGCCTTCACGGACACCAGCCTGGCTCCGTAGGCCACCGCAGCAGGCACACTGAGACCTGGGTGATGTCACTGGCCTACCTGGGCCCACCCACCTGGGCTGCTCCCGCAGGGACGCTGGGGGGGGGGGGGCGGGGCAGGGGGAGGGGAGCCGCCTGTCCAGCTGGGCTCCGAACACAAGGCTGCCTGGTGCTGCCCGCTGGGCCCCTCCTCCTCTGAGCTGCCGGCCCACATGTTCTCATTGACACCTCCTGGCTATCGGGGCTGTGTGAGGAGCCTGAGACGGAGATAGAGAGGTGCTGGAGTCCCTCATGGCACGGACCGTCTTGGGGCTCAAAGCCCCGACGCGATCGGGGCGGGGTGGGGGGCTAGTGGCTGACCAGAATGACAGACACCAGACCAATGGGTATATCTCAGAGAGAGTAGCAGAGGACGGGAGTGCCAGGCGATTTTCCGGGGGCAGAGGGGAACAGCCCGGGTGGGGAAGAGCTGGGCTCCAACAGGGAAGGGGTGCAGGGGTGAGGGCCCAGAGCAGCCGAGATGTCAGGCAGAGGTGAATCCGAGGTGGGGGGAGAGGTAGAGACGGGGATGCTCGTGGAGAGGCTGAGTCAGAGCAAGACTGGCCTGAGATGGTGGGAGAAGGGGCAGAGCTTTGTGGAGAAGCTCTCCTTGGAGTCTCCTGCATACGGATGGTGGAGGGAGCCCTGGAGTGGGACCGGATCCCCCAGGCACAGTGGGGGGGGGGGGCGGGACAGGAAGGGGAAGCGGCGGCGTTCAAGATCGCCACTGTCACACCCTCTTTACCTCCTGTGCAAGGGAAGCTTAACTCTGGGCAGGTCAACTGTGGACGGTCTCAGCCAGCAGGTGCCCCATCCCTCCTCAGTCTTTGGGGTCAACAGCTCTGTGGGCAACAGCCCCTACTGCCCCAGGCGTCGCCTGGAGGCTATGATGCAAGGTCGGGTTCTGTGACCTCACTGCCACCTTCTCCAGTTGGTTCCCGCATTCACAAACCCGGAGCAGTGAGGTCCCCACGGCAGGCATGCAATCTCCCTCAGGAAGGCCAGGTCTTGGACCAAGCTTCGGAACCGCAGTGATGTTACCTGTATCCTTTCTGCCCTCCGGATTGGAACGCCCGTGACTCTGACACCTGCCTACATAGCGCACAGCAGGTCGCCTGGAGAGCAGTCCCCGAGAGCAGCAGGTCCCGACCCTTCCTGGCAGCGGCTCTTCCTCCGTGTAGGTGGGTTTCCCTTTGCCGGCTCTGCCTCCTGGACCACCAAGCCCCTCACCAACCAGGTGGTGACCCCATCCCCTCTTCAGCGAGGAGGACACCGGCTCGGGAGATTTTCCGGGCTCTCTCTGTACTTCTCGGAACCAGAAGCGGTACAGGGTGCCGCGCGCTCCCTTGTACCCCCTGCGTGACCCAAAGCGTGTCCCCAGCCAGGTCACTTCCCGGTGCCCAGGGCCAAGGCGGGGTAGGAAGGGCCTTTCCCGCGCGGAAGAGCGCCTGTCACACCTGTCCCCGTCGGTGGGCACGCGGCTCCGGGCAGTGGCCCCCCACCCCCACCCCGGCCAGGGTCTCTCCCGGGGAAGGGGCGCCAGCCTGGGAAGACGGACGTCCAGCGAGCGCGGCGGGGCGCCTCCAGGTGGGGCTGGCGCCCGGGGTGCGCTCCCCGCGCCGGACGGCAGGCGTCGCCCCCGCTCCTCGCTGCGCCGGCCCCCGCCCCCGCCGCGGAGCCCGAGCCCGAGCCGGAGCCGGAGCCCGAGCCCGAGCCCGAGCGCGAGCGGAGGAGGCGGCGGGACCCGGCAAATTTCCTGCTCGGCTGCGGGCGGCTGGAGGCTGCGCCGGCGGCGCCCGGACCCCGCGGCCTCCGCGCGTCCCACGACCCTCCTTGGCGCCGGCGGGGACCGAGGGGCGCCCCGGAGGGCGGCGGGCGGGCGCCCGGGAGATGCGGAGCCGCCGCGGCGGCGCGATCGGCGCGACCGGACCGGCCCCCCCGAGGTGAGCGCGCGCGCGCGCACGGGGTGCGGGCGGGGGCCGTGCGCCCCTCCGGGGACCGCGCGACCGGGGCGGTCGGAACAGGCCGGGGACGCCGCCTGGGCCGCCGCGGCGGGAGGGAGGGGCCGCGCTCGGGCGCCGGGTCTCGGAGCCGGGTCCCCAGAGGCCCCGCGGCGCGCCGGGTGCCGGCGGCTGGGGACGGCTCGACCCCGGCCTCGGCGCCTCGGACCCCTCCCCTCCCCCCCGCCCAACTTGGCCACCACCTCGGCGGCTCCCGCGCTCCCTCTCGGGAAATCCGCACCCGGAGCGCGTGTCTGCGGGTGGCGACAGTGCCGTGGGTCGGCGACAGGGACGTAGGTGAAAGCGGGCGAGACCGAGAGGGGGGTCCCACGGGGTGTGTGGAGGGCCACACGATGCAGGCGTGGAGACGGGAGCCTTGTGAGAAAGTGACTCGGAGTTGCGCCAACTCTGGGAGGGGCGCGGGCCGCCGTGCGGATGCCGCCCCGAGGGTCCCGCGCCCTCGCCTTGGCAGGGAGGGGAGCGTGGAGGGCCGGAGGGCTCCCAGAGGTGCCGCGGGGACACCCCCGGCGGCGGGCAGGCCGGGCGGGTCCAGGCAGGACTGCCAGGATCCGCAGTGGCGGTGCGGTGACCTGTCAGAGCGCCTGGACCAGAGGTCAGCGCGGTGCCACGCCTGCGGGCTCGGGGGCCCCGACTGGGGACGGCTGGCAGACCTACGGGGAGAGACGCAGAGCCAAGCCCTGCCAGACCGTGCTGGACCTGGCCTAAATTCCTTCCTGGCGTGGCCAGCCTTTCCAGAAAGGTTAACGTTATGCTTGCCCAATTACATTAATTTGTCTTGAATCAGGACCACTCTAGCCGAGTTTCAACGCAGGAAACTCAAGGAAAGAAGAACGTGGCCCTGTGCTTGTGTTTTCCCGTGGAAGGCTGTTGAGTTGAATGCTGCTGGCCGCTTGGTTTAGAAATCACAGCCTCCCTGTTCAGTCCGCTCTTGACCCCGGGTGCCCCTTGACCCAGAGTGCCTGGAGGTCTTTGTGTCTCCATGGTGGGTGAAATTCGGTCTCTGTGAAATAAAGACCCACGCCCATCCAAAGTGTGAGTGGAGGGGGCAGGGAGGGGAGGGCATCTCTCTCAAACCGGTGCAACAAGCCCAGGGAGGGCCTCCATGCGATGTGGGGGAGGGGGGGGAGGGGTGCTGGTGGCGTGGGTGGCTAAGGCTGGCTCCTGACTGCGATGGGGCAGAGCTTTGTGTGCAAATAGCATAGGGGTGTGTGCTCCCTGAGCACAAGCTCTAGGCCTTCAGGGAGGCAAAGGCCAGCTGGTGATGTGGACCAGGCCCAAGAGATGGGTCTGTGTTCTCAGTCAGGAGCCTGTAGGCCACCCGGCCCTTCTCAGACTTGGCTGTGCCTCTGACTGTGACCCCAGGGACAGAGGTCTTCGATCGCTGGGGTGAGTGATACCCCCGCCCCCGCGAGGAAAACAACAACAACAACCCTAGACTCCCCTTGTGTTGACATGAGCCGGGAGCTGGTTTTGTCCCTACAGAAGGGAAGGTTTTAGATTGAAAACATATCAAAATCTATGGCATCGCCCCCCCCCCCATTCCCCCTCCCCCCGGAGCTGAGTCAGTGTGGGAAGTGGATGACGGAATTACAGTCCCTGGGGCCCCTGGGAGGCCCGGAGTGAGCCGGAAGCAGCGTGGCCTCGTCCCCATGCTGTGCACAGAGGCCACTTCTCGAAAGCGTGTGCAAACCACCCATCCCGAGAGTGGCCGCCACAGCCGCGGGGGAAGGCGCGTCGGAGGGGCGGCATTTGCCGGGTGGTTAGTGATGAAGCCGAAATACAAATTTCAGTTGGTCAAAACCTAGGCCTCCTTCACACTGCGCCTCCGTGGGTCCGCTTGGCTCTGTGTCCACTGAGGTCATCGCAGCCCAGGCTGCCCCCTTTTATCAGACTCCCTCCTTGCAGGTCAGAGGGGAGTTTCTAGTCCGGACCGGCCCTCGGCAGTTCTCCTTCCCGGCTGCCCCCGTGACATTTCTCCTGGAATATCAGTGCCCCAGCTCGGGGTTCCCCAAGTCAGACCTCTGATCCTACGCCCCCACCAGCCCAACACTGTCCCCCTGTTTTCCTTACCCGTCTGATGGCACCAGCCTCCCCACCGGTATGGAAAGACAGGCTGGATTATAGTTTCCCTGCGGACCATATCGTACCCTCAGCATCCAGCCAAGCACCTGACAGTGGGCTGGTCATAACTGTCATCGGGCACATGAACCCATGAGGAAGTGAAACGTTTTAGGAGCCCATCTTCTGAAGCAGGTGAATTCGTGTCTTCTCAGTGGGCGTCAGCGGGGCTGGTAGGCGGCCACACATCCTGCTGGGGTCGATTGGACTGGTCACATCGCCAGTTCTTCTGGTGATGCCGAACGCACCTGCTGTGGACGGGGCTGGACCACAGAGACTCCAGATGACCCCTGAGGAGGCAGGCTTGGGAGCAGTGAGGGGACACGGAGGCAGCTCTCCTCGTCCCTGCACTGGAGTTCCACCCCCAGAGCGCCTGCTGTCGAAACAGGAACGGATGTATCCATTGGGATCAAGACTGGCCTTCTTAATATTTGATTATCACTAAGGAGGAAACTGTGAGCTTCACGAGCATTTCCAGTTCTTCTTTGGCAGGTGCGTCCTAGTGAACCCATGGCTTGCTACTCCCTGAGGGCACTGCCATGCTTTCCAGGGCCTCGGAGGTAGACCCTTGCTCCACGCCTGCCCTGAATCTCCTTCTCCTCTGTCTCCATCTTGAGGGGCTCCCCACAGCCTTCCTGACCCCTCTACCTAAGAAAAATCTCTCTTCCTTTCAGTTCCACAGAAGGTTAACTCTACCTGTTCTGGAGCACTCATCAGACCCTATTTTGATTTCCAGTGGGCTTGTCCAAATAGCTTATCTCGTCTACCAGGTGGTCAGTGCTTCTAGGGTAGAGGATGTGTCTCTGAGAGTTTGGGCTTTGAGTTCAGGTATGGATTTACATAAATCCTGGCTCAGCTGTGACCTCGGCTGAGCTCTTCAAAATTGACACCTCGGTGTTCTCCTCCCTAGAATGGGAGCGATGATCTCTACTTCACGGGGCGGTTTTGAGGGTGGCAGATGATACGTGGAAAGTGCAAGGCAGATGACTGGCACCCAGTAAACCGGGCCGGGCTACAACACCTGAAGTTGTGCCCTGCATGCGGTAACAGAACCAGTGACGTCTGAAGGAGTGAATTAACCGAGTCACAACTCGTATTAACAGATACATCTCGCTCGCCATCCGAAGCGCTGGGTCAGATCGGTAAGGTGTGACATGCTAGGTAACTTCATTTTTTTGGTGATAATCCGGCGGATGATGTAAACGTTGTGTGATGAAGCATTTTACTCTCGTGACGTCGCCGCTCCCCTGTGCTCCAAGAACAAGCCCGTTCTTCAACGCGCTCCATTGACGCTGTGGCTTTAAGAGTGGTCTGTGAGGCAGAAAGGTGGTTCTTGCGCGTTGACCTGTGCTCGTGGACTGAATTAAGCCAGTCTGTGGGCAGGACAACACACAAGTGAGCCAAACCCGCACCAGGACGTACTGTGGGCCAGAGCCGGGTGTGTGCGTCCAGGGTCTAGATCCCCGATCTAGAACTGGAACGGCTTGTGGACTAGAACATGTAAACCGTGGAGCTGTGGACTGCCCCCGACACGCTCAGGACTTAGCATTTCTTACCTCCGCAGAGGGAAGTGTGGCACAGGCCGTCTCTGAGCCCCTCCTAGCGCCAGTGCCCTGACCGGTCTCACCCTGTCCCCAGCCGGTGGAGGCAGCACCGCCGAATGTGCGCGATCGGATCGGATCCAGGGCCCCGGCTGCCTCCGGTTCTCGGCTCGTCCCTTCAGCCACGCCTGTCTCCGCTCTGGGTACCGGGTCTCCATAAAGTAGGATGTGGCCCGTGGGCACAGTGGGCGCGCTTGTGTTTCGAATACGGACCCCAGACACGCCACAGATGTATCTTGGAGGGTTAGCCCTCTCGTTACTTTGTCATCTGGAGTTTTGCCCCCGGAGCAGGGTGCTGGGTAATACTCCAGCTGCTTGGGGTTTTGGACCAGCCACATCCGAGGTGATGGGGTCTCACTGAATTTTACTAACTTCTCCAGCAAACACAGGTGCACAGCGTGGGGGGGCTTCTGCCGGACGCGGGCACGGAGATCCCTAGTTCAGGGCTTACTAAGCCAGCTTTCATTTCTTCTCTTGGTCTCGCTGCTGTTCCCCAAATGTCATTAGTCAAAGTCTGCCCCATCCAGGTGTTGTACTCAGGGAGTTTTGATGTGGTTCACAGCCTCTTTGAACTTGAACAGCACCCGGCTCCGAGCCAGAAATGTGGGTATAATGCCTTTCTTTCAACTACATAAATACTTCAAAAGGGCTGATCACGCTTACGAAATAGAAAAATTTCAACGCCGTGTTTCAGAAAAACAACTTTTATATCGATTCCTATCGAAATAGGAACCAAATAAGTACTTTTAAAGGCTGTCTATTTTAAAAATATCTTTCCAATACAAATCAAGACTTTCCAATTAATATAGCCCATTCGTGCATCTTATATGAGAAAACCAAAAGGGTGAAAAAGTCTTCTTACACCCGGAATCAAATAAAAACTCCATCAGGAGGTGAGGAAGGGGGGGAAAAAAGACCCTTGATTATGCGCTAAAAATCTCAAGTGTTTTGGGCAGGTGTTTTGATGTCAGTGTTTCTTGGGTGAAGAACGAGAATGGATAGGAAAACTTGTGCGGGCCCCAGGCTGGGGTGCCGGCAACACTGAAGTTGACCCAGTAGGTGGGCTCATGGCGGAACAAGTGTCCAGGGTGCAGCCGTGTTCCCGAGACATGCGTGTGGCTGCGTGGTCCTCTCTGGGGGTGGGGGGACGCCTGTGCGACGCCTGGGGCTCACAGGACATCCAGCTCTTGTAAGTGAAGTGTAGACGTTGGAGGAAGCAAATGATAGTCCCGAGTGGGAGCCAGGCAGGGGCAGCGGAAGAGGCTGCTTGTAGAGGGCACTCCCAGCGAGGGTTTTACTTTTTCAGCACCGAGCTCGGAGCACAGACTTTGGAGCAAGAGGCGGGGTCAGACTGAGACTCATGGCACGGAAGCTTTGGACAAGTGACTGACCCTTTCCCAGTGTTTTCTGGTCTCTCTAATGAGGACAAGGACAGTGACACTTCCCAGACGGGGTTGGCGTGCGGCTGGACTGAGGTCACGTGTAGGGAGCCCAGTGTAGTGCCTGCCAAACCGGTCAGTGGCCTTTTCCTGTGCCCGGGAGTCAAGGGGGTGGCTGGCCTTCAGTCCAAGGATTGGCATAATCTGGGCTCGGATTTGTCTCCTGCCACATTCGCTTTGTCCTCAGGGCAAGTCACTTAATTCCCATTCTATAAACGCGGACATAATTTCCAGTTATCAGTGCCTGTAAATCTATTTGGACGTTTCCAGCTGAACGTCAGTGACCGATTTTTGTACCGGGGGCGGGGGGTGCAAATGAGTTCCATTCTACTCCTCAACCAAGATTTCAGAATGTCCCATCACATAACTACTTGATTACAATGTATTATTCAAAGTGACCCTTGAACGCAGCCTTTTTATTTTGTTTCCTATTCCAAAAGGACTTTGCAGTTTTCAGGCTATGTCTGTGTAGTAGGACTTTCGTGAGTCTGTTCCGTTGGCTCTCAGCAGACCTGGCCCGGACTCCTTCGCCAACACACTTGAGTGCCCTGGGGGTGGGGGGGTGGGGGTGCCCCCGCTGGAGCAGAGCCCGGGCGAGTGGAAGGTCCTGCCCCGGCAGGTTCCTCATTAAACCGCGGGCGCTCTGGTCTTCCTTTCTTCTCTAGTTCAAAAGGCCGGCTTCAAAGGTAGACACCCACTTGTCCGATCTGATGTCACGGCCCCGAGGCCTATGCCCACCTCCCCTAGCAGTCTGCTTGTCTGGGTTCTCGTCATGGGATAAAGCTTTTATTTTGCTGTTTGAAATCCAGCACAGGTGGAAATCCCTCAGTGAGAAGGGCTGTGTCTTCAGTGTGGCCTCTCACGTTTGAGTTCTAGGGCTGACTCGCTTCCTGGCGGGGGGGGGGGGGGGGGGGGGGGGCTTGGGGTGAAGGGTTTAAGGAGACAGAGAAGGAGAAGAGCAAACGTGTTACAAAACCCACTTGCAGTGAAAGGCAGGGCTCTTTTTGAGGTGAGAGGGGATGGGCCTTTGGGGACCCCGTGTCCCGCCATGGAGACAACTAGATCTTCCCTTCGGAATGCTCTGCTGGTTTTCTAGATTCCAGAAATGAGTGCTAGTGAATTAAGCTAAGCCAAGCATCTGTTCCTACAAATGTTCGTGTTTCTTTCCAGACCTTTCCTGTCCTCAGCGTACTTCTCCACTGTGGTACATACAGAAGAGAAAGTAAGAGAGGAAAGAGAGAAACAGAGTCAGAGACACAGAGAGAGACACACACACAGACTCTCAGACACTGACGTGTTTTTTCTTCCAGGATTTGTCATCTGAGGCTGCCGCCGCTTTCCCTTTAAACCCCGGGTGGGAGCCGGGGATCCTGGACACGTGTGGCCGAGACGTGTGGTCTGGGACAGTTTCAGAGGGCAAAGGGGTGGCATGGCTGGTGGCGTCAGCATATAGAGCTAATATTCAGAGCCAGGCCCTGGGAGTCTCTGACGCAGGACCTGTCGTCCCCCACGGTTACAGGAGAAAACCAGAGTGAACGAACAAAAAGCCAGAAAACTTGTGTCTCTGTATTACGTGCACGGATCTCCGGGAACTCTATTTGGGCTAACAAAATGCTGCCTTCGGGCGCTACTTGCTTTAATGACTAGAAAACATGTAAATGATCTTCCGAAGAGGGAGAAATATTCCAGCTTCTGAACTAGGTGCGAATAAGCCCCTATGCGATCTTGGCTGAACTATGACGCCCGTTAATGAAACTGGCCTTTGCTGCTGTCATTTCAAATCATCTCAAAACCTGCATGGTTACCAGTCAAATCAATTTCTTATCATTAACGCTTTTTTGTTTGTTTGTTCGTTTTCTTCAGGATATGGTTTTTCTGGCTCCCGGAGGAGCCTTGGTTTCGTAAACAGCCGAATGGTTAAGTACTGGATGTAAAGATACTTTGAAACAGTAGCCCAGCCCCGTCCTTAATTTTGAAGCCAGGCTGACTCAGCATTCTGTCTCCCCACGCTTGTGGCAGTACTTTATTAAGTGCATCAGTAATTCAATAAATTACTTTTTGCTAATGTGGCAAGCATCAGCTAAAGTTCAGTCATCTCTTGGAGATGTTATCCGTCCACCCGTTTAGATTCCTTTGAGCAAAAGCCTGATTTTGGCCCAATGTAATATAAGAATGCAAAAGCCAGAAATTTAATAATTTGGTACCACACCGTGCCAAGCTAGGCCCGCTCTGAGCTAGCCAACGATATTCTTTCAAAGGATATTTCTTGGTTTTCATCAAATGCTCATAGTGTTTACAAGTCTGTAAGGTCATTGAGAAGAGACAGGAATGTTAAACGTTTATTCGGTACCCACAGCGTACGTGCTCTGTGTTTGTACTGGTGTTAGCAAAAAAAGTCATGGCACCTGCCCTGTGGGTGCTCCGCGTCTGTGGGAGGCAGAATGCATCACTTCCAGGGTATGTTAAATGTAACGCTGGCTGCAGAGGGAGTCCTAGAGGGGCTTCACCGGATAGAACAGGCTTGGTTTCCAAGGATGTATTCCTGGCAGCCAACACGTCTAGAACATTCCAGATGGACGGCCTTCCATGTGCTTGCCCAGCAGTGAGAAGTAGCCTGTTCTGTCTGGGGAGGGTGTGTGGGTGGAGCTGGAGCCCAGGGATGGACGGGAAGAGACAAGAGGCCTGGAGCATCTGAGATTTTCTCCACGCTTTTGAAAGCCATTGAGGAGTGTGGGTCCACTTGATGGATCAACAGTTCTGAACCCGTTTGAGATCATGGCGGCCTTTGAGATTCGGATCATGGCCGCCTTTGAGATTCCGAAGAAGAATATAGATGGGTTCATCGGTGGAAAACTGCATGTGGGCCACAGGTTTTTTGGGTTTGGTTTGGTGTTTATGGTTTCCAGAAAATCCTGCCTGACCAAAGCCCCACAGTTTTCGACTGAGGAGACGACATACATCCGGGCCAGACATGGATCTAAGAGATGATGACGGCCTCAGATTGCGGGCTGCGTTTGAGGTGCCTTAGCAGAGCCAAATGGACTTCTTGAATACAGGTGGCTGACTCTACCAGAAAAGGTCTGTCCGGTGGGAGTTTCATCTTCAGAGTGGCCGTGACAACGTCAGTGCTTCACTGTGCTATCTGTTCTATTGTCGTCTTATGAAAACTTTGGTTACAGAGAACGTTCGTGGGTATCGGGCAGTATTCCCAATACAGTAACATGGAATCGGTCATTAAATTATGGCTGTGTCATTGGGAGAGCCAGCTCTCCCAGGATGTGGGGTAAGAATGGGCTTATGAAGCTCAATGTGGCCGGTTATCATTGGCCTCTGACACGTCCAAACTGGGAGTCACCCCGGTCCCTCTCAAGCACCCACAACTCTTGCCTTACGGACCTCGGAACTTGGAGCACCACATTTAAATTTCCGTTTCCAATGGAGAAAATCCATACGAAACAATGTGTTATCAAAGGGGTGGACTTTGCTCCTCTCGGGGACAGGCAGAAGGAGCCGTGGTCGCTGATGCACACCATATCCAGGGGACGGCTGACTTACGACCGGGTGGCCCCAGTCCGCCAAGCATCCTGGCAGAGTGGGGGGAAAGTCACGCAGTTACGGCAGGAGCGACTGGAGGAGTTTCTGACCCTGGTCGAGCCCCTTTGCCGATTTCTCCACGAGCACGAGCCTTCCTCCAAACTCCAGTGACCTGGACCAAGTGGGAATCACAGTTCTGTCTTCCATTCTGGGGGAAGGAAGTTTTACTGAGGGTTCTCTGGCTGGTAAAACATCCTCGAAAGTCACGGTGGTCCTAGATGATGGCCTAGCCCCCATTGCATTAAATATCCATTTTCTCCCTTCATTGTACAGTCAAGCCGGATCCTGGCAACCTTTCTGTGCAGAGCAGTTCCCGGGACTGACACAGGACTTGACAATTCAGCTGTACGTTTGTGCTCAGGAAACTGAATTCATTGCACACTGGAAAGCAACCTCTTGAATTTATTATCATCGAATAAAAAAAGAAAAGGCATTTAATCACTTTCAGTTTTTTCTTTCTTTTTTAATATTTTATTTATTTTTTAGAGTGACAGAGTTCAATGCGGGGAGGGGCAGAGAGAGAGGGAAACACAGAATCAGAAGCAGCTCCAGGCTCCGAGCTGTCAGCACAGAGCCCGACGCGGGGCTTGAACCCACGAACTGCGAGATCGTGACCTGAGCAGAAGTCAGACGCTCAACCGACTGAGTCACCCAGGTGCCCCTATTTTAATGTTTGTTTTTGAGAGAGACAGAGACAGAGTACAAGGTGGGGAGGGGCAGAGAGAGAGGGAGACACAGAATCTGAAGCAGGCTCCGATCTCGCAGATTCTCCGAAGCAGCAGAATCTGAAGCTGTCAGCACAGAGCCTGACGTGTGGCTCGAACTCACAAACCACGAGATTGTGACCTGAGCTTAACCAACTGAGCCACCCAGGCGCCCCTCTAGGTATTTCTTAATAACTATCCTCGTACGTTTTTAGGTGACCAAAAATATGTTTTCTGCACAAGTCTTCCAGTTTACCAAAAACCAAAGCCTTTTCACTCTAGATGGTTTCTCTGAGGTTTGGCGAACAATTTGACCGCCCTCGTGGAGTCTGAGCGGGTGGCCAGCTGTAATGTGGAGCCTGGGACCGGCCCAGGGTCACAGCCTCTGCCCCGGGAACCATTGTCCTGACCCAGATGAGCCTCTTTTCCTGTTCTGGCCGCCTTGGTGGGCTGACCCCTTCGTCCTGCCGTGTCTGCACCGTCCGTGTGGCAGGGTCTCAGGACGTGGAGGCCCCTTGCCTGCTTCCAGGAGGCGAAAGCACCTCACCTGTCTGTTTGGCTGGAGGTGCATCCCGACCCTGAGCGGGACCGGAAGGCGAGACCTCACTGCTCTGCACCTATCTCTTGTCCCCTTGGCCTAGGTCACGCCGGCCTGTTCTCCTTGGGTGTGGTTCCCGCCTGGAAACTGGCTTCCAGGTGTATTTTAGAAGGCCGTTGCAGGTGTATGTGCCGTGTGTAGCGTGCTTTTGTTTAGCGAATGATTTTTTATTTGTCATGTTGAAATGCATCCCCTGAATGGACGGTCAGGGCCGTGCGGAGATCAAAGGCATCGATTCAGGTTATTCTGCTTTGTGATGGATTCCGTTGTTGTCTTTTCTCTATAGCAGTGATTTGTACAAGTTTTGGGGAGATTATGCTTCCTTTAGCGGCCTGGCGTCTTGGCGGGCGGAGAAGCCTCAGAACTGGCTGGGGCCGAGGCTGGGGTGCAGCCTCCGGGGAAGGTTGCGTGAACCCCCGCACTGCACACGGGCGGGGCCCCTCCCTTCTGTCCGGGTTGGTGGCTGGATCGGGCAGACAGGAGGAACATCCCTGACCCCTTTTCTGTGACCTAGTATCATTTTAACCCCCTCTCCCCGCCCCCCCCCCCAGAGCCACCAAGCCTGCAGACGCACAGAACTGCCACCCGAGTGCCTTGACCAAGAGAGACTTGTCCCTTCTGTCCAGGCGGGCAGCTGCCAGACTAGTCCGCCACCTGGTGTTAGCGACTTCGGCCAGTTTTAAGGGTTGCTTTTTTTAAGTTTATTTGTTTTGAGAAAGCAAGAGAGCACGAGCAGGGGAAGGGGCAGAGAGAGAGGGAGAGAGAGAATCCCAGCAGGCTCCACGGTGCCAGCCCGGAGTCCTGGGCAAGGCTGGAAGTCACAAACCGTGAGATCATGACCTGAGCCGAAATCAAGAGTCGGTCGGTCGCTCAACGGACTGAGCCACCCCGATGCCCCTCAAAGGGTTGCTTTAAAAAAACAAAAATTAATGTTTATTTTTGAGAGAGCGAGAGAGAGAGAGAGCGAGCAGGCAGGGGAAGGCAGAGAGAGAGGGAGACCCAGAATCCGAAGCAGGCTCCAGGCTCCATGCTGTCAGCACAGAGCGCGATGCGGGGCTCAAACTCGTGAACTGCGAGATCATGACCTGAGCCGAAGTCGGACGCCCAGACGACTGAGCCGCGTAGGCGCCCCAAAGGGTGGCTTTTAAAAGGAGGACAGCTTGGGATAGACGAGGCCTAAACCAAATAAGAGAGCTGATGTCAGATTTTTGTCGGCTGATGGTGGGACCTTGGGAGCTGCGGGCGTGGTCATTTACACAGCCCTTTCATTCGTTCGTTCGTTCATTCATTCATTCATTCATTCAACAGATACTAATGGGAGACCTACCAGATGCTGAGGCTTCAGTGAGGAACAAAATCCACGGGTCCTGCCCTGTGTCCTTTACCTGGGGCCTGGGTGTCCCTGTCTTTCTGTCCATCTGCCCCTGAGATTCCCCTGAAAAGCCAGCAGTGCCCAGCTCAGCCTTGCTCTGGAGACCGTGTGTGGTGTGCGGGCCGGGGACAGTCATCGTGGGTGGCCCTGAGGCCCTGAGGTCCCCACAGGGGACCGGGAAGGCCTTTCCTGCTGGGAACTGTGTGGGTCCCACTTCCCTTCTGTGTGGATCCTGCCGGACGTGTGTTCATTAGAGGCCCTGCTGCTACTTAGGCCTTGATGACTGAGCTATAAGCAGCACAGGACGAAATCTGTCTCGGAGTCCGTGTGGTCCCTGTGAGTCTGCTCCTGACTACAGCCTACAGAGGAGACTGGACTCAGGCCGAGGGGGCTGGGCAGCAGCATCACACAGAGCGCCTGCGGTCGGGGCCTGCCCTCCCCCCAGCTCTCTCCCTGGCTCCCATCTTCCCACCCACCCTACTCTTGTTTTCCCACCCACAGATACCACCAAGGCCTCTTCTTCCAGAGCCCCAGACTTCACTGAGCTCTCCCCCCTTCCCGTCCGCTGGGGACGCTTGAGTTAGTGGAGCGAGTGCTGTGACCCCGGCCCCCGGCCCCAGTGGCACTGACCACGGTTCTGCCAGCAGCCGTGGCCGCCCCACCACGTGCTCCTGCCCAGGCCAGAGGCCCTGAGAGCTGGTGCTTCGCCCGTCAGAGCGGCTGGCATGCCATTCTTTTCACATGAGTAATAGCAAAGCTGGTCCAAGAAATGTCCAGTATTTTCCCCCTGCGGTTGCCAAGTCTCGAGGGGATGGCCCGATGGCCTCATCACATGAGCAGTCCGGGGGGACAGCCTCCTGGGCCCTGGCCCTGCCTCAAGGGTCTGTCCGGGACCCGGGGCGAGAAGTGCAAGCCTGTGAGGAACCAGACAATGGGACCATTTGCCCCTTTGCTTCTGACCGAAAATCACTTCGAGTGTGTTTGAAGGGCTCTGTAGAGACTTTCTGCTTTGAGCCAAGTCCTCTCAAGATACCCCACAACGTCTGTTGGCATCGCGATCTTTCTTTCATGCAGTATCCAAACATTTCACTTCCGGGCATCTCTGGCAAGCGTTGGTTGAGTCTGGGCTTGGGGGTTAACCGCCTGGCACTCATTTTCCGCTGCCTGATTTCTGGTGGGTGAGGGCTGAGCCCCTTAAATGAGCAGAGCAGATCCGAGCGAGCAGATCTTGTCTGGCTGGAGGGGGGTGACTTCTCTGCAGGCTTCAGCTGCAAGATATCCACATCACGTGCAAGGTGCATTTGGTGGGGGGCGGGGGGAGGTTAAATACTGTGTCGAGATGCATGAGAAATCACATTAAGCCCCGTGCGAGGCCGAAGATGTTTCTGGGAAACTGGGTGTCTGAACAAATTACCGGAAGGTGTGAGGACAAACTCTGAAGCATTTTTATTGAGAAAGAGTTTGTGCTCTTAATGGGGATGAGTTACAGGGGCACAGTCATGACATTTGTCATCAGAAAGGCCAAGGGAAGGTGGGCGACATGTTGTTGAGACCCGGGAGCAGGTGGGTTGTGCTTTGTCAGCGGGGTTTCGCCGCCTCCCTGCCGTCGGTGTGTTTGTCCTCTGCCCACCTTCCCTTGCTGTACTTGGGGAACATTTAACGACCCAAGCAATAAAACCTTCAAGATTAACCAGGACAACCTGGGCAGATGTTCAAGAGGGTCCCATTGGGTTATGGAACATGGAAGAATTGACATGCCCCACATAACTTGGGGCTTTCCTAAAGATTCTTGGTAATACATAATTTTTTTGATGTTTATTTATTTGTGTGAGTGTGTGTGTGTGTGTGTGTGTGAGAGAGAGAGAGAGAGAGAGAGAGAGAGAGAGAGCATAATAAGGGGAGGGGCAGAGAGAAAGGGAGACTCAGAACCCGAAGCAGGCTCCAGGCTCCGAGCTCTGAGCACAGAGCCCAACGCGGGGCTCGAACCCACGAACCGTGAGATCATGACCCGAGCCGAAGTCAGATGCTTAACTGACTGAGCCGCCCAGGCACCCCCTTGGTAATACATAATTTTTCAATCTAGAAGTTACTGAGCATTGATACAACTGTAGGCGAGCTTGCGACAGAGTCGCTGTTGTGATGCATAAACAGATCGAGAACACCTCACCCATCAGCACCATGTGTCTGCATTTGGAGGAGGCCCTGGGATTCTTGGAAACGCACGTTCCCAGGCACAGAAGAGGCTGCTCCTGTCAACTATGCTGATGCGGTTTTCCGAGCGCCGGGACAGAATTGGCGGCTGTCCCTCACCTCACCTGCCTGAAGCCAGCACCCCTGCAGGCTTGGCCGGCACTCGAAGAAGACCCATTTCCATGACCGGCAAAGCGACACTGGCGGTGGGGCAGGAGGCCTCCGTTCCCCTCCACAGGGATCCACCCACAGCACCGCGGGAGCATCTTCCTGTCCCGGCAACTGCCTTCCCCCAGAGAGAGCGATCCCAGAGGAAGCGAGGCAGAAGCCACAGCCTCTTTTGGGACCTGACCTCAGAAGTCATCTTGTCTTCCCCGCAGTGTCCTGTGGGTCACACAGGTTGGCCCCTTTCATGTGGGGAAGAAGGAGCTTCTCTTTCCTGAGCGTACATGCTGGCGAGGAACCCTCATTTTTCATTATCTTGGGTGTGTGGGTTGTGGCTTTTAGCTGGAGGCCACCGAATCTGACTCTGGTTAACTTACCAAGAAAAGGAACTGGACAGAAGTTACTGGATAGTTCTCAGAATCAACCGGAAGTCTGGAGAACAAGGTTCAGAAAGGGGGCAGGAGCCCGGGAGGCTCTCAACCACAATTAAAGTCCAGCCGCGGGAAGCTTTTGGTAAGGATGTGGCCTGTGGTCCGTGGCGCTGAAGCTCCTGGGCATTGCTGGCACCGGCCTGTCACAGCTGTGGCTTCTGCGGACACTTCCGAAAGGTCCCTGGGTCTGTGACTCACCCCGAAGAGCCGAAGGCTTGGGTAGGATTGATTGTCGGAGCCTGCATCACCTCCCTGATGAAGTTTGGCCTCAGGTGCATGGAGGGCGGGGCCGGCAGGGGGGACCCTGCCCTGGGACCTGTAAGAGGGATGCCAGGACGTAGGAAGAGGGTATAGATGCAGAGGGCAGCCCCCAAGCAGCAGACGTTCAGCCACCTGGTTTGTGCTGAGCTCCAGGGTTATTTTTCATCTCAAATATACCCAGTGTCACAGCATTAACATAGTCCTGAAAAGTTACCTTGACTCGGATTGCGGTTTACATACACTGGCTAAGCTTAGTACCTTTTAGAAAAACGCAGATAATCCTTTTGTAAAGCAGCTAATCCTTTTAGAGAACAAATGGTCACTTCTTAGCCATTTTATTTTTAAAGATCCAGACCCCTATGTTGGGTTTTCTCAAGGCAGAGTTTCGGGCGTCCAGGTTTCTCTTTTGCTCAGAGTGAAGAAACGTTTCAGGTTTGTAGATAACTCCTTGTAATGTCTCATGCTGTGTGAAAACAAGAAGCTGAATTTTTTGTTTTTTGTTTTGTTTTGTTTTGTTTTGTTTTCCTCCGCTGTAATAGATTCCTGTCTGGAAGGAAGTATGGGCTATTAAACTTTTTAAGCAGCTTCTGTTTATTTTCTCTTACCTATAAGGCTGTTTAAGGAGCCAGTTTAACTGGAACATTTGCATGAGGGAGGAAGCAGGCGTTTTTAGTTGTTACACCCGGTAGGTCACATTTGGAAGATTCACCATTAACATTCATTTTTTTCCTCCCGTAAGAGGCTTTCCCATGACAGCGGGAATATTTTGTTCCATTTCTTAGAGCTGCTCTCACGTTTCCTGGATCACAGAGCGGGGCCCCGAGGTGACAGCTGGGCAGGAGCCTGGACGGGGTGGGCTTGGTGAGCCAGACGGAGACTAGACTCTCCGCTCCAGTCTGGCGACAGGTTCTGCGCGTCCAGAACAGTCCTGATGTCCACGGGAGCGCGGAGAACCAGCAGGTGAGGAGCTAGAAGCAGGCGGGGAGACCAGTGGGGCAGCCGCTCTCAAAACCTAATAAAGAGATGGGAGAGAGAGAGAGAGAGCCCAGTAATAGCTCCCATTCAGGCATCTCCAAGTGTCAGGTGCTCTGGTCTCTCTTTGCACAGAGCCAGGCAGGCATAGTGGCGTGGCCTCCGCCGTGGTGGGTTCGCACACGCCTTTCGGGGGGTGTCACGCTGTAGACCCAGAGGGCATTAATATCTCACTGAGACCAGTTCGGCTACGTCTTCCTCCAGCACTAGAACCCATAGGGCTCATTGGTTGATAAAATGAAATAGTGGCTTATATTTTCAGGGGCTGTGTTATTAAAAAAACATATTCCCTGAACTACTAGGATCCTACTCATTGTGGATGCCCCGCGGAGAGGGCACAGGAGGGGATCGCGGGTTCCCTTAGTGGGGCTGAGTTGTCTTCCGTCTAAGAGCGGCACGTATGTGAGATGCCAGCCCATTTTATGGCTTGTAAAACTGAGACTCGGACAGTGAAAGGAGTTGTTCAAGGCCACATAACTGGGAAGTGGCCAAGCTGGGATGCAAGGCCGGGTTCGTGTGCGTGCCAGCTGGGGCGTGTCGCCAGACCTGGACGCTAGGTCTCGCTGGGGAGGAGCAGCCTGGGGGGAAGCCGCCCGGAGGCCAGGCGGCTTGTTTGTGACTCCTCGTGGCCTGCTAGACTGTGATCCTGAGATGGCCGCGTCGTGGCATAAAATACGTGGCTAAAGAAAAAACAAAAAGTAACATTTTTCAGTGATTTATTTTAGTCATTTCCATCAGATTGACTCATTCCATGCTAGGGCATAAAGTGAATCACTTTCCTGGTTTAATTTTACTTTTAAGACAAAATGCCAATCCCGGTGCATTTTAACATGCTATTATTATTGTATTACTGTTATTATTTAAAGCATTATGGCTTTTTTTTCCCCTTTAGGTGGCTTTTTCCATATTTTATACTGTGTTTAGCTATAAAACAGAAAGCACCATCATTTTTTAGCTAAGAAAATTGATGCACTCTACAAAAACTATTAGAGAGAATATTGATTGCCTGCATACAGGTTCGTGTATTGCCTTAGTGGTGACCTTCAGATTTATGGGTAGAGCGGAACTTCAGAGAAGATTTGTTTGGGAGATTTGCTGGGTGTTTTGCTTATTTCCCAACCTACTACATGCAGCATCTGAACAAACTTTAAAATCCCCTTGATTTGACAAAGAAGCCAATCTCTGATGGCTCAGGTTTTGTTTATCTAGGTGTCTGGGCTGCGCCCCCTTCCTGGCTGCTCCCTCTGTCTGCGAATTGCGCTGGCTCTGACTGACAGGCCTCTGTGTGTTTCCTCAGAGCCCGGACTTTCTGAGCAGGAAGGAAATAGTAGAAAACTTAGTGCAGATAACGCGGTTCCGTAACTGCTTTTAAATGCACACTTGATCATTGCTGCCTGTCGATTCCATCCACCCTCTTCGGAGGGTTTTCCAGTGTGAGTCCGTTCCTCTTTTCATGTTTTAATGGTCTTTCTCTGTGCATCAAGAACCCACCCTTCCCTCCTTCCTTCCTTCCTTCCTCCCTCTTTTCTTTCTTTCTTTCTTTCTTTCTTTCTTTCTTTCTTTTCCCCTTTCTTTCTTTCTTTCTTTCGTTCTTTCTTTCTTTCTTAAGAGACGGAGGGAAAGAGAGCGTGCGCACACATGAGAGAGGGTAGGGGGGCAGGGCAGAGGGAGAGAGAGAGAGTCCCGAGCAGGCTCCACGCTCAGTGCAAAGCCCGGACTTGGGACTTGAACCCACAAACAGTAAGATCATGACCGGAGCCGAAATGGAGAGTCAGACGCTCAACCCGCCGAGCCACCCAGGCGCCCGAGAACCATTTCTTCTGGGTGTGGGACAGATTTGCTGTGCTGGCTTAGGTGAACATGCTTGTCTGATCCCAGATCCCTCTGCAAGGCTGCCTGAGTACAAAGTGAAAACTGGTAAACGTCCCATCCTGGGTGCAGACTTTGCGGTATGTGGTGGAAATGTGTGTCTCCCTTCAAAACGACATTTTGGAAAGTGCGGGATTTGGTAGGTAAGGGCTGCACCCACCCCCCACCCTCCACCCCCATCAGAAAACAGTTGTAGCATTTAGTTTCATGTCGGCCTTTGAGCCCAACTTTTATAGCCGAGCAAAACACTGAGTGGCTGTGTTAGAGGTCAAGGTCAGCACACATCAGCTTTCACCCTGCGAAGGGAGAATGAGCTGAATAGCCAGCGAAGTGACATGTTTGTGAAATACAGTGACCGTTGTGAATAGATGGATGCGTTCAATTTGTTTGCAGTTGTCAAAACCTCATGAATTGTAAGCCCGATGACATTGTTTGCTGATTCACATCAGTTTTAAATTACACATGTGCTGCTTAATCTTAAAAGCGAAATTAAACCTTGGATTGGTATACACTTCAAGTTACAACGTTAAGCCATTTCTGTTTGGGGGAAGGAGTTTAATATACATTGTAAGATAAAGTTAGGAGGTCCTTGGCATCTGTCCATGGTGGCTTATGTAATTAGCTTCTGTCAACTGTAATTTTTCAGGTTAATTTCTTCCACGGTGTATGCCGTGTAAATAACAAAGTTACTTTATACATTTAAATTGTTACCTAAATCCTTAGTATTAATGCAATAAAGTATGTTAAGTAAATTACATGGAAGTATCAGTTGTATGGCAAATAGGTAAAATTGATTTCTTTTTAGAAATCAGCAAAGATATTTTATTTGTCTAACAAATACAGGGATTTATCAAATCTCTAGGCCAGGTGCTAGGGACAGAGAGGTCACATGGTCACGGCCTTCAAGAACCTGCTAATCTAGCATGACCTTCCCAAAAGGTTCCCTGGGACAGGTGCGCCCCAGGGTTTTCTGCCAGGCTGGTCAAATGAGGGCTGCGGCCTGCAGGGGGTACCCCTTGGGAAGTTCAGGAACACCAGCTGTTTGCAAGACTCTCTCTATCACATTCCCGAGTATGTTGGTCTGGGCTCTGGAATTCTTTTTATTTTTTTTTTAATTAAAAAAAAATTTTTTTTAATGTTTGTTTACTTTTCAGAGAAAGAGAGACAGGGTATGAGTGGGGGAGGGACAGAGAGCGAGGGAGACACAGAATCCGAAGCAGGCTCCAGGCTTCGAGCTGTCAGCACAGAGCCTGGCGCGGGGCTCGAACTCACGAAGCTCGAGATCATGACCTGAGCTGAAGTGGGATGCTTAACCGACTAAGCCACCCAGGCACCCCTGAAATTTTTTAAAATGTTTATTTACTTATTGAGAGAGAGAGAGAGAGAGAGAGAGAGAGAGAGAGAGAGAGAGAGAGAGACGGGGAGGAGCAGAGAGCAAGGGAGAGAGAGAATCAGCCTAGAGTCTGACACAGGGCTCCATCTCACAAACCTGGGCCGAAATCAAGAGTCAGATGCTTGACTAACTGAGCCACCCAGGCGCCGCTGGGCTCTGAAATTATTAACATGGGGTCTCTTGTGAGTGTTCGGGTAGAATTCAGAGGGTCTGTAAATTTAGATGGTGAGAAAATGTACCTCTTTGTTTCCATATAATTGTCTTCCTTCATACTTTTATTTTCCTCATACCTTAAAAAAGTTTTTTTATGGTGGAGACAATGAAACAACTTCGTCTTAGAGTTTGACTTTCAAATTTCCACACGGTAGAAGTCATTTCTTTTGGTATGGCTCCATGAGTTTTGACAAATACATCAGAGCTGTGTAACCAACACTACGATCAAGGCACGGAGGTGTTATTGCCTACCCCCTCACCCCGCAAAGAAAAACTCTCCTGTATTGTGTCTTTAAAGTGAGACCCTCCAGCCCCACCCCTAACTCCTGGCAACCACTGATCTGTTCTCCATCACTACAATGTTGCCTTTTCAAGAATGTCATATACTTGGACTCCTACAGCATGTAGCCTATTGAGTCTGCCTTCTTTCACGTAGCATGTGGATTTCAGAATCATTCTAGTCCACGGCTCGTCCCATTTTCTGTCATGTGGAAGGATCATTGTGTGTTTAGTCTTTCCCCAGTTGGGGGGCGTGCGGTCTGGTTCCAGTTTGGGGCACTTAGGAATCAAATGGTTCCGACCTGTGCACATAAGTTTCTGTGTCAGACTAGGTTTCCAGTTCACTTGGGAGAAGTATGATGGGATTACTGGATTGCACGTCGCGTATGTTTAATTTGATAACACACTTCCAGACTGGTTTCCACGGTGGGTATCACCGTTTGTGTTCCCGCCACCAGAGTGTGAATGTTCCCCTTAATCTGCACCCTTGCCAGCATTTGATAGTGTCAGTTTTTTCCTTTAAAAATGTTTTGCCTTTGTGATAGGTGAGCTGTGGGATCTCACCGCAGTTTTAATTTGCGTGTCCCCAGTGACCAATGGTGTTGAGCGTCTGTTCATGTGCTTATGTGCCCAGGATACATCTTTGGTAGCGTCTGTTTCAACCTTTCATCCATTTACAAAGTTACGTTGTTAGTCCTATGTCATTAAAAGTATTTTTATTAAATACTTTTCTCTCAGGTCATTAAAAGTATTATTACGGGAATAAGCTTTCTTAGATGGCCCAACGGAGCCACGTCACCAAAAAGGTTAAGAGCCCTTGAGAGACACATTATCCTTAAAATATCTTTATTCTTGACGTTTTTGCACCTTCTAGTGGAACATCCCCTTGTTCCCAGTCTGTCACACACCATTTCCAAGGTAGCAGCTTGCCCGTGCTAGAACATGCCGCTACCCCATCATCCTTTCTGTTCCGGGTACATAAAATGCGCTTTCAAGATATCGCTCTCAAGCGTGGGCGGGATTCCTTACACCTCCCTCCTCTTCAGCAAGCGGTAAAGGCACGGCTTCTATTTTTATTTATGAAATTCTTTGGCCCTCTTTGCTTCTTTACTCAAATGGAAGGAATCTTAATTTGAAGGAAAAATGTGAACCAACATATTCCAGGAGAATGGTCCTGTTCCAGATTTTGAATTAAGAGCTCTGTCTTAATGCAGGGAAACAGCGTGAGTGTGTGGGCCATCTGTATGGCACCGTGGCTTAACATCTTTTCTGCCCGATCTCTGTGTTTCTGTCACAGCTCCTCAGCGAATCTCACGTCCCGGCAAAAATGCCTTTTATCTGACTGTGATATTTTTAAAAAGTCTCTTGTGGACCCTTTTAAGTGGACAGCTAAATTCTGACTTAGTCATAAACGAATCTATGAGTCAAATTTCAATACAGTCTTCAATGCCTAGTATTTTCAGGAACCGTAAGCTTATTTATGCCCAATACATTAGTTTCGTCTGGTACTTCTTGTATTAAGGAGTATAGGGAAGATATAAGGCAGAGAAATTGTTCTGTTACATTATTTTACTTTAACGAAAGGTCTTCCCGAAGATTCTCTTCTTCCCCATCAGAAAGAAAACGGCAGTTGAACAAGAGAATTAAATGCAATGTATATATTGAAAATTCACGTTTGGCACACACATAAAAATATGCCACGGCGAGGAACTCTGCCATGTGTTCATTATTGTTTTAGGATGAATGCTAGTGATAAGTAGATACCCTAAATTTAATACTTGGCTCACTGAGCGTATGCAAACGAATGTTAAGTGCTTTTGGCGTAGGGAGTAGGAGATGTGAAATAGCTCCTTACCTTCCAGCTGGGGGCAGTCCCTCTGGGCACATGAGGATCTCCATGGGCACAACGAGTGAAACAGTGACAAAGAAGTGCCTCTCGCTGAGTCCATTTCAAGTCCTCTGAACTCACGTGGGCGGTTTCAGCTCGTAGCCTGCAGAGAAAGCAGGGTGGAGAAGGCGCTTCTGCGCATTTGCACACGTGTATGCTTGTGGCCACTCTCCCACTCAGCCGTATCAGGTTCCTCTTGCTGCTGTGACAAATTACCATAAATGTAGCAGCTTAAAGCAATACCCGTGGCTTACACCCAGTTCCCAGAGTCAGCACCCAACACAGCCTCTGCGTCTGGCCGGTTCCCCGCTTAGAGGCTCGCAGGACGAAATCAGGGTATCCGCAGGTTACCTGTGCTTCTTGCCGGCGGCTCTGGGATGAGTCACTTCCGAGGTCACCGCGTGGGATCCACGTTTCCGCACTGGCTATCGGCTGGGTGGCCCCCGGGTCTCGGCAACTCCTCTCCTTGGCTCGTGGCCCCCGTCCTCCAGCATCAGGCCAGCGTCTGGGGGGCCCTCTCCTATTTGGGTATCTGCGTGCCCCCCGCTGCCACATCTCTCTCACTGGTGCTCATGAGGGCTCATGGGACTGCCCTGGGCCACTCGACAATCCGGGATGTTCCCCTGTGTTGAGGGGAGCTGCTTCATAACCCTGATTCCATCTGCACAGCCCCTTCACAGCAGCACCTAGGTGAGCGTTTGATGGAGAAAGCCGAGGGGTGGGAATCTTGGGGGATATGCTCGGAATTCTGCCTATCAGCGCCCTACACGTGCACATTAATAGCAAAATAACAAAACTCAAGGTCCTCCTGAGCGACTGTTTGCAGCAAAGGGATTTGTTTCCATTTTCGAGACAATATGTGCTGAGCTAATTCTGTGATATTTACACATTTGGTGTTTATGCCTCACGGACTCCATTATACATATCTTTAGGAATTCTCTTTACATAAATTAAGATGATTTTTCTCCTTCCCGAAAACATAGCAACATGCTGCGCATTCTGGATGGAAACGAGGAATTGTTTATACCACGAGCCAAGTTAAACTCTGGGAGGATTCAGATGCACGAGAGATAAAAACGTGCTCAAATGTACGGCATATTTTAGGTTTCCTAGGGATTTCTGTGCAAGAGTCATCACAAATTAATATTAAGAAGCTATTTGAGGGGCGCCTGGGTGGTTCAGTGGGTTGAGCGTCTGAGTTCGGCTCGGGTCATGATCTCGCGGGCCATGAGTTCAAGCCCCGTGTCGGGCTCTGTGCTGACAGCTCAGAGCCTGGAGCCTGCTTCGGATTCTGTGCCCCCCCCCCCCGCCCCTACTTGTGCTCTGTCTCACTCTCTCAAAAATAAATAAATGTTAAAAAAAAAAAAGGCTATTTGATTATGACATCAAGAATGTATGTGAGGTTCCCTGGCCTTTAACAAAGAAAGTAATTTTAAACACACATCCTATCTTCCTCCCTGGGGCTGCCCAGGACAACCTCTGTCGCCCGGGAAAGACAGATTGACCCTATGTGGTGGCGAACAGAAGCTCAGGCTTAGAGTTTGGATTCTGTCTCTTCTCTCCCCAGTCCTCACCCTCCAAGCGGGGCCATTTTTGGCAAGTTCTGTGGTCCCAAGCCTCTGTGTTCCTGTCGTGGGGATGATCATCTTGCTTGTAGGATTTAACGAATAAAATAATCTAAGAAAATAATCTGTAACTTAGGGAGAGCTAGACACCGGTTACTTAGACAACCAAACGCACACGCGCACACACACACACACACACACACAGACGCACACAGGGAAAGAGGGAGAGAGAAACTAGTGGTTGGGACTCAGCTTACTTTCTTCACACTTGTTCTGAAAAATTCTGGAACCATTATAGAGCAATGAGGTTTCTGAAATGAAGGGATAATCTTGGAATCAAAAGCAAAAAAGATGAGGCTCGCCTCCCCTCCCGACCCCGGCTTTTTTATGAGAGAGAGAGAGAGAGAGAGAGAGAATGAGAATGTGAGTGGGGGAGGAGGAGAGAGAGAGGGAGACACAGAATCCCAAACAGGCTCCAGGCTCTGAGCTGTCAGCACAGAGTCCGACACGGGGCTCGAACTCAAGCTGTGAGATACCTAACTGAGTGAGCCGCCAGGCGCCCCTCACCTTCCCCTTTTCCTTAGAGCTGTCGGTGGGTTTTTGGAGGTGCCACACGCCAGCCCCTCCTGCAGACACAGTCTCAGCTCGCTGGTCCCCATCTGATTGTTTCGCCATCACGTGCCCGAGTGTGAGTGCTGTTCTGTTAAGATGATGTTCCTGTCCTTCAGTGTTAGAATGTTTATTTGCCTTGGCGAGAAAGTCACACACGTTTGTCTTTGGGGACATGTCTCTGAAATCCACCCGCAAGAAACTACGTGAGGTGCCCCCCGCAGATGGGCACTGGCCCTCTCTCCAGACGGGCAGGCCTCATTTGCTTCCTGGCTAACCCCGTGGTGCTCGGAGTTTCCCAGAATGCTGCATTCCTCCCCAAGGATAACCGCGTTATTCGGAAACGCCGGACTCTGGACCTTCGGCACTTCCCCAGCTCAGCCGTGGCGCAGCCCATCTCCCGTGGGACCTGTGCACTGTGCCACCTGTGCGTTCACGGGGGAGGAGGAGAAAGTGGTCCCTGCCCCCCGGCCCGGCGCTCTGCGGTGGTTTGGGGCGCTGGGGTGCAGGGGCTCTGCACACAAGTGGGGGAGCTGCCGCCCTAGCTGTGGGGTGGGGCCCGTCTCTAAGACACGGCCTCGGAGGGCCCTCCAGGCCCTGGGGACCGCACCCCCAGGCGGCCTCCTCCTTTAGACCTCTACGCAGAGGACCGCCGTGCCCCTCGCTGGCAGTGCTGAGCGCGGGGCTGGTGTTTGGGGCCCCGCTAGGACATCCCCTCCGGACAAGTTCCGCCCTCCCCACCAGCACTGCTGCCTCCGCGCACCTCTGTGGCACCTGCGAACCCTTGAATCGGCTGGGGCTCCCATCTGCGAGTGCCCTCCTCTCCTCCGGTTTCCATGGAGAGGCTGGCAGCGGGGACGTCCAGCTGACGGTGTCGTCTCCAGGGCCCACCAGCAGCCCCTCTGAATGCTGTAGGGTGTGGGTCTCCCCTCCTCTTTCCTCTGCCCGGGTGGCTGAGACTTCCCGCCCCCCCACCCCCTGCCACGTACAGGGGTGGCCCCCTGGCAGGTGGCTCCCAGTTTGGCCACGGGCAGGGCGGAGCTTTTGTTACGAAAAGCAGCCCAGGAGATGATCTCCCGCCTGCCTGCGCCAGGGTACCCTGGGCCCTCCTTCTCCTGCCTCCGGATGACGGATGCTCACTGTGTCCAGACCCAGCCAGCTGCTCTGTGGGCAGCTGTTGATGACATAGGCCCTTCCGGCCGGAGTGATGTCTGGGCCCTCCACCTTTCTGCCCAGGGGGGGCCCTTCTTCAGTCATCTCCACCTAAGGGCACCTTCTCTGACCTGTTTTGCAAAGTACCCTGCCTTGGAGAAGCTTCCAGCAGCCCTCCAGGGTCATGCTGGGCCACCGAGGACTGCGGCCTCCCACCAGGGCCCAAGACGGGGTCTGCTAAGAGCCGAGGCGGTCACCCAGGTAGAAGCTCCTGGAAAAAGCTCCTGTTGTGGGTCGTGTGGACTGAGCCTCTGAGCCTCAAAACCGTGTAATTGCTTTCTGAGGCCGTGAGGCAGACACCTATGGCTTCTGCGGTCTCGTGTCACGGCCGTCCTCCCTCTGCCCACCCCGCTCATCCTCCTCCTTGATGTGCAGACGGCAGTGGCCCCTGAGTCCCAGGTCTCAGCTTCGGGGACACGTTCTCCCTGCACGGCAGAAGGTTGTGCACGGGGCAAACCGCGCCCACGGTGCCGCGCCCCAAGCCGCAACCCAGCCCCGCAACCCCCCCAGTTTTCACTTCCGTTTGAAAATGACTCTCCACGTGTGAGGCCTCCCAGAGGTTGATGTCTGCCTTAAGCTTAAAGGGCAAAATGGGAGACACAGGCTTTCAGTTGTGGGATGAATAAGCCCCGGGAATGAAAGGCACAGCATCGGGAATGAAGTCAATGGTATCGTAGCAGGACTGCTGGTGACAGGTGGCAGCTCCGTCGTGGGGAGCTCAGCAGAGTATAGAGAAGTTGAATCACTAGGTCGTGTACCTCCCTGAAACTAACGTAATGTGGTGTGCCGGCTAGAATTTAAATTTGGGGGAGGGTGTCTGGGGGGGCTCGGTCGGCTGGGCGTTTGACTCTTGATTTTGACTCAAGTCATGATCTCACGGTTCGTGGGTTTGAGCCCTGCTTCGGGCGCTGTGCTGGCAGTGTGGAGCCTGCTTGGGATTCTCTCTCTCTCTCTCTCTCTCTCTCTCTCAAAATAAATAAAGAGGCGTAAGAAAAAACAACAAAAAAAGGTGTTGGAGCCTCACCAGTCATGGCCCAGCAGAGGCAATAGTGAAGTTTGTATGGAGACTGTTGGGTAAGCATGCGTGGCTTTGAAATCTGACATTATTTGAGCCGTTGAGTCAACACTTGTGGTATTTAACGAATGGTGGCTGGTTTATGCGTGTGTCTGTCTGTCTGGACTTGCCCGGGTCAGTAACCTTACTGAAGCACGGGTTCTGAAACCCAGCCCAGTGGGTGTTGTGTGACTCCCCAGAACCACGTGATCCCAGCTCACCGGACGATCGTACTGTTACCCCCGCTGATACCCGAGCTGCTAATGAGCCGAGCGTCTCTAATGCCAACTCAGTTTACGTTTATTTATTTTTTTTTTGGGACAGAGAGAGACAGAGCATGAACGGGGGAGGGGCAGAGAGAGAGGGAGACACAGAATCGGAAGCAGGCTCCAGGCTCCGAGCCATCAGCCCAGAGCCTGACGCGGGGCTCGAACTCCCGGACCGCGAGATCGTGACCTGGCTGAAGTCGGACGCTTAACCGACTGCGCCACCCAGGCGCCCCGCCAACTCAGTTTAAAGATGACCAAGTGTTTGTGGTTGCCGTCCTTTTCAATGATTCTTGCTACAGTGAAGGCGGCCGGTGTTAGAATTGACAGGAGAAGGGAGTCTGGACCACAGTCCCTGCGGGAACGTGCTTCTGTGTCCAGAGGCCGTTACGTTCTGCTGCAGGCAGGACTCTGATGTTTTTACTCCTGACGATACCTGGAAAACAAACAAAATGCAGGAACGAAGGCACTGATCCCAGTGACTTGGCTGCAACATTTTTATTAGGGGGATTGAGGTTTTAAATCTGTGACTTAAGTTGTACTGCACGTGATAATGCCCTTTTAAAAATCTGCATTTTCCCCCACCTCAGGAAGAAATAAAAAGGCACCTTCTCATGAATCATTTGATTAAAATTCCTCTCCAGCGCCCTGTACAGCTCATTCACTGTGGAATCGTTGAAAACCGGGTGATTTGCACCTCTACACTTGCCCAAATGAAATCAGGAGTGTGATTTACAATTATAATCCCGGACTCTCTGAGCTGAAAGGGGTTCTAGCAGTTGCCAAAACCGGGAATGGCATTTTGCAGATGAAAAACAGAGGTCCTGGGGCCCTTTCTCATTCGAGTAGGATCAGTACCTTGGTAGCGAGAAAAGGGGGGATTCCTGAATTACACTCTTTTTAATAAACTGCTTACGTGTGTGTGTGTGTGTGTGTGTGTATGTTAACCCTGTGACTCTTACTTAAACATATTAATAAATATGTATGAATAATAGTCAAGTAGATAATGCTATCTCATGTGTTTTTTAATGAGATATGATATGCTTTTTTAAAAAGCTTTCATTCTCCTATATTTCAGAGTAGCAACCTAGTAGGGTGTAATGCCAGTTTAAAGTCAGGAGGCCCTTCTCTCTCTCTCTTTCTCTCTCTCTCAAAAATAAATAAACATTAAAAAGTTTTTTAGGGGTGCCTGGTTGGCTCAGTCGGTTTAGCATCTGCCTTCAGCTCCGGTCATGATCTCAGTTTGTCAGGTTGAGCCTCGGGTCGGGCTGTGTGCTGACAGCTCAGAGCCTGGAGCCTGCTTTGGATTCTGTGTCTCACCCTGTCTCTGCCCCTCCCCTGCTTGTGCTCTGTCTCTCTCTCTCTCTCAGAAACAATAAATGAAAAAAACTTAAAAATTTTTTTAAAGAAAGGAAAAAGGGGCTCTTGGGTGGCTCAGTTGGTTAAGCACCCAACTCTTGAGCTCTGCTCAGGTCATGATCCCACAGCTTGTGAGTCTGAGCCTCACGTCGGGCTCTCTGCTGACAGCACGGATCCTGCTTGGGGTTCTCTTTCTCCCCCTCCTCTCTCTCTCTCTCTCTCTCTCTCTCTCTCTCTCTCAAAATAAATAAACAAATATTAAAAAAATGTAACGTCAGGAAACCGGCACTCTCCCCATGTCCTGCCATTACTTGTGTGTAAAATCGCTTTTCTGTTGAAGACTCTGTTTAGCTACTGTTACAGAAATTAACAAAAAAACCCCACCCCTGCTAAATGAGATAATCATTGTGAACAAGGCGGCACAGCAGCCCCTCAATGAGGGGTCCTATACCAGGGAGCTGGGGTGCTCCTGGTCTTAATTACAGAGTACTGTTCAGCCCTGACTCAATTTGTTGTTTAAACAGACATTTTTAGAACAGTCAGTTTGTATTTTCTTCAAACTATTTTTAGAATTGATGTTACTTTCCTTGCATATGGTTGAGGGGTACTCAGTGAGGCCACGATACACTTATGAATTATGAAATGATGACACAATCAAGCTGCTCATCACAACTGTCACCTCATCTTTATGTGTGCGTGTGCTGAGAATACTTAAGATCCACGCTCTTGGCAAGTTTCAAGTATATGGTGCGGCATTATATTATTTATTTTTATTTTTTTGGTGGGGTCGGGGAGCAGGGGAGAGGAGCAGAGGGAAAGAAAGAGAATTTTTTTTTAATTTTCAAGTGTTTTATTTGTTTTTTTTTTTTTTTTTAATAAATTTTTTTTTCAACGTTTATTTATTTTTTGGGGGGACAGAGAGAGACAGAGCATGAACGGGGGAGGGGCAGAGAGAGAGGGAGACACAGAATCGGAAACAGGCTCCAGGCTCTGAGCCATCAGCCCAGAGCCTGACGCGGGGCTCGAACTCACGGACCGCGAGATCGTGACCTGGCTGAAGTCGGACGCTTAACTGACTGCGCCACCCAGGCGCCCCTCAAGTGTTTTATTTGTGAGAGAAAGAGAGAGAGACAGCGTGAGCATGGCAGGGGCAGAGAGAGAGACACACACACACAGAATCCAAAGCCGGCTCCAGGCTCCGAGCTGTCAGCACACAGCCCGACGTGGGGCTCGAACCCACGAACCGTGAGATCGTGACCTGAGCCGAAGTCGGAAGTTTAACCAACTGAGCCACCCGGGCGCCCCTAGAAAGAGAGAATCTTAACCAGCCTCCACACCCGTGTGAAGACCAACGAGGGGCTTGAGCCAACAACAGTGAGAACCTGACCTGAGCAGAAATCAAGAGTCGGACACTCGACCGACTGAGCCCCCCCAGGCGCCTCTCCAGTGCAGTGTGATAAGCTGTAGTCACCATGCAGGGCATTAGATCCCCGGAACTTATTGGTCCTATGACGGAGAGTTTGTGCCTTTCGAACAGCATCTCCCTTTTCCCCATCGTCCCTGCCCCTGGCCACCCCCATTCTATTCTTTGCCCCTGTGCGTTTGACTTTTTAAAATGCCACGTTTAAGTGAGATCATGCAGTATCTGTCTTTCTGTGTCTGGCTTAGTTCACTCAAGAGAATGGCCTCCAGGCCCATCCATATTGTTACAAGTGGAAGGGTTTCCTTCTTCCGAAAAGCCGAATGAGACTCCACTGTGTATATAATGTCTATATTTGTACTGCGTTGTACATTAGTGTGATGGTTGGCGTAACTATTTGGAATTAGAAAAACAGACACGGAGCCAGAAGGCAACATCTCCATCCTCTGGCCCCAAATCTCTCCTCTCCAACCCCGGCCCCCGGACCTGAAGATTCCAGGGGGCTAACTCACCGGAGTGAATTAGGACGTTGTGTTTCAGATCTTCTAGAAAGAGCTGGGGGACCCCAAAAAGTAAATGCTGCTGCAGAGAAATGCTTCCTTCCCTCTCTTGGAACACAGTTTTATGAATGCCTTTCTGAATAAAGGCTATGAACCAATCCCATCACTCATTATCTTTAAATAGCGTAACATTCCAGTGAAATGTTTCTCCAGATGTTTCAGCAAGAGAAATCATTTGTTTGTGGTTCACATTATAGCTTTTTTAGTAAAATAGGACTTTAGGACTTTCCCCCCGTACTGGCAATCGTTCCGTCGATTGCAGAAATCTTCCGAGGATCCTTTTTGGATTCCTTCATCATTTTTAAAAATTTTTAAACTTCTTATTTTCCTACGGTGAGCATCCAGAACAACGTGAAGTCTTGTCTTTGGAAGATGAATTCATTTTGCCGTCTCCAAACAGGATTCTCACGTTGTAGGTCTAGTTATTCTGGAAAAAAAACGAGCCGGAGGCCCAAACACAGGATTCTTTGTTACTGTAAGCGATTGCAGCACACATTTTAGAAGGGTCAGCTGGGTGCAGGCCACCACATCGCCATGTGGGGTGGTGGCAGGGGGATGCGTGGAGGGAGAAAACGTGGCCCGGTCTTCCCTGGGATTCCAGTCCGGGGGGAAGGGCAGATACAATGGGAGGTGAACGAGCAACCCCAAGGGGACGTATTCCACACAGCGGGGTGCAGGCAGGGCCCCGATGAGCAGAGGGGAGGGATGGGTCCCCAAGGACAGGCAGCTGGAGGCAGGCCACCTGCGGGTTGA
The DNA here is from genome assembly GCF_022837055.1 of Prionailurus viverrinus. Taxonomy (NCBI): domain Eukaryota; kingdom Metazoa; phylum Chordata; class Mammalia; order Carnivora; family Felidae; genus Prionailurus; species Prionailurus viverrinus. The sequence goes on from NC_062571.1 coordinate 83,772,660, forward strand.
CAATCCAGCCCATCTGTGGTTCTGGTCCATTCTATACACCTGCCCTCAGAATATCTTTCTGACAATCTTGTCCTGCCTTGGGTGCCTCCTTGATTAAATGCTTTGGAAGCTCCTTGTTGTGTTCATGCAAGAATTCTTCCTGCTCAGCCTAGACCACAGGCCCCTACCAGATCCCAGCTTACCTCTGATACCTCCCGTCCTGCTGTCCTCCAGAGGTGCTCTGCTCACGCCCCTGCTGGTGAACCGTACCTCCTCGCCATGCTGCTCACGCAGCCTGGCACGTCCCTGCTACACGCACCCCTCATCCAAGTCTTTGCTCAAGTAGCGCCTCGTTCCTTCCTCCAGGAAGCCCTCAGGGACTTCCTCCCTCTCCCACGGAGCAGTGCTCCCCCTGCACCCATGACATTCCCTCCTTCAGTGAGTCTTGTTATAGCTCCGGCTGGGAGGAGGGAGTAGGAGCTGATGCCCCTTCTCCGTCACTGGGTCACTTCTCCTTCTCTGGGTCACTTCTCCGTGTGCCTCAGAGTCTGTGCCCTCTTCCCTGGGCTGTTGGGCCCGGCAGCCCCCGGCGCTCACAAGGGCATCAGTGTGTGCTTGGGAATGAACGAACGAAGCCCTTCCCACGTAAGCAGAAGGTGGAGCCAGGGGGAGGCACCGCACCGGCAAAGGCAGGGCTCTCGTGTTTGAGAGGCCAAGGCCAGTGCCACTGAAAAGGCGGGGCTTGCCCTAGGTTGTGGAGGGGTGCTCCGGTCTCGAAGGTCTGCAAATGATAAAATCAAGAACTTCAGATTCCACTTTCTTTCCAGCTAGCACCTTCCTCCTCCTCCACCTCCGTCTGGGGATTCTTGGACAGCTGCCCGGCAGCAGTCGTGGGAACAACACATGCTTGCTGAGTGCCCATTCTGCTCCGTGCACTGGCACCGCAGCCCCGGGGGAGTCACAAACACAGATGCCAGGCAGGCGACGTCCAGGGACCGGGAGAGCCCCGCAGGCCTCAGCAAGGAGAAGCAGTACCTGCCGTGGCCACAGGGGGCGCTGCTTCTCACATTTGGCCCTCGTCAGTGCCCGGAGCGCAGCCCCGGTGGGCAGGCCTTCGGATTGTTCGAGAGAAACCGGACATCTAGACTGGGTTGGGAAATGCTACAATTAAAAAATGTGGATGACTGAAGTACATTCTTTTTTACACCAGAAGGACTAAAGAGGGTATGTTTCTTGTTGCCTTTGGTCTCCGGGCAGGCAGCTTTCCACCCCAACTGATGCACCTTGGTTCGTTTCTTGACTTCCAAGAGCTCTCCATTTCCAATGCCACGCAGCGCCACCTTCTCCGTCTTGCCAGAACTACGTGAGACAAGTCCCCACGGGTGCACTTGAAGGCTCCGTCTTTATGTCTAGGCTCCCTTGGTTCATGGACTCTGGCTCCGGAGCCCTTCACCTGTAGCCAGGTGATCTGCAGAGTAGCGAGGAGGTAAGGCATGGGACAGCCCAGTCCTTCCTCCGGGCCGAGGGCAGAGCCGTGGCGAGTACGTGGCAACACACTGGTCTCATCAACACATCCCAGATTGTGTCACCAGTGGGGAAAAAGGCAAAGAAAAAAGGCAGAATGTCAATGCTCCTCTGCAGAGCTGCGTGTCTTTTTATAATATCTCACAGGGAAGAAATAGGTCAGCATCGCCCCAATTGCAGGCCAATTTTCCCGCAGTCCAATCAAGAGCGCGTAGATGGGCCGTTTGACGTGCCAGGAAGCTCGCGATCACCATGTCAGAAGTAATGGGGACGAGTGTGAGTGGAAAGAGAGCCTTGACTCCCAGGGAGATATTTTAAGCAAGGGGGACCGAGGAGCCCTGCTCTACCTGCCAGCGATCCGAGGCTGTAAAAAATCATTAGCAATGACAGGATATTGAGGAAATGAAGAAGTCAGGGTTAAGGCGCTGTGCTCCTGCCTCTCTGAAATGGAATTTTAGAAAACGAAACTTTTTCTTTAAATTGTACCACATCCTTGGTTTAGAAAAGCCAATCAGCTCGCGAGCCTGTGCCCTCGATAGGTCCGTTTGACCGAGTTCAGTTTAGATCGAAAAACCACATCGTGCAAAGTGCCCGCCAGCAGATGAATGGAACAACACGACGTGGTCCATCCAAACAATGCAGTGTCATTCGGTCTTAAAGAGGAAGGCGATGCGGACATGTGCTGCACGTGGGTGAACCCGGAGGACGTGATGCCGAGTGACATAAGCCTGTCGCAGGGGGACAAATACTGGATGATTCGACTCACAAGAGGTACCTAGAAGTAGTCAAATCCCCAGAGACAGGAAGTAGAACAGAGGTCACGGAGGCGGGAGAGGGGGGTGGGGGAGTCGTTGTTTGATTTCATCTAGGTGCAGAGTTTCCTTCTGGGAGCAGGATAAAGGGCCACTGGACCCTACACTCACACAGGCACGAAACTGGCAAGTTTTATGTGCCGTAGATTTCCCCACAACTTAAACAGTCCTCCAAGAGCAGGAACCTGAGGCCTGCATCTGTGATCGCAGGCCAAGACATCTTTGAGACCCGGAAGTGCTGTCTTATCACACAGGCCAGGATACCCGGTGACTTATCTCTCTATCTCGTCTGTCTAACAGAAACCCCAGCCATTTTTACGTAATTTTATCTTTCTCTTGTTGACCCGCCAGGCATCACCGCATCCTGTCCTAAGGAAAACAATAGGATTCTGTAAACTTGAGAAGGGTATTTAAGGAAACCATCGCTACGAGTGTAGTTCAGAGCAAAACGTGCTTGTGTCTCTATAAACTTCTGAAAGCGTATGTTTTTCTGAATCCGTTCATCTTTCAAACTCTGGACTGTATCAGGATGATTTCAAAATATTCCCCCTGCCCCTCTGTGACCTCTGTATTGAGGAAGAAGACTTTGCTGGTCCTTCTCCCCGGGCTGCAGGGTGTCAGAGATTCCTCTGGGGCTCTTCAATTCCTGAGTTTCCTGGTCTCACGGAAGGGCAGCTGGGGACAGCCTGTGGCCTCCTGCCTGCCGCAGAGTCGCTCACATTCTCCAGTCCCAGATTAGACAGGTGGACTGGGAGGAACCATGCCCAGGGCTGGGCCTCCTCAGTGGGCTGGGCAATGTTGGCTGGGGCGTGTGTGTGTGTGTGTGTGTGTGTGTGTGTGTGGTGTTGGCGGGCGGGGAGGGGTGGCCGGGAGACTCTGACCTGGCTGCAGACTTTGGGACAGAAGGAGGGAGTAGTTTCCCTTTGGTATTGGGCTGCGGAGTCTAATGAGAAGTAACGGGGTTGCCACAACAGTTGGGGAGCTCGGCACTGTGGACCCCAAGAGCAGGTGAAGTGCTCCCTTCGGGCAAACACGTCAGCCCCGGGGGCAGGGTGGGGGGCAGCAGTAATTTGGGGCCCCGCTGCCAGAAAGGCTGAGTTGCAGGGTAAGTTTCTGTGCAGAGGGTATGATGAGGATCCAGGAACAGACTGAAGGAGAAAGCGGGACTGGGGATTAAAGTAAGACCAGAGCCATGGTCTCAGAGTGACAGCGTGGTGGTCAAGGCCAGATGGACGACTCTGGAAGGTAGGCGGGAAGTATTGACTGGATGGGTGGATGGGTTGGGGGGTGGATAGGTGGAAGGACAGGTGGGCGGATGGAAAGGTGGGTGGATGGGTGGGTGGATGGATGGGAGGCTGAGTGGGGCAGGGGGTGACCTACCCATGGATGCCTAGGTTGATGAAGCTAGAAAAGCAAGCAAAGATCAGGCCACGAAGGCCTTATGAGGAGTTGAGCGTAGCGTGGAAAGCCATTGAAAGAGTTTAAGGAGGAGGGTGACAAATGGATCTGTGTGCCTGGAAGATCGCTCTGATTTCATGTGGAAAATGGGCTGGTGGAGGTGCGAGACTGGATGCAAAGGGACCGTTTGGAAGGCAGCTGCAGGAAGAGATTGTAGTGCCTTGAAATTAGGTGAGCGACGATAGAATAAAGAAAGTGGGTGAATTCCACGAATTTTTAAAGAACACCGTTCTCAGGAAACAGCGACCTAGATATTTGGGGTACAAGAGGAAATGCCCGATGATAACCCCTAGTTGATTAGGCAGCTGGGGGAATGGCAGCACCTTCCGTCAGGGTAGGGGACGGAAAGTGGGTCATGTTTGGGAAGAGGGAGGGATTATCCCGTCAGTCACAATGCCTGTGACACTTAGTGGCACCCATCCGTCTGCAAGACGCTTCCTCCCCTGGAGCTGAGGGCAGGCCCCGCCCCTTCCCTGCAACCCCAGAACTTAGCTCAGCGCTGGTCCGTGGTTCGGATTTAGGTTGTTGGTCTGACTGGTAAACATGGAGCTGGGATTGGACAGTCTCTGAAGAGCTGTGTCGCTCCTGTGACATGGGGCACGGCAGGGAGACTTGAGGAACTGGCAGGTCAATGTGGAGAAGCTTCCAGAACAAACCGGCTGTGGGGAAAAGGTCTCCGTGTCTGGGCAGCATCTCAAGCCCAAGGCAAAGTGCCAGCCAGACTTCGGGCTCCTTGTCCCGGGGCACCTGTGTGTCTCACAGCTCCAGGCTCTTGCTTGAGGAACCCCTTTCTCATGACAAGTGTCACAAACACTGAATGTCACCCTTGTTGCAAAGGAAGCTGATGTGGACAGACTGTGTGTTGCCTTCCCCCATGAGAACAGGGCTTGGCAATCAACCAGACTCACTATTACAACATGTCCTCGGGGAAGTAGGTCATGTGTCCCCAGGAGAGTCACAGAGGCCAAGGAGAGTGAGAGGTTTGCGCTGAGCAGGGCTTTCTTTTTCTCAAAGCTCCAAAGGGTGGGGGCCAGGAGCCATTTTGTTTTCCGGCCAGTGGTGCATTTCCTTCCCAGGATTAGTCATCCCCACCCCGTCCGCACCTCTGGCTCTGAGGTGAATGAACACAGAAGTGCGTTCTGTGTCTCGCCTCTAGCTGACCCCTGGGAGATGCTTGCCATTGTTGGGCTCTCTCCTGGTCCTCCTTGTAGTTGAAGAAGAGAAGGTGGCAGATCACCTCTGTGGGGTGTTTGCTCGCGACCTAGCGTGACTCCACAGAGTGTTCCCTGTGGCGCTTCCCACAGGTTTCTGAGAGGCCTCAGTGAGTGGTGAGGCATCACCCTGTGGTGAGGTGGCCCAAGATGGACCTGCGAGGAACGTAGCAGAACCAGGGAGGCTGGGCGAAGGGCGTGGGAGGACGGCTTCCCCCTTCAGACTCAGGAAGGAGAATGGGCCCCTCAACAACCTGCTTGGGAAGGGGAACCAAGGTAATTAATTCTCCCGCAGGAACAGAAGAAAGAGGGACCTTCTGCTTCCTTACCGTCACTCCAGAAATATGCTCACTCCCCTCGCTCATCTGAGACAGTCACAGACGACTGATGGGGTCCCCGACCAACCTTCAAAATGAAGGAGTTTGCCGTTCGTGGAGGGCTTCTGTCAGACTCCAGCTAGAGACATTCCACGAGCCCAGAGCGTTCTGAGCAAACCCACAATGTAAGGCTTCATTTCCCACACTTGCCTTGTCTTGCCTCGGAGACATTTCCATTTTCTCAATATTCCGTCCCCAAGATGTGGTAATGTTGCTGGTGTTCTATGTTGGGAAGTGTGTCCCTGGGACCAACTGTGGTGCTATAAAGGAAATGATAGTTTTCCTTCGAAATGATTTTATATTTACACTGAAGGATAAATACATAAGATGCACTGAAACCCTCAAGTGATTGAAAATAAATATATGGGGGCATCTGGGTGGCTCAGTCGGTGGAGCGTCCGACTTCGGCTCAGGTCATGATCTCACGGTCTGTGAGTTCGAGCCCCGCGTCGGGCTCTGTGCTGACAGCTCAGAGCCCGGAGCCTGTTTCAGATTCTGTGTCTCCCTCTCTCTCTGCCCCTCCCACACTCATGTTCTCTTTCTCTCTCCCTCTCTCTCTCTCTCTCTCTCTTTTTCTCTCTCTCTCAGAAATAAAGATTTTTTAAAAAATTAAAAAACATAAATATATGTATTTACTTAATTCAGTGATTAAATAAATTAATGTATTTACTTAATTGAAGACCGCACCAGGGCCGAAGCACAAAGAGAAAACGTGCATTAAAATACACGGAGGGAGAATGGCCGTCCGTGCATTTACCGTTAGCTGATATTGATCACCTACTACGTGGCTGATGCTGCTCAGGGCCCTGGGAGGAGGGAGAGGAGAATTCAGACTTTGCCTTCATTTCAGGGCCAGTAAATAAAGGACATATGCATGGAGATGTTGATTGTGGCAAAAAAAAAAAAAAAAACAAAACAAAAGTGAGGACCCATCAAGAGGGAAAGTTTGAAAAAAGATTGGTTCCACTTACGGGTCATGGAACGATCTGCAGCCCGTCAGAGGCGTGCTTCAGATCTACAAGGGCCAACAGGGTGGGATTTCTGCGATTCGTTAATCGGTGGGATGAGCAAGATGCCTCGTGCGTGTCGTGTCCCCAGAGTTTACATCTGCGCGCACTCGGCTGTCGAGAATCGTGGGCACGGCGAACGACGTGCTGAGACACGTTGCAAGTTACCACGTAGATCCCTCAGAACATGCGGTTATGTGTTCAAGAACAAAGGTGTGCAGAGACACAGAGTGGGTCGTCACGTATTTGTACCACAGCGCACGTGTTCAGGAAAAGCACCTGACTTCGAAAATTTAGTAAACCAAATCGGCCTGACCTCCAAACCAGGATTGGCAGAAACATGGTGACAGTGGGTCCCTGGAGTTCAGGGGAATGGTCATGCCCAAGGGTCTGGGTTTTATCCGGGAAGGCCAGGAGACCGTGCCTTTTGAGCCCAGGAGGATGAGTATAGACTCAGGACACCAACAGAGAGTTTGAGAACATGCACCCCCCCCCCCATCGCCTCTTTTTTAGTAGACTTTATTTTTTAGGGAAGTTTCGCTTTCACAGCAAAATTGAGTGGAAAGTGAAGAGATTTCTTATGTACCCCCTGCTCCACACACATAAGTCTTCTATCAACGTCTGGCATCAGAGAGGCACACAGACACCCCATTACGTCTCCAAGTCCATGGTTTACATTAGGGTTCACTCTTGATGACATCCATTCTGTGGATTTTGACAAATGCACATGACACCTATCCATCACTTTAGCATCCTGCGGAACAGTCACACTGCCCTAAAAATCCCCTGTGGGCCATCGATTCATCCCTCCCTCTCTCCTCATCTCTGGCAACCGCTAATATTTTTTCACTGTCTTCATGGCTTTGCCTTTGACTTCTGTCTTCATTAACGTTTGCCAGAACGTTATGTAGTTGGAATCGTACACGTATGTAGCCTTTCCAAATTGGCTTCTTTCGCTCGGCACGGGCGTAGGGTCCTCCGCGTCTTGGCTTGGTAGTACCACACTTGGGTTTAGTGCTGGATGACAGTTCATTGTCTGGACGCTTCGCAGTTTACTCATCCATCCCCCTAGCAGAGGGCTTCTTGGTTGCTTCGACGTTTTGGCAAAATTATGGATAAACATTCGTATGCAGTTGTCCGTGTCAGTGTTACGTTTTCGACTCATTGCGGTAAACGCCAAGGAGCGCGATTCCTGGATCGTATGATAAAATTACGGTTTCTGTGAGAAAATGTCAGACCGTCTTGCAAAGTGGCTGCACCATTTTGCATTCGCAGCAATGAACGGAAGTGTCTGTTGCCTCACATCCTTGCCAGCATTTGGTGTTGTCAGTGTTCTGGATTTGGGCCCTTGTACCGGGTGGGTGGTGAGATCTCTCCATTTTAATTTGCATTTTCCTGATGACATCTGTGTGCACTGTCTTCTCTCCTGCTGATCTGTCACCTGTATACTTCCTCAGGGCGTGGCCATTTGGGTCTTTTGCTCATTTTCTTTAAGGATTGGAAGTTTTTATTTTTATTTTAAGTTTATTTATTTTGAGAGAGACAGGGGTGGGGAGAGGGAGAGAGAGAGAGAGACAGAGAGAAAGAGAGAGAATCCCAAGGAGGATCCTCACTATCAACATGGAGCCCAACATGGGGCTCGAACACATGAACTGTGGGATCATGACCCAAGATGAAATCAAGAGTCAGACACTCGGGGCTCTTGGGTGGCTCAGTTGGTTAAGCGTTTGCAGTTAAGCATCAGACTTCGTCATGATCTCTCAGTTTGTGAGTTCGAGCCCTGCATTGGGCTCTGTACTGACAGTTTAGGGCCTGGAGTCTGCTTCAGTTTCTGTGTCTCCCTCTCTCTCTGCCCCTCCCCTGCTCATGCCCTGTCTGTCTCTGTCTCTCTCTCTCTCTCAAAAAAAAAAAAAAATTAAAAATTAAAAAAAGAAAAGAGTCAGACACTTAACTGTGCCACCCAGGTGCCCCTGCCTGTTTTTTAATCAAGTTTTTTATTTTCTTATTGTTGACTTTTGAGAGTTTTTTTGTGTATTGTTGGTAACAGTCTTTTATCAGATGTGTCTTTTGCAAATGTTTTTCTCCCAGTCTGTGGCTTATCTTCTCATTCTCTTGACATTGCCTTTTGCAGAGCAGAAATATTTAATTTTAACGAAGTTCGGCTTACCAGTTCTTTCTTTCACAGACCGTGACTTTGATGGTGCATCTAGAAAGGCATCGCCACACCCAAGGGCATCTAGGTTTTCTCCTATGTGACCTCCCAGGGGTTTTATAGTTTTCAGTTTTGCATTTAGGTCTGTGACCCATATTGAGCTGAGTTTTATGAAGGACCTAAGGTCTGTGTCTACGTTCATTTTTTTTTTTGCAAGGGGGCGTCCAGGTGCTTGAGCACCACCTGTTGAAGAGACCGTCTTTCCTCCATTGTCTTGGCTTTGTTCCTTTGGCAAAGACCAGTTGACTGTATTTCTGTGGGTCTGTTTTGGGGCTCTCTGTCCTGTTCCGTTGACCGATTTGTTAATATTTGTGCCCACACCACACTGTCTTGATGACCGTGGCTTCATGGCGAGGCTTGAACCCGGTAGTGCCTGTGCTTCAACCTTGGTCTCCTTCAGGATCGTGTTGTTTACTCTGGGTCTTTTGCCTCTTTGCACAAATGGTAGCATAAGTTTGTCACTATCCACAAAATAGCTTGCCGGGATCTTGATTGTAATTGCGTTGAATCTGTAGATCACATTGGGAAGAATTGATGTCTTGACCGTGTTGACTCGTCCAGTCCTGCATCCTGGCGTCTGGGGATTTGGATGCCGGTCACTACACAGTCAGATGGCGGTTTCTGAAGTGGACTCTGAGGGCAAAGTGGGATGTACCCAGGAGCGTGGGCCTTCCTCCAGTCAGTCCACAGCGTCTACACCGTGCTCCACACGGAGCAAACACCTCATAAGCCAATGCTGGGTTGGATTCCAAGGAGGGAGTAGTTCAAGAAAAAGGAACAGTGAGGAAAGCCTCCTCTAACTGAGGGCCAAGATTTCTTATCTGCTCCTTTAAAAGGTCCTTTTTAGGGGTGCCTGGGTGGCTCCGTCGGGGGAGCGTCCGACTTCGGCTCGGGTCATGATCTCGTGGTCTGTGAGTTCGAGCCCCGCGTGGGGCTCGGAGCCTAGAGCCGGCTTCGGATTCTGTGTCTCCTCCTCTCTCTGCCCCTCCCCTGCTCATGCTCTGTCTCTCAATAAGAAATAAACTTCAAGAAAAAAAATCTTTATAAAACAAATTAAATAAATAAATAAATGGTCCTTTATCAACTTTTCCTGACCTCGGGCCTTTGCCTGCCTTCTTTCCCTCACCCACTGGGCCCCCTAGGGTTCTTTCTGGCTCCTCTGCATCCGCGTCCAGAAGTTCTGTCTCGTGGGGGTCTGGTCTCAGCCCCGGCTTCACTGGGTCACCTCTGACCCTGAGCCCCTGGGAGCTCACGCACACGCACACGCACGCACCGTGACTTTGTCTGCCTGGAGCCTGCAGTGGGTCCCGATCATCTCTGGAACCCTAACCCACACACGCGTGAGTTTGCCGTCACCCGCGCCTCGCCCGAATGTGTGACCCCTCGGCTCCATTAGCCCCCACACGTGACTTTTCCTTCCACAGAAGCCCGTGGCTCTCCCGGCTCTCCTCTCTGCTGGGGGTGTGCATTCAGACGATGCCAACAAATCGGCTCCTCCAGGCCGAGCGGGGGTCCGGAGGCGTCTCTACTTCTCCTGCACGTGCCCAGTGTGTGTGTGCGCGGCCTTCTCCGGGGCGCATAAGTGCTTTTTTCAGCTCGCACAAATGCGAGCGATTAGACATTCAGTGAAACACCCCAGCTGGAGCGTAGCCGCTTCGTGGCATTCCTGGTGACAGCCTCCCCTTTTTGGAGCCGGGCAGGCGGGAGGTAAGAGGAGAACAGCGCTCGGCTTGTTGGGGCGTTCGTAGCGCACCCGGGGTGGGGGGACTGAGAATACTCCTTAGAGGCCTCTCTGTGTGGCAGGGGTTGTATTTAGAAGGGGGGCTGCTTGGTAAAGGCCAACCGTGGACTGGGGGCTGGTCAACACCCCAGGGATGGGGTGTGGGGCCCCCTTGGCTCCTGACACTGACCTCAAGCCAGCACACGGTGCGGAGACCAAGGGGGGCGCCCCTTCGTGCTCCGTGGTACCTGTCAGGTGCTCTCTCGGCGAGAGCGCACGGCCTCTGGGACTGGTATCCTTACTGCTGTGCGACTCTCTCTCCCCTCCCAGCGTCTCTAACCGTCTGTCCCCTCCTAGCGTCACTGCCCTTGGTGGCCGTGAATCTAGTCACACTCTGGTCCAGGCACGGCAGGGCCAGGCGTGCCGTGGGGACCTGGCAGGTTGCGGCGGAATGAATGAATGAGTGGGCGAGTGAATGAATGAGCGGATGAATGCGTGGAGAAAGAAGATGTGCCACGCGCCTTGCGTGACATTTCCCGTGCAGTCGCCGGGGAGATGCTCGTTCTGGGAGGTGGCAGAGAGACTTTCGATTGTCCTTCAGGAATTATTGGGTTGTTTTCATTTCATTCAACAACAAGCATGCATTATCTCTTTTATTCTTGAAGTTCTACGGAACAACAGGGAAACGCGGTAAACGTCCGGTCCTTCCTCTTTGCTGGGGCGCAGGGGTCGTGGGCGGTCTGGCCATCCAGGCCCGTGGCTCCAGCCCCTAATTCGGGGGAGGCGGCCCCTGATACGACATCCTGCACCTGCCCGCAGGCCGGCGCCCATGGGGTGTGGGGACTGTGTTAGGTCTCCCAGCACCGGGTGCCCTGAGGCCGAGCAAACAGTCGCATCTTCAGGGCCCCGACCTGCTCCAGTGCCCAGCCAGGTAGGGAGCTGTGCCCAGGGTTAGGGCTCGTCACATTTTGTAAGGGAAGGAGGAATGAAACCCTGACCCCAAGGAGCCCTCTGGTTGCTCACATCACTGTCTCCTGGACACTAACGATGCTAGTTAAGAGGGTTGAATTTTTTTCCTGCAGTCTGACTCTGGAGTCAAGCCTCTGGGAGAGTCTATGCTGCCCATGTAACAGGTCCAGGCTGAGAAAGCGCCCTCAGTTGCGCGTTCCCTTTACCCAGCCAGTTAGAGCGGGTGAAGCCCTCGTCTTCACCGCCCACCCGAGGCCCTCACAGCTTTGCGCTAGAGAGTCGTCCGGCACCCTCTCCTCCCCGCTGCGTCCCCCCCCCCCCCCCCGTAAATTTGTGCCAGGCCACTGCCCACGCTCCTTCTGGGATCACAGGTAGCTGCCACCAGCGAAAGACAAGGTGTGCAGCTCATTTTGGTTTCAGGTCAGTGGAGGGCAAACACAGCGATGAGTCGGCCGTGGTTTGAAAATGTAGTTCGCCAGCCCGGTGTCTTGAGACATCACTGGGGATCCACAGAATGTTTTAGAGCAAGGTCATGGCACGGTCCGATCTTAAAAGGTAGCAACGGGCCAAGCCCTGAGGCGTGGAATGGATTTGGGGTACCGCTACAGGAGTGCTCCCATCACACACGGGTCATGTACCACGCTTGCGTTGAGGGCTTGAGGGAGGGCCTTTAAATTGAACGCAGACAAAAGTGACCAGAGCGGAGACCGGAGCTGGTCGGGAAAGGCGGGTTCTCAGCAGGCCCACAACCAGCGGGAGGAGACTGGGATGCTGTGTGTCGGTCGGGAACAGCCCAAGGCAGTGGTTACATTTGCCAACCCTGGTGACGTGTTTTATTGTCGTGGCTGGGGAGGCGGGCCGGAGTCACTGGCATTTAGCAGGTGGAAGCCCGGGATGGTGCTGAGCGTCCCACAGAGCACAGGACGTACCCTCATGACAAAGGATCGTCAGGTGCAAAATGTCACCCTGCCGAAGCCGAGAGACCCTGGGCTGAGGTAACGTCTGGAAGGGGAGGAAGGACGGAACCTTGCCTTCCACCGGAACCAGGGCCTGGGGGAGGAGCTAGACTGGGGCCACACACCAGACCGAGGTGCCTTCAGATTCCTAGGCAGAGGTGGAAATGTTTGTCTAGAGGCCTCGACTAAGAGGGGCGGGGGTCACGGGCCGAGAAACATTCGCTGATGTTGGAGGAAGGATGTGCATCAGAGGAAGGGGGTCCAGGGAGGACCATTATGATGGCTGCTACGCCCCAGCGAGCCATGTGGAACGTAGCTGACCCGTGATACTGAGGGTCCTTTCCTGCCTTTCTGCTGGGGCCAGCAGACAGCTGAAGGCCTGTGGTGCAAGCCCGTTGTCCATGCTGTGCACGCACTCACTGGCCAGCCCAAGTGTCCGGAATGCTCCCCCTTGCAGCTAATCAACTCCCACTCTTTCTTTAGCTCTCAGCCAAGGCTGCTTCCTACAGGAAGCACCCCCTGACTGCTAGTCCCGCCCGGGTTGCCTTCTCTCAAAGAACCGCGCGTGTTCATGTTTCTTCTCTCAAAGAACGTGCGATGAATGTCCGTCTCCCCCGTTACCCTAGAAACGTCCCGAGAGCCGGAAGGGCTTCTGAGTTGGCCCACCAGGGTATCTATCTTCAGAGCCCAGCACATAGTAGGTGGCTGGGAAATGTTTTGTAACTTACTACGCTTTGTCCCCGATGCCTAAGAAAGAGTCCTCTTTGCACTGCGTGAACGGACACACAAGGTGACGAATCCAGACTGGGCCAGGGGACGCTTCTCCAGTCCCGGGAAGGTGGAGGATGAGCGCGGCGGAGTGTTGTCCTGCCTCTCGTAGAAGCCACAGGGCCGGGGGTGACCTGCGGGTGCGTGCGGCCGCCGGCCCTGGTGCTGAGCACAGCACGTGCTCGCCTTCCGGGAAAGCCACGAGCCGTGCACAGAGAAGGAAGGAGACTGTGCTCTGGGCCGAGCATCCGTCTCCAAGCTGCCCTGTCCCTCTGTGCCCGAGAGAGAGGGATGGCATCTCCCTCCTGGAGGAGAAGTCAGGCCTCATACCTTTCATCTAAGCTTCCATCCCTTGGTGAAAGTGTTCAGTTTTCCTTTAGTAAAGCAAGAGTCAGGGTTAGCATTGACCCCGAGGTCTTTTTTTTTTTTTTTAATTTTTTTTTCAACGTTTTTTATTTATTTTTGGGACAGAGAGAGACAGAGCATGAACGGGGGAGGGGCAGAGAGAGAGGGAGACACAGAATCGGAAACAGGCTCCAGGCTCTGAGCCATCGGCCCAGAGCCCGACGCGGGGCTCGAACTCCCGGATCGCGAGATCGTGACCTGGCTGAAGTCGGACGCTTAACCGACTGCGCCACCCAGGCGCCCCCCCAAAAAATTTTTTTAATGTTTATTTGTTTTTGAGAGAGACAGAACATGAGCAAGGGAGGGGCAGAGAGAGAGGGAGACACAGAATCGGAAACAGGCTCCAGGCTCTGAGCCATCAGCCCAGAGCCCGACGCGGGGCTCGAACTCACGGACCGCAAGATCGTGACCTGGCTGAAGTCGGACACTTAACCGACTGCGCCACCCAGGCGCCCCGACCCCTAGGTCTTAAAATCTTCTGGTGTCGTCAGCCTCTTTGCTGCCGAGACCCCCCCTCCTTGCAAAATTAATTATTTGAAGCAGAACCCAGTGTAACTGCAGCCCATCGCCCACTGTGGCTGCAAGGTGTCCTTTTCTTCTATTGAATTTAAACGTCCACGAATGTATTTTGATAGATGATGCTTCTCGCTGTCTCTAAGAATTAATGGAGTTCTTAATTCCGTTTTTTCAGCCCTTGGCCAACTGTGGACAATTCTCCATTTTAAGGGAAAGATTGACTTCTTTATTAAGAAACCTAAGTGCCTCGGCGATTCTTTCCTCTTTCCGAGGGTGCTCGCGTCGTACGGCGATTAATCCTTCTCGCGAAGGTACAGGTTGCTGACACTCGGGAATGTCACTCTGGGGCCCGTGAGCCCTGTTCAAGTCATGATTTTTAAAAACGCGTCTGCACCAGTGAGTGCCACGAACAGTTTCCTTCCCACCGGACACTCACGGTCGGTTGTATAATTTTCAGAACACGGGCTTGTCCACAGTCTCCCGGATGTCAGCATTTTGCTGGACGTGTGGGGGGTTCCCTGGCTCACGCTGGAACTGCCCTCTGGCTAAATGACAGGTGCAGCCAGCCAGCCTTTCCTGTGTTCTCACACCGAGATGCCGTGAACGCGTTTGGGCTTTAGATGCCTCTCGTCCCGGGCTCTCAGAACCCTCTGAAGAGCCTGCGTTCTGCTTCCGAAATTCGGTCTAAGATGCGTTTCCTTAATAGGTAGGTCACTACTGCAGCGGGTGGGTTTGACTTCTTCAGAAGTTTCTTTAATTTTAGCTTCCAAATGATATTTTTATGCTCATCAAACGGCAGGAAATAGTTGCCGATCCCCTAAATGTTATCATTCCAAACGTCTCAGGAGTGGCAAGGATCTTTTTTCTGTGGCTGTTTTAAGTACTTAAATTGATCTACGTCCCTGTGGAAATGTGAAAAAAGCGTGGATTGGGTACGTCCACTCTGCCAGGAGTTTGGGGGGTTTTTCTGTTATAAACCGTGTTCTCCCCACACCTTGCCCGGTATTCGCGGTAGACAAGAGCCAGATCCTAATCAGAAGGGCTTTTGCCTTCCCTGAAAACAGGAAGAAATCGGGATTCCCCTTTGCATTCCTTTTACAGTTTGTATTAGAACAAAAATATATCAATGATTTTTTGAAGCTTATTTACTTATTTTGAGATTGAGAGAGAGAGAGGGCATGTGGGGGAGGGGCAGAGAGAGACGGGGTGGGAGAGAGTCCCAGGCAGGCTCTGTGCTGACAGGGTCCAGCCCGACATGGGGGCTCGAACTCGCGAACCATGAGATCGTGACCTGAGCTGAGGGTCAAGAGTCGGATGCTTAACAGATCGCGCCACCCAGGCGCCCCTGAATGATTTTGTTTTATATTCCTCTTCCGGTTTGTGTTAGAGCTTAAATATAAATGTATGTGAGTGGCCAAACGTCAGGAACACAGCTGGCTTCATTTCAGCTAAGTTCGGGGACCCCTCCTCAGGTTCAGCAAGGGGCTGAGCCTGGAGCCCCCGCTCCTCAGATCCAGGCGAGCGCAGGGTCCACGGCCTCGCGCCGTGTCCCGTTCAGGACAGCAGGCGCTGAACTCACGGGCAGCGGCCGCACACCCGCGCTGTTTTTGCTGCACTGGCCCCTTTGCTTGCACCGCCCCCGTCCCGGCTTTCTTGCTGAGGTCCCCGGGCCCCCGGAGGCTTCCATGCGGTCACTGGTCTCCCCAGTGGTCTGCGGGTGTCCCCGGTTGGGTGCGGACGTCACAGGCATCGAACGGGGCGGTGAACGCAGCATGCGCGGGCACACCGGTCTTTACTCCACCTCCAACAGCCCCCAGAAGCGGGTGGACGTTCCGTCCTCATTGGGACACGAGCAGTGGAAGCTCGGGAGGCCAGACGCACCGGGTCTACAGTCGGTTGGACTCGCTGCCTCAGATCTCCGCACAGCCCCTCGGCAGGAGTGCGGGGACCTTGGACGCTCGTGTCCCAGAGAGACTTGGAGACTTGCTCAAAGGTCCGATCACTTATGTTTCCGGGTGGGTCAGATGGGACAGTGGAAGCTTCCTCGGACAGATACCACAGCCAAACACATGCACACCAGCCTCCTGGAGAAGGCTGTGGTCATGGTAATGCTAAAACGTCCGTATTTGTTGAGCACGTGACGTGTGCCGGACCCCAGAGAGGGCGCCTGTTAGGAAGGTCACCGTGCACATCCCACAGCGCCACGGGGCGACCAGCCACTCCCTTTGCCGGGCATTCCGGGGTTGGCCGGCACACGGGGGGTTCAGCGTGAGGCTGGACAGTCTTGGGCAAAGCGGGGCAAAGTGGTCACCCCACGCATCACCCCGGGGTAAAGGCAGACGTCTCTCGTTCTGTAAGTGGAAACCCCATGGCTCAGAAAGCGAGGCCAGCAGCCCGGTTCTTCGTCTGGTAGGAAGACCAAGGCGGGTCAGACCCCACATCCCCACGCCCTGACGGCAGTGCCCAGGTCACGGCCGTGAGAGGCAATCCTTCCATAGCTGAAGGCTCAAGGGCATCCATATGACCAACTTCTTAAGAAAGATTCAAGTGCAAATTGGAGATCCCTATTCCCTTTTGAAAAGGAAACGGTAAAAATCAGAAAATGATTTTTTAAATTTATTTAAAACATCTTTTTTCAGTTTATTTATTTTCAGAGAGACTGAGACAGCACAGGTAGGGGAGGTGCAGGGAGACAGGGAGAGAAAGAGAACCCCAAGCAGGCTCTGAACTCTCAGTGCAAAGCCCCTCACGAAACCATGAGATCACGACTGGAACTGAAACCGAGAGTTGGACCCTTAACCGACTGAGCCACCCAGGCGCCCCCAGAAAATTATTTTTAAACAAAGTTTCACGCCTAAAGGTACACAAGCTTGTTCTGTTGGAAATCAGGCTTTCGGTGGCAAAGGAACAGACACTCCCAGGGCAAGGTCAGGCCAGCGGCACGGTTCCTTTTCCAGCCTTAAGTCTGTCGACGCTGACGGTCGGTCGTCTGTCGCCCTGTTGTGTGAGGAGTGCACGATGCAAGAATATTCCTCAGTTGACTTTTTAAAGACAAATTAGTTAATTTGTCTGTTTCTTTATACAGGATAAAAAGCAATCCCAGCCATGATCCAAAACAGTCGATCAAGTTAAAACTTAGAAGTGCATGTAAGCTTTAAATGTATACACCTTGAGTGGCGCCTGGGGGGCCCAGTCGGTGAAGCGTCCGACTTCAGCTCAGGTCATGATCTCGCAGTTCATGGGTTCGAGTCCCATGTCGGGCTGACAGCTCAGAGCCCGGAGCCTGCTTCGGATTCTGTGTCTCCTTCTGTCTCTGCCCCTCCCCGACTTGCGCTCTGTCTCTCTCTGTCTCTCAAAAATGAATCAATGTTTAAAAAATTTTTTTTAAATGTATATGCCTCAGATTCCCACAAAGTGACCCAGCTGTGTAACCAGCACCAGAGCGAAGGAATGCCGCGTGCCCAGCCCCCACTCCAGCCTCCTGGTGCTCTCTTCCAGTCCCTTCCAGGGATATCTACTGTCCCCACTTCTAACACCATACATTTCATTCCGTTTGTCTGCTTTTGAACTCTGCGTAAATGGAATCTTGGAGTGTGTAAAGTCCGTTTTGTATTAAGGTTTCTTGAATACCGACGATACACGAGGAGCTGTGTAGATCTTCGATGAATGTCAATGGCTTGGCTTTGAGTGCATCCCAGTATGCTCTTATGGAAGCCTGTGTGTCCCGTATGGGTCACAGAGGTGTCTGAGTAGGCCAGTCCTAAAAGACCACACTCCGCCGATGACCGGCTCACCCGTGCTGTGCGTGCTCGGGAAGACATTGCCACTGGGTAAATCAACCATGTAAGCCTCACCGTGATGGAGTTCAGCAGAGTCATGCGGCCTCTGTGTTGGGAGGTCTTGTGAATGCTGAGGTCCTGTGCACTCTGGGCTCGAGCAAACAAGTCAGGACAATAAAGAGAAGTCGCGAGTAGGTGTGAGGGGAGGTAGGTTTTCCAAAGTCACCTTCCCCGGCAGCCACCGGCGGGGACCTGATGTGAAGGCACAGCTGTCTCAACAGACGGTCCCCTTCCAGCCCCGGGCTCTGCCCAACAACATGCTTGTCCATCCTGGCCACCGATGAATCCTGCCTCTAACGTCCTGGGAGCCCTCGGCCGGTGCCCGGAAGCTTCCGCCGTTTCCGGCCTGCAGGCTGGCATGACCCCTGTTTTGTCTTGATACTCTGTGCTTTTCGTCCCCGTGCTAGCTGAATGACTGAGCCCCGGGGTTCTTCCTCATCACCCCCGGTGTTCTACTCTGTGAACGTGGAATCATAATAACGGGGCGGTTACAAGCATTCAATTAAAAATACTTTGTGGGAGCGCCTTGCACAAGTAGGCATCTGATAAATACCAGCTCCCTTTCCCTGGAGATAAGATATGATTGCAACTGTGCCTTAAAATTCGGTCCGAAGCTTCCTGGCTGACGAGGCAAAAATGAAAACACAATGGCTTGTATTGTTCTGGTCAGATTTAAAGAATGTTCCCAGTTTTTCAGGAAATATAAACACTTTCCTGGAGCTAGATTCGAAGGCAACTCTCTTTTGAAAGCCTGAGTAATTCAGTTGATGGGGTTTGCAACCATTTTTTTTCCGCCAGAAGATGAAGAAATCACCTTTTTATGTCCATAGCACGTATGAATCCCTTAATTAAAAAATACTTTCCTGAGGCCATAAATTAAGTATGGAGAGCTAATGCGTTGCCATTAGGATTGAGTGAGTTCTCTTTCTCTGTTTCTTTACAACGTAGAACAAAAGGTCATAGGGTCTGGGGTGACAGGAGGGAGTCCTTCCTTTGCTTGTTTTTTGATGCCCCCGACGGCTCGCATGTGTCTGTGAGGATGGAGGTGATGTACGTGCAAGTGTCCTGTGGCATCGGCATCTGTAGAGGAAGGGATCAGGCTGGGAGCCTTTTCTGCTATCAAATCACATGTCTGTAGGATCAGTGTGAGTGTAAAGTCTGATTAATCAAAAGCCGAGTGAGCTGTTGACACATGCCGTGGGTGCGTTGTGCAACTGTGCTCGTTCTGGTTTGTGAGCGCAGAGTTTTGCTCCAAGGGCTCATGGGGGTCGGATCCAGAGCCCGGAGCCTTGTGGGGCTGCCCGAGTTAGGGAGGCATGGCGGTCTCTTCTCTTCACCTGCCTGGAAACTTCAGAATTTGGATGGGTTTGCAACTTCGACATGAATGATCAAAGCATTTCAGTTTTTTGTTCTTTTTTTAATGTTTTTTTTTTTAAAGTTACTTTTGAGAGAGAGAGAGAGACAGAGTATGAGCCGGGGAGGGGCAGAGAGAGAGGGAGACACAGAATCCGAAGCAGGCTCCAGGTCTGAGCTGTCAGCACAGAGCCCGACATGGGGCTCGAACTCATGAACCATGAGATCATGACCTGAGCCGAAGTCGGAAGCTCAACCGACTGAGCCACCCACGTGCCCCAGTTATTTGCTTTTTCATAGAGGAACTTACACACACACACACACACACACACACACACACACACAAAGAATAGCATGTAACCAAGGTGTTTCCCCAGCTCTCAATGGCCAGGAAATTCAGCACACACAAAGTCCAGGGAGATGTGAAGGGTAGGGGGCCACTTCACAAAGGGGCTCTTGGGGACCCTGTCCTCCAAGGGCCTTCAGGAACCCAGCTGTTACAGGGCACCCAGAGTACCCTGGGCCTCAGAGCTGGCCCTTGAGATGGAAGGACAGTGAGGGACCCCATCACAACAGCCATCGCTTTGCAAATGAAAGGTCTGCATTTGCAGAATTCCTTGGAACCAGGGCAAGCTCTCCTCCTGGTCTCTGACCACCCAGGGCTGGATTTCCACCCTTTAAAGCTGATGATCTTTTGTACCCTCATTGCCTGTCCCCGCCCCCTCACCGGCCGGTGGGGGCGGGTCCCCTCACCACCATCCACAACTGATCTGTTGTATTTTGTTGTACAAATGCATCAAACGTGGCAGACATTCCGTAAATATCGTCTGTCACCCGATTACATATTATGTAGCTTCAGATGCGAGGATGTCGCCCGCAAACTCTTTATTCTACACCCAAAAGCTTGATTATTCTAACTATTCTTTCATTAACCCCACAGTGGGCTAAGTTTACCACCGGACGCTGAAGTTTTCATTATAGCTGCTTTTGTGAACATTTTCCCCTCGTCGCTGGAGATTTTAGGCGGATGACGTTCCTGTTCTTGTTAGAGGAACCGTGTGTTGGAGAAAGGACGTTTCATTTTAATTATGAATATTATGAATAATTAGTCACTTTATTTTTTTTATTTTTTTTTTCAACGTTCTATTTATTTTTGGGACAGAGAGAGACAGAGCATGAACGGGGGAGGGGCAGAGAGAGAGGGACACACAGAATCGGAAACAGGCTCCAGGCTCCGAGCCATCAGCCCAGAGCCCGACGCGGGGCTCGAACTCCCGGACCGCGAGATCGTGACCTGGCTGAAGTCGGACGCTTAACCGACTGCGCCACCCAGGCGCCCCAATAATTAGTCACTTTAGAAATAAACCATTCTCCCCACCCCCCCCCCACCCCTGGTGAAACTTATCTGGGGCTAGTGGTTGGATAGATAGGTTTCTATGTCATGAAAACTAATTGTGGTATAGCAAAAGCAACTGAGTCATCATCCTGTCCCCTATCTGTGACACAAGCATGGAGGGCTCGCCGTCTAACGCACAGCAGCGAAGAGCTCTGTGTCCCTTGTCACACGCGGAGGGCCTGCCAATATGTCATACAGAACTGGAGCGTCACAGAGATTGCCCGTCTGGCACGAGCTGTGGGCTCTGTTCGCCTTGCTGATGTGGCACTCACCACACCTCTGGGCATGTGCAGACATTCGCACCCCACTGATGTCCGCCATACAGAGGGACCCTCGTGGGCACGGGGAGTCCCGCCCAGGCCGAGGGACCGGGGAACGGTTGGAGCACAGGTCGTGCAATAACAGACTTGGGGTGGGAACAAGGTTTGATGTGAGCTTCAAGGATGTCACCTCCGTCGTTGGAGTTTCTGTGTCCTCTCTGTGAGGTGGGGAGGGCCATTCCCAGCCCCGCCCCCCTCCCGTGACAAGGGCTTGGAGATGATTGTCTGCCTGGTGCGTGTGGCAGGAGAGCCCGTGTGCGGTAGCCGTGGCCTTGCTGTCGTCATGGCTACGGTGCATTTCGGTTCTCTTGACGGAATGAGCACCTGGGTACGGAGGTTCCCATCCAGTCGTGAGGCGAATGCAAGGTGATTCTCGGGCCAACCCTCAAGAGCCCGTGACTTCCAGTTTGGTCGAAGCGGAAGGACACTTGTCGGAAATACGGTGGCTCTGGAATGAGACTCACAGCTCGAAACTGGCCAGAGATGTGGGCCAGGAGGGCGGGTGTCTCCAGAAGGCTGTCAGGGACCCCTGCTGGGATGGCCAGACCGTGGGGTTTCCATCAGTGCTCACTTAGGCTCCTGCCGAGTGCAGATGTCCAGCTCCGTGCAGTTTTCCCAAACTCCCCTTCCAGAGATCTTACCTTTGAGATCAGGGCAGAAACCAGCCCTGCTTTCAATGAGCCAGACTTCCTTTGCATTTGCTCGTGAACCTTAGACCTGAGTTTAGGGTTAGGTGGAAAATAACATCTCGGGGTCCTCACAGGACACACCAGATAAACTGTTGACTTTTTAAGGAAATGGCGCATTTAAACAACTTTTTTTTTTAATATTCATTTATTATTATTTTTTTTTTAATTTTTTTTTCAACGTTTGTTTATTTTTGGGACAGAGAGAGACAGAACATGAATGGGGGAGGGGCAGAGAGAGAGGGAGACACAGAATCGGAAACCGGCTCCAGGCTCTGAGCCATCAGCCGAGAGCCCGACGTGGAGCTCGAACTCCCGGACTGCGAGATCGTGACCTGGTTGAAGTCGGACGCTTAACCGACTGCGTCACCCAGGCGCCCAGATATTCATTTATTATTTTTGAGAGAGAGAGAGAGAGAGAGAGAGAGAGAGTGGGGGAGGGGCAGAGAGAGAGGGAGACACAGAATCCGAAGCAGGCTGCAGGCTCCGAGCTGTCGGCCCAGAGCCCGACGCGGGGCTCGAACTCACGAGCCGTGAGATCATGACCTGAGCCGAAGTTGGACACTCAACTGACTGGGCCACCCGGGCGGCCCAGGAAGTGGCGCTTCTTGACCATGAGGAAGCTTCACTGCAAGTGTCCTTCCTCTGGTCGCTGGGTCATGACCACTTCCTCCACCGTGGTCCTGGGGGAGCACTCCTCTGCACACAGCTTGTCTCCCGGGGGGGAAGTAACTTCTGGCCTGGGCACCAGGAGTATGGGGTTTTCCTAATGTTGGGGGCATTCTCGCCCAGGGGCGGAAGGCACGCATCCTGCTGGGTTTTGTTTCAGGCCCTCGCTCTTTCCTGGGCACTCCACTTCCTGCAACTTGCTTCAAGCTCCTTGTGAGGATAGATTGGCTCCCGTGTGAGGAATGTCCAGTGTTGTGCCTTCGGATCGTCAGTGCCATTCTGACCCCTGTGCTTTGGCCCCACCCCCCTGCCATCCCCAGGGGACAGCCCTGGACTTTCTGTCCTTACCAGAACTGCCCCTTCTCTGGACCTCACCGTCTCTCGTTCACGGTTCGCAAGCTCGCTCATATGATGCTGTGTCCTCGAACCATCATCTGAAGCTGCCCGTGACCTCCTGTGGAGAGGCCTGCCCAAGGTCACCCACCCTTCCACTGCGATGGTGTGCAGGGACCTGGCCCGGGGAACACACACACTGGGTCTCCCTCCCTCCCTTCAGACTTGGGCTACAGGACAGACCACCAGCCACGCACGAGGCAGGTGAGGCCCCAGGGGTCCCTGAAAAGTGTGCAGACATCCTAGTTCGGCTCTCCCTCCAGCCTCTGACATCTCCACATTGGCCCAAATGCCTGCCCCTACACAGGCTGTTTGCGGAAACAACTCAATCCCGTGCATTTTAAGATGATTCCGTGAGCCGTAAAGAAAAAAACAAACAAACAACGAAAACTTTTTCCTGAGAACGACGGACGCACTGCCTCCCCGTGGAAGAGGAGGGCTGACCTTTCTAGGTAGACCCTTCTAGGTCCGACATCACACTTCTGTTACGGCGCATTGTTCCAGAATGGGGTGCGGCATATTTGTGCTATAATGCTGTTCTTGTTTCCAAGTGAATACTGCAGTGTTCTTCGATGTGGAGGAGGGATTCATTACAAGTTCACGGAACTTTCTCAGTGGCGGCAGCGGGGGGAGATAGGTGCTTGTCCTCAGCAGAGTATATGCGGAGCCCGGAGACAGTTTTGTTAATAGCTCAGTGATGTATGAAGTCTCCAAAAGCTCACCTTTGGTTATGAACTTGGCACTAGATGGAGATAGTTTTTCTACTTGAAGATGCTACATCGATGCTTAAGGTGGTCTTTGCCACCTCACATTGTTTAAAATTTTTTTTAATGTTGATTTGTTTTTGAGACAGAGAGACAGAGAGAGAGAGAGAAAGACAGAGATTGAGAGAGAGAGAGAGAGAGAGAGAGAGAGAGAGAGAGGGTGAACGGGGGAGGGGCAGAGAGAGAGGGAGGCACAGAATCCGAAGCAGGCTCCAGGCTTCGAGCTGTCAGAGCTGAGCCCAACGTGGGGCTTGAACCCATGAACCACGAGATCGTGACCTGAGCCGAAGTCAGACGCTTAACCGACTGAGCCCCCCAGGCGCCCCATCACCATGTTTTAAAGCTAGCCTTTGCTCTGCACACGTTACATGGATTCTTAGTACTGACCTGGTTTAATGGGTCAGATCTGACAGTTTGGTTGGGGGAAGTTATTAAACTAAAATATTTCAGGGTTTTGGTGTGTTTTTTGAAATTTTTTGTTGTTGTTCTTTCTTTTTGTCGTTATTTGGGCAAAATGACTGGTTGATGAACAGATCTTTCCTCACTTGGTTTACTACTTTTCAAAGTCTTTGAGGGGGGGGGGAGAGCCTCCAACTTCGGCTCAGGTCATGATCTTGCAGTTCACGAGTTCCAGCCCCGCGTCAGGCTCTGTGCTGACAGCTCAGAGCCTGGAGCCCGCTTCGGATTCTGTGTCTCCCTCTCTCTCCCCTCCCCTCCCCCACTCATGCTCTGTCTCTCTCTCTCTCTCTCTCTCTCTCTCTCTCTCAAAAAGAAATAAACATTACAAACAAAATTAAAAAAAAAAAATAAGTCTTTCTTAGAGATAGCTAACATCTTTTCTGCTCCGGATATCAGGTTCCTGGAAAAGAATTGTGCCATTTTTAGAGTGGTTCTTCTCCTTTTATTATGATGCTAATATATTTTTTGAGTCTCTCATCAGCCTCCTCTGGTGTCTGTGCGGGATGCCCACATAACTCACTTCCTGGGAACTCTGAGACTAGGACCCCGTCTTGAGGAATGGCCACCCCGTTACCCAGGCCCCCAAGTCAGGCCTAGGTCTCCCTTGATTTCTTCCTTCCTCTACATTCTGTAAGAGGTGGGCTCAGCCCCCTTGATCTTTAAATAGCCGCCCATCCCCAACTCCATCCCTCCTGCCGCCGCCCCAGGGGCACCTCCCCATCCCTCACCTGGACTCAGAGTGGCCTCCATATTTGTTCACGGATCCACTGTCCACGCTCAGTCTTTCTCCCCTCTGCAGCCACCACAGTGGCCTTCCTGTTGGCAGAGAGAGGGATGTCCAGGCTTACAGCCGTCTGCAGCCCCCTTGCAGCTTCTGCCCGAATCCAAACGCCTTTGCAGCATCCCAGGCCCAGCACACCTCACATTCCAGACCCGTACTTGTGATTTATTGGATATCTTCTGTATACCGAGTTCAGCGCCGGGTCCCTCGTGTGGATTACCTCTCTTATTTGCCCAGCACGGTGAGGATTATTATTCCTATTTCCCAGGTGAGGAGGGTAAGGCTCAAAAAGGTTAAGTGACTTGTTCCAAGTTCAAAGCCAGGATTTAAATTACTTGCCATTTCCAGAATGTTCCATGTACTCTCTGGCTTCCCTGTCTGCCTGGGAATCTCATTCCTGAGAAAGATGCCCTGATTTTGGCCAAACACAGGTTAGATTCCACTGCTTCCACGTTTCAAAGCCCCCAGGCTGGCTGTGGTCACAGAACTCACCCCTGCATATCAGTGATCTGATTATAAGCCAGTCTTTCGGAATTCCAGAGGGGGTGACCTAGAGCTCCTATGCTTGTGTTTTGTTTGTCTGTGTGTCTGTTTTGATCCCTAGACCTTCCGCATTTGGCACAGCACAAGCCCATAGAAGATACCCCATGAACGGTAGCCACCGGTGTAAGTGCATTTATTCATTGACCCAACTGGTATTTTCTGAGTTGCTGATATGTGCGTAGAATTGTTCACGTAAGAAGTTCAAGGTAGAGATGACAGGATTTCCCAGCAGAAAGCACCAAACTAGCTACTGGTTATGTATCTTTGGGTGAGTGTGTGCACCTTGCTGTTGTCATGGGTAACCTTCGGTGGACTGTGCCTGCCCGCACCGTAGGGCAGTGGAGAGGTGATCCAACTTAGTCCTGATCCACTGCCCGCCGATATTATGTGGCTGTGCAGGTGTGGTTGGAGCAGGAAGACCGAGGCGGATGGGGCAGCGGAGGACGGCGGCCAGGGGCTCCCTCTCTGAGCTGGTTCTCAGTCCCACCTTCTTCCCTGCCTCGCCCAGCTGGCGGACACAAACTCAGGGGAGCCCGGAGGCTCGGACGAGGTGTCGAGGACGGTGTGGGTATGATGAGCTCCTGGCTGTTTGGGCTGAGATGGAACGCTTGCTGGGCCGGGGCAGCGTGAGGAGAGTGGGGGACGGGGAGACCACGATGTGTCTGGAGGACGGTAGAAACAGTTTCGTGTGGGTGAGGCGTCTCTGGAAGGTTCCTGCTCCGGACACCGTGGAGAGGAAGCACCATGTGACTTTGCCGGGGCTGCAAGAGGGGGGTTTGATGTTAGAAGTGGGAAGGGGCCCCCTGGAGAAGGAGGGTGCCCGTGCCCGTGAACCGCATGTGGGTGGCTTGCTGGGGCTCTTCCCTGGAAACTTCCAAGCTCTGTGATGCTCTCCAGACGGTGGTTTTCCGGCACATTCCCCCCTTCCAATCCCAACCAGTCTGATCGGAAAAACGCTCTTTTCTCTATTCGTGAATGGTAGCTATTCTTACATGATAATAAAACTGTGTTTGTTAACACTGGTGAACTGGCATGTTTTGCTGGTCCCTTTGCCATTTGTATAGGATGGGTAGTAGCTAGCATTTTAATTAACAGCAACAATAGATAATTTAAAATTAAGAAGCACGTTATAAGTTGCCTCTCATTCTGGGTCCACGGGAATAATGGGCCTCCTGAAGAGTTATTTAACGCTACGGCTCATCCTTTACTCTGCCTTGGGAAATCTCGCCTTGCCCAGGCCTCCGCAGCTCGCTGCTGTTCACAGCTGAGCGTGAGGATCATCAGCCAAAGCCTTGGCGGTTAAGGCTGATCACAAGTCTGGGGCCCCTTGGTGAAAGGCAGGGGCCTTCCAAACTGGCATTCTAAAAATTAGCACCTGCAAACATCCGTTAACGATCCAGATATTAGAGATAAATCGTTTTCTTTGAGGCTCACCGGACCTTAATTAGACCAAGAACGACATCTTTTGAATCCGATCTGGTATTCAGTTGCCATTAGCATCGTGCACCCAGTCAGCCCATCGGCAGTACCTTTCACAGGCTGGAGGCTGGGGGAGGAGGGAAACAGGCCTTGCTTTCAGGGAGCCCTGCGGACTCCATCCGCCCTGCCCGAGGTAGGAGAAACAGCGTCAGGTCACATGTGATCAAGGCTCTGGCAGTGGAGAGCGAGAAGCACGGGGCCCGCAGGGGAGGCAGTGCTCGGATGAGGTTCGCTCCCTCTCTGAGCTGGTTCTCAGTCCCACCTTCTCCCCTGCCTCGCCCAGCTGGCGGACACATTTAGTCGTGTTCAGAGGTGGTCTGTGGACCTCTCCATTCTCTGCCGGCACCTGGCAGATACACCTGGCCTCTAGCACCGACTTGAGGGTCCAACTCGACCTACAGCATCACCTGGATGATGAGGATGGTCCTCAGACATGCCTGGGCAGGTGCAGGTTTATCGTCCCTGTGTCTTCGGTCCTCCTTCCGAATACCGTGAAATTCATCCGCCCATTCGGTGTGGATGCCTCCCCTGGGCCAGTCACGGCTCTAAGCGCGTGGGCTATTCCTCTCCGCGTTCGCTAGGAAAGACACGGCCTTGCGTGTGCACCATCGAAGGATACCTCTAAGCTCGTGAGGCCCCCAAAACAGGCCCAGAGAGCCACCGGGGTTGGCTGGTCCCCATTTTCCCACTGGTGCTTAATTTATATTTCAGTCTTTCTATTGCCAGTAAGCACGGTAGTGGAAAAAAAGGAAAGTGATTGGATTAACCTACTGATTTTTTTTTTTTTCCTGCACACTGGAAAAAAAGATGCCGATGTTTGCTGTTTCTAGGCAGCAAGCCCGGACCCGACGTGAGGAGCCCGGGTTTCCCTGGGTGCAGAGCCCATTTCACAGACCAGAACCCTGGGGTCCACATGGGCGGGGAAGGGAACTGGTCAGCATTGTCTGGGAGCGTGGCTGAGCATGACTTGGTTTACTGTATCCACGTGGGGTGGGATGGGGGGGGTCAGGAGCCAGCAGCCGGGGAATGAGAGGTCTCTGGGGCCAAGGCTCAAGGTGAGACCCTGTTTCGTGTGAAGAAAATGGCGGAGTAAGGCAGCTCAGTGTGTGACTAAAATCGGAGCGAGGGAGGGGCACACTCACAGATGACCCCATTATGACGTAGCAGGCCTCGTGGAGGCTGAACCAGTGCCACCTGCTGACAAGCCAAGGGCTCCTGGGTGTTCTCCATCTACTAGAAATTTTCATTCGTACACGATTGCAGAACAGAAAGAGCCATCTGTTTATAGAGCAGGGATCGTGTGGGTTTGAGAGGCCAGTACATTTCCACCAAGAGCGACTTTTTTTCCCTCGTGAAATTTTTTGAGGGAAAATGCGAAATCCGTACCTCCCACACCTGGGGAGCTGGGAGCCCTGGGTAATGTCCCCCCCACCCCCGGGGGAAGCTGGACCCCTGGTGTCAGGACTGGATTTTGGACGCGGGTGGGAGTGAGCATCCAGGGGGAAGTGGGGGGCTCAGAGGCTGAGTCTCAGACGCCTGTTTTGGTCCCTCGGATTCTTCCAGGTGGGCTGGCTGGGGGAGGGGAGGGCGTGTGGGAACAGGTGTATTTGGGGAGCCCTGTCTCCTCAAAATCCGATGCTTCCATGCTCAAAATCCGCACAGTTAGAGAAAAAGAGGTTCATGGAAGCAGACGCGCATGAGGGCTGGCTAGGGGGTGAGTGGAGGAGGGGAGGGAGGGTCCCAAGATGAGCACCTTCCTCTCGCCTTCAGGGCCCAGGTAGAGCTGAGCGTGCTGTGGGCGCCCAGCCCTGCTCAGAGCCCCAGCTGGGCCACACAGCTGTAGAATGACCTGGGGACGTGCACAAACCCCACAGCCCGGGTAAGCTCCACAGTCCAGGCAGAGAGCCCTTTTGTCTTTAAGTCCTTCGTGCAGCTGGTTTAGTTCCCTGGGAGCTCCAGGAAGCCTGTGCCCAGGTCCCGAGTCCCACTGCACCGCCTGGTCGTGGGATGCCCGGTGGCAAGTTACTTAATCTCTCTGGGCCTCAGTCTTCCCATCTGCAAAGTAGGTCTAAACCAGACTCTTCATGGGGGCATTGAGAGACTTCAGTGATCCCTGTGTGCACTTGACGGGATCTCTGGTGTGGACTACCTGTCATTACAGTGGACACTTTCTCCAAGGATGTTTGCACACTGTCCTAGCCCTCGAGCACAAGAACCTTCACAAAGATGCTACTTCTGGGGCAAAGGCTTTTAAAGTATGACATTGACGAATGTCACTATTTGAGAATCGTTTGTGCCGAATGCAAGAGGTGGGCCGGTGAAGAGGTGGGCCGAAGGACCAGGTGCCATCCCGCACCTGCCACAGCCAGGTTCGTGCTGGCTCCGGGCAGAGGGAGGGGCGCGTGCCTGTTCTAGACCTGCGCACGTGGCCCGTGGGAGGGGAGCACAGGCGGGGCCACCCTCCAGGCTGGGGCTGGGAGAGCACCCTGTGCCTCAGCAGGAAACAAAAAGTCCTGTGTTCCCACAGGATAATGGCAGAGAGGAGCATGGATGTTCAGAAGCCAGCAGCCGTTTGAACTTGTCAATATGGAGTCATTGGCTTGCTAATGGGCATAGTTTTCCAATCCAAAGAGGCCCCTCCCCCAACCGTGGAGTAATTAGGGAGGTGCCCTTCTGTGCACTTGGGAGACTGGGGATCCAGCTTCAGAAACAGTGTCAAGAAGCAGGCAGGGACGCACGTGGGTCTTTGCTGAGCAGCTGTCCCTGAATCATTTTTAAAATTTGCCGGATATTTAGAAGTCCAGCTCGTTGGTCACAGATTGGCAAAACGGGTTGGGAAGACACATCTTTTCTCCGGCCTTAGCAACATTGTTTGAAGGACCCCTGCTCTCACCTCTTCAAGGTGGCTTGCGGTGGGGTGGGCAGAATATCATGGATTCTCCCCAGCTCGTCATTCAGGGAGGTTTCCCGCCTCGGGTGAGGTCAGCAGCCCTTCTCAGCCTCTCTTTTGTAGGTTACAAAATACAGAAATTAACAGCTCTGTGGATGCCTGGAAGGTAGGCAAGGAGACGGTGATACTTGTCAGCGTCTGACCTCAGGGAGAATCTGCAGCCCAGGTGATTCGGGAGCATTTTGCACGGTGTCCCATCGCGTGAGTTGCCGCGTGGAGGCAGAGTGCACTTGTTCCCTGATGGGATGAGGAGGCAGCCGACGTGCCACGGGCAGGGCGCCCTGCACTTGCGCTGCTCACCGCATATGTGATGTGGTTTCCGTCGTTTGCTCCTTTGTAAGTGGATTTTAGGCTCTTTGGGCAACCGCCTAAATGGATTGCCCTACTCCTCATCTTGAGAGTCGCTGTGCCTGAGGGTGAGCGACACTCCCGCTGTGCCAAGTGCTCTGATAGCTGATGGATTGGGACAACTCCCTGTCTCCGGAAACCCTGGGATCCAGGAGAATGCGGCCAGGGTGGCAGTCCTCTCTGTGGGGTCTGACCACGCTGATAAGACTGCGGCAAGCCCAGATTCATGGTGTTTGATTGCATGAGTTTGCTTTTTTGTGTGCCCTTGCTTTGCAAAATTTCATAAAAGTTCACAATTTAGATAGACTATACACGTGGAAATACAAACAGAAACATTGTCATTTTTTTAATGTTTGTTTATTTTTGAGAGAGAGAGAGAGAAAGAGAGAGAGCGCAACTGGGGGAGGGGCAGAGAGAGAGGGAGACACGGAATCCGAAGCAGGTTCCAGGTTCTGAGCTCTCAGCACAGAGCCCGACGCGGGGCTCGAACTCACGGACCTCGAGATCGTGACCTGAGCCGAAGTCAGAGGCTCAAACTGCTGAGCCAGCCAGGCACCCCTGCATCCAACTTGCTTTGAAAGGCTGCTGCCCACCGGCCCACGTGAAAGAGTAGCTTGTAAATACACCGTCAGCAACACACAGGCCACCCACTTGGATGTTTAGGATGCTTCGGGCCAAGGGTGCGTGTGCAAAAGACATTTTACTTTTCTCTGAGTTTGTTAAGATTGTCCGGCTCCGTCCCTCTCAGAGCTGGACAAAGTCAGCATAATTCTACCTTCTTCCCTAAATGAAGCAGCCCCGGCAGATGGAGTCTAAACGTCATAGTTTTATTTTCTTCTTTGTGAGGTTTGGATACACGGTAACGTTGCTGGGTCTTTCCATATCTCGTGAGCGATCCGGACCGAGCCCTGCAGCCTGGGGCCACTTCCTGCCGGCGTGCCCGCCCTCCTGACCTCGCCCGCCCGGCTCCCCCCCCTTCTCGGTGGATTTCCCCTGTTCCGCGTCCTCACACCACCTCTTTCCCAGGGTCTAGCTTGGCAGGCGTCCTCCGCCTCTGTGCCCTGGAAGCAGAGTGGCCGCGTCTGGACGCCCCAGGGACAGACCTCCACACTTGCGTGGTCACGCTGGCTCAGGCTTCCCACAGAAGCACGTCTCCCCCCCCCCCCCCCCTTATCCCCCGCCCAGGATGTGTGCGGCCAGCCTGAGCCTTTCCAGGTCTTCCGCACACAGACCTCGGTGCAGCTTTCCCTGGGGACTCGGAGGGATTTGAGGGAATTGCTTGTGGCAGTGTTGTGCCCCACCGATGCCTTTCACGGGTCCTCCTGCTGGCAGCTGGTGGTAGACGCCAGGAATGTAAAGAAAAGGCCGACTGTCCCTGCCCTGAAAGAATTTTGGCTTCGTTGGCGGGGGGGTTGGGGATGGAGACACAGAAAGAAAAACCAACGGCCAGCGAACAAAGGTAAATGAACTCCAGGGGAAGCTGGATTTGCCCGTGCGGCCCAGCCAAGAGTGGTCTCAGCAGCCCTGGGTTAGCCTCCCTGCCTCCCTGCTCTGTGTGACATGGGTCAAGGGGCTCGCCGAGCCTCCGCGTCCCCTTCTTCCAAATGGGACTCGCCTGGCCTGTTTCGTGGGACTGGCTGTGGGCTGCGGGAGAGACACCGTGAGCGGCCCTGGACGGGATCCAAAATCCAATGGCTGCTCTCCGTCCCCTGTTTGGAGGGTGGCACCATTCCTGCCACGACCAGAAAGGTCTCCAGGTGTGGAGTGATGCCATGCAAACAGCTCAGAGACACCCTCCTGGCGAGAGGAACAGCTCTGCTCCCGCGAACCGACCTCCCCCACCCCCAGCTTTAAATGTGCTTGTTTCATCTTTTCAGACCTTGTGCTCCGTATTAGAATTGCAGTCTGCATCAGGGCCTTAGGCTGAAGGAAGTGTTCGTGTGCCGAGGGTTGACTGGAGAGGGTATTCTGGTTGCTTGGGTTTTGTTCTAATTCTGTTCTTTGAGAAACTGATAGTTGTGGTTTTGTGCTGTGACGTGTGTGATCTATTGGACCAGCCCACAGTTCTGTGTATCCTTGCTTACTTTTAAAAACTAAAACAGCATGAGTTCAAAGCTGAATTCAAAATGGTTGTGTGTGTTTTTGGTTGGTATGTAGTCAATTATGCTTATTCATTTGTTTAACCATCGTTGGGCAGGGTCCCCGCCTGGTTCTACACACTCTTGGCTTTTCTCCCGTGTGGTTTTCAGTGTGGTTTGACTCAAGCCTGCACCTTTGCTTCTGCATATCACTGGGTTTTATTTTATGATAAAATGACTGAACATTACATTGGGAGGTAGTTTTGAGCATTTCTAACGAAGGCTGAAGCGTCAAGGGCCCTTTCTGCTCCTGGCTTCTCACCATGCTTGGCCCCAGACAAACACACACGTCTCTCTCCTCAGCATTTTCCCAGGCTCTCTCAGGGGATTGGAAGGAGTGGACTCTTACAATTATTCTTACGAAAAGCAGTTCCCCTCACCTCCCATGATCACCAGCGGCCCAACAATCAGTGCCTCCCTCACCTTCCCGCCATTCACTTTGTGTTACGTCGGGCCCTGCTGCACTCTGGGAACTCTGTGACTTTATATGTTACCCAACAGACTGGTTCCCAGTTGATTTTTGGTGGATTCTTTGGAATTTTCTATGTGGATGCTCATGTCATCTGAGAATGCTGAAGTCTTACTTTTTTTTCTTTCCAGTTTCAATGCCTTTTATTTCTTTTTCTTGCCCTATTACGTTGACCAGTACAATGTCAAATATGAGTGGTGAATGTGGACATTCTTGCCTTGTTCCCAGTATTAGTGAGGAAGCATTCAGTCTTCCCTACTGAAGATCACATTAGCTGTAGACTTGCCCAAGTAGATTTAAAATTCCTTAGCATTAGGACAACCATTTTTTCTGCCTCTTTTTTTTGACTTCGACCTACTTCCCGGGTCAGCTTCTTAATTCCTGCAACAACTTGTTATGATTGTGTGCTGGAGAGTGCTGTCTTTGGCGTAAAATATCTAGCCTGGCCATGACTAAGATAAGAAGTATTCTATTTTGGTGGAAGACACCGGGCACCGCATTAGCTACTTAAAAATAGTGGCGATCGAAACATCTAACGGCACAGATGCGTGGTGACAACTCTTCATGGTCTCTTGCTCCAGCGTGAGGCTTCCCTACTAGCCGCTCACACAAGAACCCGAGGGCCATGGCCACGGACCCGAGGGTCAGCTGAGGAGTGGATAGACAGAGCACAGTATATGGTATATGGGAAATGAAAGAGTATTCGTCCCCAGGAAGGAACAAAGGACTGGTACATGTTCCAACATGGACGGACCTCAAAAATGTACTAAGTAAAAGCAGCAAATCACAAAACGCCACGTCCTGTAGGATCTCATTTTTATGAAATGTCCAGAAGGGACCAACCCACATGCAGAAAGTAGATTGGTGGTCGCCAGGGGAGAGGGGGTGGGGGGAGGATGGGCTGGAGAGCTAAAATGAACTAATGGGCGTGGGGTTTCTGTTGAGATGATGAAAACGCTCTAAATTTAGGTATGGTGGTGGCTGTAAAACTCTGCGGTTATGCTAAAAACCATTGAATTGTACACAGGTGGGCTTTATGGCATGTAAATTATATCCTAATGAGATGTTAAAAACGAAAAGGACATAAAAGCTAAATTATTGAGGAGTGAGCAGGCTGGATAATGATTTAGCTGGAAAACCTGGATGAGGGGCCAAGCCATGGAGGTTCTAAGAGGCGGTGTCTGGGAAGAGGGACAGAGGGCACCACCTTGGAAGAGGGGGGCACCCAGGCTGGGGACTAGACACCCAGTGCTTCTGATCCAGGTCAGCCCCCGCGCC
This sequence comes from Prionailurus viverrinus, assembly GCF_022837055.1. NCBI lineage: Eukaryota > Metazoa > Chordata > Mammalia > Carnivora > Felidae > Prionailurus > Prionailurus viverrinus. The sequence continues at coordinate 83,806,439 of NC_062571.1, forward strand.
CCCCACCCCCAACACTGACAACCAGAGATCACAGGAGAGCTGGGGGCAGGGCACCTTTTGACAGCTGATGACTGTAGCAAAAAATGTCATCATCACGTAGATAGAAAGGCCTCAAGAAGACCCCAACAACAAAGCAAAAATGAGCACATCCAACTAGAGCTGTAGACCAAGAAGTGACTAGAATGAGCAACTAACTAACACAGGTAACCAGAAAACTAATTCTTTCTCTTTTTTCTCCCTTTCTTTTTCAGACTATAGCCTTCGTTTTCCCTGGGTGAGTACAAAACTTAAACACTTTTTTTCTGATGTGTAGTTAACAAAAAAAAGGTGGGTGTGGAATTTCATGGGATTTCATTGTTAGTGAAGCATTATTTCTAGAGAAAGAGGGCCAGTATGATCAGCTGGTGTATTTGAATGTTATGCCTTAACCTACTTGAAGAGGCTCATATCGGGGCGCCTGGGTGGCGCAGTCGGTTAAGCGGCCGACTTCAGCCAGGTCACGATCTCGCGGTCCGTGAGTTCGAGCCCCGCGTCGGGCTCTGGGCTGATGGCTCGGAGCCTGGAGCCTGTTTCCGATTCTGTGTCTCCCTCTCTCTCTGCCCCTCCCCCATTCATGCTCTGTCTCTCTCTGTCCCAAAAATAAATAAAAATGTTGAAGAGGCTCATATCACACTTTTGGTTACATCAGTGTGTGTGTGTGTGTGTGTGTGTGTGTGTGTGTGTGTGTGTTTGAAATCTGGCTTTGCTGTTCAGTCTCCTGAACTATATTGTTGAGAATACAATTTCAACCTGCTCTCCTTGCACTGATTTGTCTGTACTTTTCAAAGGGCCTCTCCTTATCTCGCTGAACACATTGGATGACTATTAGGGAACACAGAGGCACGTAATTACATTGATGGTAATTGCCTCTTAAATTGATCTGCTTTGGGGGAAACTGCTGAAAAGGAGCTTTTCTGGAATGCACTTTGGGTTAAAAAAAAAAAAAAGAAACAGTGTCATTGTCACGTCGTTTTATGCCTTTTGAGATCGAGGCAATGTTCCACGGCCCTGATGTCCTAGTACTTAGAGAAGGAAACACCACTGCCTTTTTGTGTTCTACTCAGTCGACTTACTGGTGTTAAGATCCCCCAAAGAAATCAAGGGGAGAAAATCTAAGAGCTCTTGAAGTGGCCGCAGTATGTGGGCAGGTGGCTCTGGGGCACGGTGGTGCGTGTGCTCACATTTGGTGAGTGCACCGGATATAGGCGGCCAGGACGTTGTATTTCTCACATGCGTCACCTTGTATGAAATACTCTGACTCCCTCCTGAATTATTCTAAGGTCGGTGGGTCGATTGTTTGGCTTTGGCTTCCCCCCCTTTTGGTCTCGTGGCAGTGTTCCATCTGGGTGTAAATGCTTACGGTAGTCCCGGTGCGATCGAATGCGTGTGGGTTGTATGGACTCTTGCTCCCTATCTCAAAGGAATGCAGATACAGCCAGCGGTTTATCGAGATAGAGCATGGGGAAGGCTCCGTTTGTCACCTGCTAAGCTAATTGCATTGACCCTCTTCTCTATGCCATCATTATAGGATGTGAATCAGTTTTCAATGGCACGATCTACTTCAGCAAAAGTCAACAGTGGGCTCCGAGAGCAGGAATATTACTGGAATCATATTCAGGGGTAGAGACTTACATACAAGCAGTCTTCAGTCCCTTAGTGCCTCAGAATCCTAAGTGAGAGGCATTGGCTCATCCATATTGGTTTCAATGGATATTAAACATGCTGTTCGTCAAGAGCACGGGCTCCCTATCTTGCTGGAATGAAACATTTGAGGGTCTCATCCCACAGACTCATCCCCTCCCCAAATACAAGATCCAGGTTATGATTTGTTATAACATCAGACCTTTACCCTCCTTGGCTCTCCACTCCACACCGATTCCTCCAAACCCAGTCTTCCCATTTGCCCATTCCAGAGTTTCCTCCCTCTTGGCAACTCCACCTGCTCCCTGGCCATGTCACTCAACCTGGTCCCATCGTTCACCTCCCTTTCTTTCTTTCTTTTTTTTTTTTAAGGTCTATTTATTTATTCTGTGAGAGAAAGAGAGAGAGAGAGACAGAGCACATGTGAGCAGGGGAGGCCCAGAGAGAGAGGGAGAGGAAGAGAGACTCCTAAGCAGGCTCCCCACTGTCAGCACAGAGACCGATATGGGGCTCAAACCCAAGAACTGTGAGATGACTTGGGCCGAAGTCAAGAGCCAGATGCTTCACTGATGGAGCCACCCAGCCCCCGCTTCACCTCCCTTCCAGGAGGAAAGAAAGTAAAGGTTGCTCTCGGAAGCTATGAGTTGTTAGGTAACAAGGGCTGCTTATTTTAGGAATTTTCTCTTCGATGTGAGGAAAGTCTGTTCCAAGCATAAGCCCCTGCTTTGGTGGCTACCTCATTTAAAGCCTTTGTTGGAATCTGCTGCTGGGGGCATCAGGGTTAGAACATCGGATGGCTCTCTTAGCCTAAACATTCACTGCTAAACATTTGAGTCTTGTCCCAGAGTTTCAGGATTTCCACTAACAGAAAGGAATTTATTTCTAATTTGTGGGCTTAGAAATTTGGTTTGGAGTCAGTTAGAGCTAAATAAATAGCTCACTTTGGGCAGGGCAGGAGAGAGCAAGCCCCCTGAGGTCGGTGACTGTCCCAAGCCATGGTGCTCAGGTGGTGGGGTGGCTGCAGGAGCCCAGGAGACACCTGCTGGGTGAACCCAGGAGCCCTGGGCGCCCCCTCTGCTCTCAGCTGTCAGTCCCTTCCTGGGGTCATTGTAATGTATAAATGAGCTCACCCCGAGTTAGCAGGTAATAAAATTGATGTAAGTAACATCATCGCAAAATTATGGCAGTTGTTTCCAACGTTTAAGGATGTCATTTAGGGGCGCCTGGGTGGCTCAGTAGGTTGAGGGTCCGGCTCTTGATTTTGGCTCGGGTCGTGATCCTAGGATTGTGGGAGGGAGCCCCACCGTGGGTTCCACTCTGGGCATGGACCCTGCTTAAGGTTCTCTCTCCCTCCCTCCCTCTCTCTCTCTTTCTCTCCCTCCGCCCCTCCCCCTGCACACATGTGTGCGCTCTCTCTCTCTCTCTCTCTCTCTCTCTTAAGATAAAAACATAAAAATAAGGGGCACCTGACTGCTTCAGTCTGTTAGGCATCCGACTAACAGGTGATTTCACAGTTGTGGTTTCGAGCAGGCTGTGCACTGATCATGGAGCCTGCTTGGGATTCTCTCTCTCCCTCTCCCTCTGCCCCTCGCCTGCTCACACTGTCTCTCAAAGTAAATGAATAAACTTTTTAAAAAATTGCAATTAAAATTAAAAAGTAAAAATACCAAGCGGGCATTTAAGTGGGTAGTGATGTATGTCCCAGTACTATAACAGAGAGCAAAGGAGTTCTTTTTTCTAGCCGCACACTCTGACTTTTCATTAAAAAAAAAAAAAGACGCTCTATATTAATATCTGGCCTTAAAAAGAAGAGTCCACTTTCCCCTGTTAAACTGGATTAAGAGGGGCCTTTTTAGCATGACCACCATCCCCCTGGTTTTCTTTTGTTTCTCCTTTTTGTACTATGTAAATACAGACTGGGGAAGTAATACTATAATTCATATCCACCATTGAACATGACCAAAGTCCCTCAACCCGACAACGCTTACGACTCTGTGGGTCTCCGTTGCCTTGTCTTTAAATAATGCAGTGGAATGTCAGAATTAAGAATTTATGCAAGACACGTAATTAAGGTTTAAATATCTTCTCCAGGCTCTGGGAGGTCTTGTATTGTTATACCAAAGGGTATCCACCGGTGAGGAAAATTAAATGATACTGTAACTTGGCTGTTTCACTTTGGTTCTTGGAAATACCAAAGGGATAAAAGGCAATGAAATTAAAGTGCTGATATTAACAGTGAATTTTATTTTAAAATTAACTTGCGGTATTCATTCGCTAGCTGTCTCCTCTTTAATGATGTATCTTTCCTCCTCTGTCAGTTTCCGTATGTGTGATTTTTCTCTTCGAAGTCCCTTTTCTTCTTCGGTGTTGGCGGGAATGGCCACCAAGGCAGGAAAAGAAAAGAAGAAGCTGAAGGTTTTTAAATGAGGTGCGGGGGCCTGGCCTGCGTTTGGCAAGGCAGGGCGGACCCCTCGGAACATGCCTTCTGACCACCTCAGCTGGGCCTACGTTTCTGCAGGTGGTTTCTCTGCTGGGCTCTGCGTCTTCAGAAATGACAACCGTGATGTATGATGTGCAGAGCTCACAAGACTTGAACCCTTTCTCAGATATTTGGCTTCGATTTCCTGCCTTTGCCCTGTTCTTGGGTTTTTATTAGCATCAGCGGATCCTCTGGGTTTCCTATCCGAGCAAAATGTGTTGCTCCCAACGGCGAAGAAGTTATTCTCCCGTAACTGAGATTGGAAGGTGACAGTACGTTGGAAGAATGCCTGCGGACCGGCTGGTGACAAACGGATTCATCCCTCATTTGTTTCCATTTCCACCCCCCTCCCCCCAGGAAAGTTTCGACATTCTTCCAAGAAGTACCACCTAAAAGGGTCCGCTAGGTAATTGTTTGTCATATGCCCAAGCCATGGATATTAAGCGGTCATGGTTTCCACTTAGAGGAAATAGGAACACAGCTCTTCTATATAAACTCGTGTCTCGCCCCTGAGCTCCTAGGGACCCAGTTCAGAGCTGGAATTCTTCCACGAATCCTTTTCCAGCTGACAGGAAAACATGGATTCTCGCGGGCCGGGATGGCTCCCCAGCATCATCCCCGTAGGACCAGAGGTAAAGGGGCGCCGGAAAGGGGAACTTTTCTCGTCGCTTGGGATTTAGGTCGTGGTTGTTTGTGATATAATTCCTAAGGCGTTTAAGACTCCAGTGCGAGAGTATTAGCAGGAAGCGGTCGTTAAGGGAAAATTTGGCAAGCTCCTCCGTTCGCTTTGTCCAGCCCCGTGCAGGAAATCTGGGATTTATGCTTCAGGAAACTGTTTTAATCCACCGCAGCCGGGCCAAGTGGTGCCCAGGGACGGTGCCGTGGAGAGCCAGCTGCCTCAGGGCCGGCGGGTTGTCCGACTGCCAGGAATCCACGGTGAGGTCCACCTTTTAGGAAAACAATCCCCACTTGTTGTTGGGGCCCCAGGCTGACTGGGTGACACGTCAGAATCCCACTCATTCTAAATGGGACATTTCCTTTTTTTATTATTATTTTTTTTTATAATCAGACCCACCCTCCTAACTCGCCTTATCAGCTAGATTTGTGCAGTGGCATTTTAGTTCAAAATGACACAGTGAGAACGTGGGAAGGACCTGGTCTGCAGGACAGTGAGTTGGTCCTTCAAGGAGCTTGTGATCAGGTGCACGAGGCAGGGCTGGCGTTCTGTGTGCCGGGCTTTCCAGCCTGCGCACTTCGGTGTGGAAACAGACGGCGTCCTCTGCCTGACGGTGGCATCGGTCACACTGCGGGGAAGAGGACAGGAGGTGTATCAAACTTTTGGGATGTATGACTTTTTTTGAAATATATTTTTTTAATGTTTATTTGTTTTTGAGAGACAGAGAGAGAGCATGAGCAGGGGAGGGGACAGAGAGAGAGGGAGACACAGAACCCGAAGCAGGCTCCAGGCTCCAAGCTGTCAGCACAGGGCCCGACGCGGGGCTCGAACCCACAAACCGCGAGATCATGACCTGAGCCGAAGTCGGACGCTTCACTGACTTAGCCACCCAGGCACCCCTAAATGTTTATTTATTTTTGAGAGAGAGGGAGAGACAGAACATGAGCAGGGGAGGGGACAGAGAGAGAGGGAGACACAGGATCGGAAGGGGGCTCCAGGCTCTGAGCTGTCAGCACAGAGCCTGAAGTGGGGCTCGAACTCACGAACTGCGAGATCATGACCTGAGCCGAAGTCGGACGCTTCACCGACTGAGTCTCCCAGGTGCCCCCGGGTGTGTGACTTACAGAGGGATTTCTGAGCCCCCGGGGCCACAGAATCGGGAATGAGGTCTGCACAATGTTAGGAGCAGGGACGGACCCCCATTCGATGCGGGAACTCGCTGGCCCCCAACTTTAGCCCCACGGCCTGGGGGATGACCCCACGTGAACTGGGACACTGGGCAACAGGAGTATAAATCCATTCTGTGCGAAGACTGACCCTCTGAGGTGACTTTTTTAAACAGCTTATTATGGTACAGAGTTTGGTATAAAATATTTAAGATGTCGGAAAACTCTCTGTGGAATTGCTGAACGAAAATCCGTCCTGTAACGGATTCTCTGAGTAGTTTTCCTTCTTGTTTTGAGTGGAAACAAGCAATAAGCAACAAGCCAGAAAAAAAAAATGGATTTGTGTGATTTTTATGATGGGGACTGATTGGATTCTAACAACTTTTTAAAAATATGTTGGTGGCGTTTAACTGATCTCAAACAACCCCACCAAGACCGGTCTGCTGTCAGCAATGATAGAGATTTTGTGTTCAAATACTGTACGTAAAAATATGTTGAAAGCCACCACGTTACCACGCTGTTGCTGCTGCTGCTGAGAAATGAATTTTTTAAAATCGTCATGTTGGTGGAAATTATTATTCACCAAAACAGGACTTGATCTATTTCCTGTTTTGCCACATAAGTTAAATGCCTTGTGCCGTTTATAATCACGCACACGCACACGCACACGCACACGCACGCAGAGCACTTTACAGTTTGCAGAGCTCCGGCGCACGACCTCACTCGGGCCTCCGAGATTCCTTGGAGGCAGCACAGGCGTGTGTTTTCACCTCCGCCTTGAAGAAGTGAAGACAGAGACCCAGGCCACCTGGGAGAAGTGAGCGGGTAGGACAGTGGGAAGGGACCCACCCACGGGCAGCGGCCCCTGCCCCGGGGGCACAGGTTCCCTCTGAAACCGAAAAGCAGGGACACACTCATTCCCGACCCCCGCAGTGAGGACGCAGACCTGCCGAATAGAAAGCAACATTTTCCATCATGAAAAAATATCCTTTTGCAGTTATGCGAGGCATAGAGGACAGCAATAAATGAGGACATGTCCCACGGGTCCGGCAAACGGCGTGCTGGTAGATAATTATATTTTGGAACGACTTTACGCTCAGTTGAGTTGATCTTGGCCAGCGTTCCGAGTGTTTCCACATGCTATGTGCTGACCAAATTCAGTTTTCTAATCTCTTTGCACACACTTGCCCGGCTTCCTCCCAGGTTTGGTCTGTTCCCTCCGCCGGTGTGCCTCAGGCGGCCCCTGTGGGCCCATAATCGTGCCGGGTGTTCAAAACCCCAGTGGTAGGTCCGAGTTTCCGGCTTGAGGAAATATTGCCGGTAGGGCCTATGTCGGGATCCTTTCTTTTAGCAGGTGGGGTTGTGCGTTTTGCACAGAACCCTAGGAGAGGAGTTGGACAGACCTAGAGTGTGAGTGACTCAGACACGCCCCTTCATGCCCTGAGCCATGCCTTCTTGGTCTAAAAAAGTAAAGGGCTGGGTGACAATTTCTTTAAGGTCTCTTCTAGACGCGAAGTTGATGATCCAGGGCGATGCCTGTCTGGATGTGGCGTTAACACAGGAATCTCCCTAAAGGAGCCACCGCTGTGAATCCACTAGTTATGTCCGTCTCCTTCCCTCCCGGGGGGACGTCTGTCTATACCTCCTGCTGTAAATGTTTTACAACCTTCGCTTGGGAAGGAAAGCAGCCGTCCTTTGCCGATCTCTCTGCCTCTGCTCTTAGGTTAGCTGCCACTGCCTCCAAAAGAACCAGGAAGCATAGAAAGGAGGGCCTTATTCGTGGGAGGACATTTTTTTTTTAATGTTTATTTATTTTTGAGAGAGGTGGAAAAACAGAGCACGAGCAGGGAAGGGGCAGAGAGAGAGGGGGAGACACAGGCTCCGAAGCAGGCTCCAGGCTCCGAGCTGTTGGCCCAGAGCCCGAAGCGAGGCTCGAACCCACAAACCGAGAGACCACGACCCGAGCTGAAGTTGGATGCTTAACCGACTGAGCCACCCAGGTGCCCCAGTGGGAAGACATTTCTGAAGGGCAGTCTTCTTCCCATGATGTTGTGTGCGTGCACAAATTAAAGACTGCGAATCCTTCGGCTCTGATTTTAAAACTTGAGCAGAAACACGAGTTAGCAAAACAAAGGCCCTTTCCCCACCGTTCTGAGACCCGTTCTGGCAAATGGTTCTGGGGGTTGCGCGATGGTTTGTGGTACCCGAAGAAGTGATTCCCTGGGAAGGCAGATTGCTTAATCTTTTCAGAAACCATGGAAACCCCCTGGGGCCGCTCTGCTTCCCTCTGGTGCGAGTTCTCAGCAGAAGAACAGGCTGGAAAGTGCCTGTCTCGGGGATGAAGTTAGCGTCCTGAATGCACGCGGTGTGGGCAAGATCACCCTCAGAGCCATCACTGTTTCCAAGTCCTGTTTCTGGCTTCCTTCCAACGTGAAGTCACCGCCGACATTCTGTTGTGCTGTTTCCTGTTGTGGGTGGATTTATTTAATTTTTAATGAGTGATTCACAACCCATGGCTGTCTGTTTTTCCTCCTGTTGAGAATTAAGGCATGTTTCCTTTAAAAAAAAAAATCGTGCTATCATCTGGGTACCGTGGTGCTCGGCGTGTTTGGGACAGGGGGACATGGTGATACCACAAAGGGGAGGCATTTAGCCTCCCCGGGACTCTTAAGAAATAGCGGTGATGAGATCATCCTGTGACTATGCTGCTCCAGGGTAGAGGCAGTTGCACCTCATTTTATATCCCCAGACCCTCCTTTCTGTTGTTGAATGCCATGTAGCTGTTTAAAAAAAAAAAAAAATTCTTTTTTTCCATGTTGCTACAAATCCATTCCGCTTGGAAAGCCACGTGGTCAGTCTCCCTCCCGGAGAGCCCAGTAATATAATCAGTTGCCACTCACTCAAGCTTCCTCCTCGTCTGCCTGTTTACTCCAAGCGGCCTCTGTCCACCCAGCTGGGCTCAGGAGCCGCCTCTGGTCCATAACCTTAATGGAAAATAGCACCGGGAGGCGGGGGGGGAGGGGGGGGCGCATCTTGGGGACCAGAGCTGTTGAGCTCCTGTCTCAGGGTCACTCCCTGCCAGCCTGCTTCCTTCCACTCCTTGGCAGATCAGCATCGCTCCTTCAGATGGGTGGGGGGTGCCTCCATCTGTACAGTGAGGCACTCCTGCCTGGCCTGGGCGTAGCCGGCCAAGCTCGTGCCCCACGCCTGCCACCAAGGGCCCCAGCGTGGGGCTTGTGTACTAAGTCGGACCGCATGAGAAATATTTTTTTTTTTTTTTTTTTTTTTTTTGCTTGTTTTAAGTAGGCTTCATGCCCGGCATAGAGCCCAACGTGGGGCTTAAAGTCACAACCCTGAGATCAAGACCTGAGCGGAGATCAAGAGTTGGGTGCAAAACCGACTGAGCCACCCAGGTGCCCCCAGAAACCTAAATAGTGCATCAGGTCCTCCTGGGTGGCTCAGTCGGTGGAGCGTCCGCCTTCATTTCAGGTCACGATCTCACGGTTCATGGGTTCGAGCCCCATGTCGGGGTCCGTGCTGATAGTGGGGAGCTTGGGGCCTGCTTTAGATTCTGTGTCTCCCTCTCTCTCTGCCCCTCCTCATCCCCCGCTTGTGTTCTGTCTCTCTCTCTCTCAAAAAATAAAATAAACATTAAAAAAATTTAAATACTGCATCAGAAATACAAATATTACATCAAGAATCTAAGTTCCAAGACGGCTCTCCAAGTACTTTTTCTAGAAATTCAGATACCATGGCAGAAATGCAGGTATTGTACTCCAAGTCCAAATACCTGGTCAAAAATCCAAGTGCCTGGTTAGAAATTCAAGTAGCATGTAAGAAATCCAAATCCTTCTCGTCAACAGTGCAGAAGTATTTGATGATTTCACTCCTATGTGGAATTTAAGAAACACGGCAGATGAACATAGGGGAAGGGAGGGAAAAATAAGATAAAAACAGAGAGGGAGGCAAACTGCGAGAGACTCCTAAGTGCAGAGAACAAACCGAGGGTTGATGGAGGGAGGTGGGTGGGTGAGGGGTGGGCATTGAGGAGGGCACTTGTTGGGATGAACACTGGCTGTCGTATGTAAGAGATGAGTCAGTAAATTCTACTCCTGAAACCAGTACGACACTAGATGTTAACTGACTTGAGTTTAAATTAAAAAAAAATAAAATAAATCCAAATGCTTCTTTAGGGTTCTTTAGGAACCCAAGTACCACGTCTGAGCATTTGTCACTGTAGTGCGTATCGGGTCCTCATTTTTCCCTAGAATGTGTTGCCCCTTTTCTGAAATTCATTTTAAAAGTTAAAAAAAGGTTAACTTTTATTTCAGCTGGGCTCCTATGCAGTTCGTAGAAATTTGTCTGTTGTCTGAGTCGGGGTGACCCTGGGAGATACGAAACAGTTGGCAGTCGCCCCTAGTCACACAGCGCAGTGAGGCTCAGTGGATGGCTGAGGAAGCTTTTTCGTGACGTCTCTAATCCAGATTCCGCGAAAGACCAAGAACCAGTGTCGGCGGGGTCTCGGCAATCCTGGTGGGAAGTTTCTTAAATCCGCAGGAAAGGGTTTCCTTTGAGGATATGGTTAAAAGAGAATTAATTACATCCTCGTCTTGGGAAATGAAAAGTCAAATTAAGCGAATGGCCTGATGAAAGAGAGCTCCCGGTTCGGCTGTAGAAACGCGTCTTTTCTTGAACTCCTGTTTTCTGTTCTCCATGATTTATAGAATATGGAAAACATCGCTGGAACTGTCGCCTGGTTGGCTAGGAGACAAGGGGACGGAGACCAAGCGAGTTGGCTCCTGACTGTGACCTGCGGGACACAGCAGCTCTGGGGGCGGCCAGTGTCCTCGCTGGGACCCAGCAGCTCCCCAGGTCCACGAACGATTGCGGAAGGAGGGGGAGTGCAAGAGTGGTCGGGCACAGGGAGCGGGGGGGAGAGCAGGCAGTGGGCAGAAAGAAAACTCCACCTGTGCCTTCTCCACGGTGCCTGGGTGGCACTTAGTGTGAACGGGGCCAGCTACGGAAGATGTTGGATTGCTTGTTCAAAGTGTAGGACAAAAACCCTTTTTCTTCCTTCGGTGGTCTCTCTCTGGACCTGTCATGCTGGGTTTTTTGTTTTTTTTTTTTTTCCTTCTATTCAATGTCATGGTCCCTGGGGTACGGGGGTACTCTAGGCAGCACAGACTGTCACAGATGCCCCAGACCGTGCCCCGCGACTTGGTAAGGAAGTGCACACATCAGGGGGCAGGAAGCAGGGAGTCAAGAACCAGCCCTGGGGGAGGTGGCAGCAGGTGGGCCAGGTGTAAGGCTGCAGGGTCCCGGGGCCCTGCGCCATTGTCCCATCAGCCTGCGCCTTCAAAACACAGAAATTCAGAGGTAAAGTTATTACAGACTTCAAGACAGCGGCTACTGGGCGTGCAACCCCACGCACCGGGCCCTTCTGAGTGTGGGTCTCTGGGCGACAGCTCTGGTCTCTCACCCCCGCCCCTCCCCAGCAGCCCGGCCGTAAGAAATGATGGTCAGAGCGCTGGAATGTTCACTCGTGGATTTTGTAATAAGGGACTTCTGTTCCCGAGGAACGCGGTCCATTTCCAAAGAGTGTTTTATTTCTCTCTGCATCGTTAGTTTATGGGAAGGTCTTCCCGGCCGACCCTGAAACAGCCCTCGCTACCCAACCCCCAGCCCATCACGTTCTGCAACCCTGTTTCACTTTCTTTATGTTGTCGTTCAAGCCCTAGTGCGAGGGTGGGGTGTTTATCCACTCTGTCCCCTGCGGGAACGTAGGCACACCAGCGAGGGCACGATGCGGGCATGTGTGTTTACTATTCCTTACGCTGCCTCACATCCTTTTTGGAGCAAGGTGGATAAAAATACACAAGGGAAGTCAACCGGCACCCCGAAATGCAGAGTGCAGAGTGGGGGGGCTTGCCAGAACTCGGGCATACCTGCCAGGAGACCGACGACAGCAAAACAGTCATGTGCCTTTTGGGGCCTCCATTTGAAGGACTTAAGACGGGTCCCCGAGGCCCCTAAATTCTCAGGGTCGGCAGATCCAGAATCGCACCACGGGATTACTCAGCCTGTGCTCGGCTAATGGCCCAGAGCCTGCGGCAGGGTTTGAAACTGGACAGCCCCCAAGGCTTTCTGGGGTTTCATAAATAGCTTCATGTGATAGGTTGTTATAAACACATCAAAGCCTTGTTTTCCTGTGACACTGCAATATTTGGTGAGTTCTTCTGGATGGCATAGCAGAATGGCTGAAGTAAACATTGCCTGGAGTGGTTGAGAGTTTGCTGAGCGTTGGGGAAAACTGTCAGGTCAGGAACCTAATCATTCTTACATGCCTCATTTGTCATTTCTTTTTTTTTTTTTTTTAAGTTTATTTATTTATTTTGAGAGAGAGAGGGGAGGGGCAGAGACAGTGGGGGCAGAGAGAATCCCAAGCAGGCTCCTTGCTAACAGCAGAGGGGCTCGATCCCACACACCTCAAGATCATGACTTGAGCTGAGATCAAGAGTCAGACGCTCAACCGACCGAGTGACCCAGACGCCCCGCCCCCATTTAGCATCTCTGCCCATGTTTACACTCATTCTCCACCCGCGTGCGCACACACGCTGGGAAGAAAAAACCCCAGACCGCCTTGAAGCAAATGGATGTGACCTCTCTTTCTAGAATGTGTGTTAGTAGGAAGTAGGGAGCTTTCTGTGAGAGCTCAGCGAGCCGTCTGCCCCACCTGCGTCTGCCTTAGCTGACGGCCCTGGCGTTTAAAGAGTCTAGTGTCTCTGGGAAAATTCACGTCGTGGACATCTCGTTGCCAGGAAGCAGGGCCACTCACTTTTCGTTTCAAGATGATGTGAAGTCTCGTGTGTTATTCCCAGTGTGGACGTGGAGCCGTGAACGATGTCTGATTATTTGGAAGGGGAGAGAGCCGAAGGAGGACACGCGATGCCGGAAGCTTCCGTTGCTCAGCAACGTGTAATTTTACCTGTGTTTCACCAAAGGCAGGTAAATGGGCAAAGCCCATTTAATACGGATGGCACATAAAGGGGAAGATGTCAGCACCTGCCCTGTTCAAATCATTGCTTCCGCCGTGGAAAATAAGCAGCAAAGGACAGATCCGGGCGGGTCGGACACCGGTGGGCGCCCCGGGAGGGCGGGCAGTGCAGCGATGCCCCCTTCTCCTGCATCATACTGACTTAGCAATAAAGCACATCGAGTTGCTCAAGTTTCTAACTGTACAATCTCTGGCCTCAGAAGCCCCTTCCCGAAGGTTCACGGCTGAGGCCACCCCTGTTTTCCTAAGTGTGGCCCCTCAGTATGGAACCCATGTCTGTGCAACTGCATCCGTCCAGGACACCCCGCCTCCCCGGCCCCAGCTTCCGCTGTCTGCTTCCTTGAATGTCGGCAGCTCAGCTCACGAAAAGTCTTCCTTCCAGTGAAGAAACCCACATGCCCTCAGGCTCTGCAGTCACAGAAACCCGCTGGCGAGTCCTGGCTGTTGGGAGTTACTGTAAATGCCATGCCCCCCATTTCTTGGTGGAGTGGGTGTTGCAAGAAGTGTGTCTATTCATTGTTGTAGCCTCGGTGTAAGGCCCCCATGACATTCTTTCCTGTGTGGGGAGAGTTTTCCTTCTGTTCCTAAAACAACAGCTTCTCAGCTTTAAGCCTGGCCAATCTTAATAGAGTCGTGGCAAAAAAAAAAAAAAAAAAAAAGTAAAGCAAAGCAAAAAACAAAAAACAAATAAAGGGCATTGGCGGGGATGGGGGGGGTGAGGCGGGAGTGATGGAATTTGCATTCATTTGCATGCACAAATAACCTGGCGCAAACTCAGGTTAACTTCATGATTTGGGGCCAAATTAAAAATTTTTTAATGTTTATTTATTTTTGAGACAGAGAGACAGAGAGACAGAGCACAGAGGGAGACAGAGACACAGGATCCGAAGCTCAGGCTCCAGGCTCAGAGCTGTCAGCACAGAACCCGGCTCAAACCCACCAACTCTGAGATCATGACCTGAGCCGAAGTCGGACACTCAACCGACTGAGCCACTCAGGCGCCCCTTGGGGCCAAATTTAGATTTGACATTTTCCTTGAAGCTTCGCTTTAGTTAATTACCACCTTTAGGTCCACTCCAGGTTTATTTCTCTCCTTTTGATTGACACCATCTTGTTGGGAGGCCAAGCCAGCCCTTAAGACCATTTTGCTATAAGAGCCAAGGGCAGGGGCGCCTGGGTGGCTCGGTCGGTTGGGGTCCGACTTCGGCTCAGGTCACCATCTCACGTTTCGTGAGTTTGAGCCCCTTATCAGGCTCTGTGCTGACGGCTCGGAGCCTGGAGCCTGCTTCCGATTCTGTGCCTCCCTCTCTCTCTGCCCCTCCCCTGCTCGTGCTCGCTCTCTCTCTCTCTCAAAAATAAATAATATTAAATTTTTAAAAAATAAAAAGAAAAGAAAAAAAGAGCTAAGGGCAGCCAAGTGTCCAGATAAACTTGGGGTCTGCAGAAGGTAAAGCTGTGAAGCCCGTGTGCTCCAAAGGGAGGTTTCCACCTGTCGTCTTCAAGGCCATCCCTCACGTCCCTGCTCTGCTGTGGGGCTGTCACAGGGTAGATACCCTCTTCCAGCCTGGACTCCAGGGCTGGAGCCTCAGGGAACCAGCCTCCGCGAGTTCAAGTGGAGTTCAGCGCTCGAATAGTAGTACCTCCCTTGTTTTATTGTTATTGCTGTTGTGTGAAGCCAGGCTTCACAGGTGAGAGCCCCCAGGAGCCCGCAGAAGCGTATGTGTATGTGTTTGTGTGTGAATGTGCGTGTGCACTGGTGACAAATACAAGCAAGACAGGAGACGTACACATTGCTCAGCCGATGCTTCAAAAAAGAACATGGCAGGGGTTCAATTAATGGGAACTCCCAGCCCCCCTCCCCCTGCCCCCCCAAAAAATGTATTTTTGCCGATTTCTAGTTTTCTCACTCCTGCTTTCTGAGCAGCTCTCCTCGGGTCACTGGGAATAGTGAGAAACGTTTCCTGAAGTTCATAGAGGGGGATACGTGGCGGTACCGGGAGGGGTTTCGTCTCCTTGTTTTCGATCTCGTGGCGCGTGTTTCTGCCGTTGGGTCAAGGGCACTTTCGGCTGTCACCGCTCATCCCCGCCGTGAGGGGGAGCTGGGGCTTCTACTGACTCAGTTTTACCTAGCCAGGTGTTTGTTGTATGAAACACCCGTGCCGTGTGAAACAAATGGCTGGGGGTAAGCGTGTGGCGTGGCTGCAACGGGAGGGGCGGAACCCACGGCAGCCGTGCTGCGGCGGCGTCACCATGGCAACCGGTGGAAATAATGGCCCCCTTCGGGAATAAAAGAGATCTCAATCCTGTTGCGAGCGAGCCGCGCTGGCTGTCTGCGGGAGAGATGGTCTTCGGTGATTGTTTCAGAAATGTCCTTATCAACAGACCCTGAATGAGAGGCGGCGTTTTCGGAAAATAAATGGATCTGCAGACAACCCATGTGATAATCTAAGTCACCGAGGACAGCAAGGCAGGGATTTGAGAAGCTGGCGAGGGAATACCACGGGTATGTCCCGTGCCCACCGCCGTGCCTGTGCCTGCTCCAAGCCTGGTCACTGGCCCTGCCGCGCAGGATCGTTGCTGGCTTTTTTTTTTTTTTTTTTTAATGGGAGGCAGACAGAATTGGGAATTCAAGGAACTTGAGTATATAACTAGCACCTCCTTGGCACATAGCAAGTACTCAGTAAACAGTACCTCGGATCAAATGCTCAGGACCAAATGAAAGTCAGTGCCTGGGGCTGGTCAGAGGGATTGTAAAAGTATTAAAAAAAATAAAAAAGTAAGAGAGTACAGCCAACCATCCTCCAACGTCGTGGGCCACTTTGGTGCGTTTATGTGAGTGTCTCCCTGAAAGACTAGACCCTGTGTTAGAACTGTTCGTGCACTTGTGATGCCAGCACTCATCGCCCCATCTTTGGGGAAGGGCACTTTCTGTATAAAGCCACCATCTCCCCGGGGATGTTCAACCCATAGAACGCGAAACCCAGAAGCTTCCACTTTGTCGCAAGGAAAGGGGAACTTGGTAAGAACAGGCAACGCGCAAGCAGCAGAGAGTTTCAGCTTTTCGGATAACAGACGAGAGAGTAATCTTGTGGGTACATTTCCCTTTTTAGTTTAGGAAGTGCTGTGGAAGAAAACAGAGATATTTTTGATAGGACTTGACTCTGCAGAGCAGCACCGTGCCTGAAATAGAACTGCTCTTTAAGCCGAGTGGAAAACTCTAGAATGAAAAAAATGTACCTTTACACCCTATTTGGGGGAAAAGGACTCCTAATGGATGTGCCAGGGAGCCTCTTTCCCGGTTCCACTGTATTTGCATTTCAAATTCCTTTTGCCTTGAAAGAACCCTTTTGAAAGTATAACATGAGCAGTGACTTTTGCTGGAAAACTGCATGTGCAGCGTGGGGGTTTGTGATCGGGGCTGACCCTGACTTCTCCTCCCCTCCGCCTGCGGACCCCGGGTCCTCTCCCTTCCTCTGTCCTCCACCCCCAGCCCCCTCTGCTGCCGCAGCCAGACTGGCTTGCATGCTGCCTGTCCTACTGATTTATTTTAAGCATAAAAAAAAAATGTCACTACACCACTACGGTTATAAATTTATTTTTAAGTATTGATTTCAACGAGAGATGAGCACGCTCTCCTGTCACTTTTTCCCTGCTGGATTTTCGGCTCTGGTTTCTGATGACATCGTCTGAGTGCCTGCGGCCGGCAGCCTCAGGAGGAGAATTGCAAAGGGAAAACCCCGCGTAAATAATGTATCACCTCTCGCATCTGTAGCCCGCTTGGAAATGTTCACGTGATCAGCCGGTGAGACTCCAGCGCCGTGAACTTGGGTTTGAGCAAGGTGATCACCTAGGGGCTGCTTAGAAAGTGATGCTGTGTAAGTATCCATGGATGCAGAATACAGACACGGAAGGGGATTTCCAGAAGGTTCCTCCTGTCTCTCATGGAGGTTGTGAGGAAAAATGCACTCTCCACTAGCTTTTAGAGTTTAATATCTGATGTTGCTTCCCCTGATAAGTTAGGGATGTCATGGCCGTTCTGTTCTTCGCCAAGCCCCCGTGTGAGTTTACGCCACCAGTTGGTCAGACGTAACATCCCTGTAGGTGCTGGTTCCGCAGCTTTGTTTTCTTTTGCTTTTTTGTTTTGTTTTTGCTATATTTTATTAAAAGAATTCTAAGCATACATAAAAGGAAAAAGAATTACATACTGGAGCTCTTTTCCCCAAATAGGGCTTAGAATGAAAATATGAACAGATTCAAGAAGCATTTTCATAATGTACAAATGGTGACTAGACCCTGGACTTTTTTTTTTTTTTAACATACTATGTACATGTGCTCTTGGTTTTGGGGCAGATTCCCGTGATTCATCACTTACATACAACACCCAGTGCTCATCCCAACAAATGCCTCCTCAACGCCCATCCCCCATTTCTCCCTCTCCCCCGCCCCCTCCCATCAACCCTCCGTGATTCACGCCAGTCTTATGCCTTCCTGCTTCGGTATAAATTGCTATTTATTTTTTTTTTTCAACGTTTATTTTTGGGACAGAGAGAGACAGAGCATGAACGGGGGAGGGTCAGAGAGAGAGGCAGACACAGAATCTGAAGCAGGCTCCAGGCTCCGAGCCATCAGCCCAGAGCCCGACGCGGGGCTCGAACTCCCGGACCGCGAGATCGTGACCTGAGCTGAAGTCGGCCGCTTAACCGACTGCGCCACCCAGGCGCCCCTATAAATTGCTATTTAATATAGAAGTGCTTTCTCTTTCACTTGAAATACAATAACCAAATGTACTTTAAGCAGCAAGAACGTACTTAAAATTTTGGACATGCGTCTTTCACCCAATGTGAAAATTATAAAGGCATTTTAGGAGGAATTTGACCTGAAAGCTGACTAACCAATTACTTGAAACATTACATGATAAAACTGGAGGAAGAGATTTTTCCCTTTCTTTCTTCCTTTCTTCTTTCTTTCTTTCTTTCTTTCTACCACACGGCTTGTGGTTGAAGGCTGTATCATATATATATATATATTTTAATTTTTTTAATGTTTATTTATATTTGAGAGAGAGAGACTGAAACAGAGCATGAGAAGGAAAGGGGCAGAGAGAGGCAGACACAGAATCTGAAGCAGGCTCCAGGCTCTGAGCTGTCAGCACAGAGCCCGACGCGGGGCTTGAACCCACAAACTGTGAGATCATGACCTGAGCCGAAGTCGGCGCTTAACTGACAGAGCCCCCCAGGTGCCCTGAAGGCTGTATCATAATACTGAGCAGCACATGTTCTCATAGAGACTGCATTTGATAAATGCACGAATGACTTTTCAATTACTAATACTACTACCTGGGTAAACCCAGACACAACTCACCTGTGAATTGTTTTTGATACGTATGGTGAGAACACCTTTCCTGCTGGGAAGAAAAGAATAGGTTGCCTTCTGTGCAGTGTTTTTTTGTTTTTTTAAATTTTTTTTTTAACGTTTATTTATTTTTGAGACAGAGACAGAGCATGAACAGGGGAGGGGCAGACAGAGAGGGAGACACAGAATCTGAAACAGGCTCCAGGTTCTGAGCTGTCAGCATAGAGCCCGACGTGGGGCTTGAACTCATGGACCGCGAGATCATGACCTGAGCCAAAGTCGGTCGCTTAACCGACTGAGCCACCCAGGTGCCCCTGTGCGGTGTTTTATTTCAACCAGTTTATCCCAGAACGTCAGTCTTTCCTTGGTGCCCCCTGAGCTCTGTTCTCCACTCTAAGGTCGCGGTCGTCGCCCCATTACCCTGAGAATCCCTGCCCCCTGAGTGCTCAGCAGAGCAGAGCCTCATCGTACCTCAAGAGGTGACAGGAAGCTGAGCTGCCCGGCCAGCTTCCCTCAGAGCCCAGGGAGAAGGGGTCCCTGTGCATCTGGGCCTCCGCACGGAGCGTGGCAAGTGCATCCGCAGTTCACGGTAAATATGTTTGCTTTATGTCGTTTGCATCAGAGAGAACATTAGACTATTTCACGTTAGAAAGTCGAGGGGGAAAACTTACTCATGCTTTGTCAATGATGTGAACGGGCTTCCCTTGCCTCGAAGTCAACTGTGAACCATCCCGACTGTTCTTGGCTCAAGAGAAGTCTGATCGCCTGCCCGTGTACGGGACAGCATGCAGGAAAATGTCAGGGGCGCTGCGCCGCGTGCACGTGGGAAGTTCTCAAGGAGCGTTTGGTTTTCCATTTGCTTCCTTTCACGTCGGGCTGCTGGTGCGCTGGAGAAGGGCACCTCGTGGGTGAAACCGGAGCTTTCTGTGCGGGGTGTTTTGTCCCAGGTGTGCGCCGGGTGGTGACTGCGGGGTCAGGAAGTTAGTACACAGGTGGCCACCTGCAGGACAGCTCCAAAGGAAAAGCACAGGGAAGAGCATGCGCTTCAGGAGTAAGTTGGGACTCACTCTCTGAGTCCAGGGGCCCCGGCAACAGAAACGGGTTTGAGGAGGGAGAAGGCAGCAATGGGGCTGCTGGCAGGAGAGGTCCGTTGTCCCGTCTTCCCAGCGCCGTGGCACAGAGCAGGTGTTCACAAAGTCATTCCTGGGGCGCCTGGGTGGCTCCATCCGTTAAGCGGCCGACTTCGGCTCAGGTCACGATCTCACAGTTGGTGGGTTTGAGCCCCGCGTCGGGCTCTGCGCTGACAACTCGGAGCCTAGAGCCTGCTTCCGATTCTGTCTCCCTCTCTCTCTCTACCCCTCCCCCACCCTCTCTCCCTCTCTCTCTCGCTCTCAAAAATAAATAAACATTAAAAAAAGTATTTTCTGAGTAAATAAAAGTGAACGAAATGACAGGCAATGTCAACTTGTTTTTGCAAGATTTGTCATATATGATATGTTCTGTCCCTCTCCACCCACCGCTCATATATACTTACATAACGTAGAGTATTGAAAAGCAGCAGGGGCCTTGGAATTAGACACTGGGTTCAAATCCTGGCTTGTCACTATGTCACTATGAGACCTCATTTGAGCCAGGGCCCAGGGGGCCCAGATGAGACCGCTCTTGTGATGCACGGCCATGCCACCTGCCTGGGACAGGGCCCAGGCACCATTGCTGTTCCTACCCTTCTTGTTATTTCTGCCTTCCTGTTCTCCTGATGCCCCTGGAGAGCAGTGATTTGTATTTCCTTGGGAAATAAATTTTAAAAACCAGCCAGGCTCTAGGGCAAAAACAAAACGAAACAAAACAAAACAAAACAAAACGAAAAAAAACAACTTGCAAAATATTTTCTAGTGCATTAAAGAATATGAGCCCTGTCAGTTCTGAAGCAGACTATAAGATTTGGATTTTAAAACTATACCTTGGGGGCGCCTGGGGGGCTCAGTCGGTTGAGCACATCCGACTTCAGCTCAGGTCACGGTGTCACAGATGGTAAGTTCGAGCCCCACATCGGGCTGATTGCTGTCATCCTCTGTCCCCCCCCCCCCCCGTCCCTCCCCTGCTCGCATGCACTCTGTCTCTCCTGTCTCTCAAAAATAAATATTTAAAAGTTAAAAAAAAAAAACTGTACCTTGTTACATTCATCCTGATTATAGTCCAAAAAAAAAAAAAAAAAAAAAAGACCTAACTTAATTAGTGTGAATGTCGCCACGTAACTTCTAATCATGAGTGTCATTTTCAGTACCTGCTCACCATGTAATTCAGCACAAAGGGACCAGCAGAATATCAGACTAGTATTTCATCAGGAGACATGACAAATGCAGAAGGGGGAAGGTTTAGAGCTTGGAAGCCCGCATGGGGCCCCGTGTGCCTGCTGGGACATCCCATCTGCAGCGGCAGCTCCGGGGCTCTGGGCGCCCCCACCCCGGAGTGTCTGCCCCTTCGGCCTCAGGAAGCTGTGTCACGACTGCCACACGTCACTCCGTGTTTCTGTGCCGTTTCCTTTCCTGGAAAGTGAGGATCCTAATGGCCCCACTCTCTTACTGTTGTAGCAGGGGTTGAATGGGTTAAAGATGGAAAGCACTTAGTACTTAGCTCTGAGTGCACAGTACTCAGTAGATGCTGCTTACTCTCATTTCTGCAGATGTCCTTGGCTATGAAGGAAGATCTTGGAAGCCAAAGGGGGGAGGGTGCCTTTTATCCCAAAGTACAGCATGCGGTGGTCCTCGGACGATCTGTCCTTACGGGGATATCATTCGTGTAACGTAACGTTAGCTATCTTAAAGAGAACAGTTAAGGAGCGCTTAGTGCATCCGTCATGTTGTACAGCTTCTATCTCTATCTAGTTCCAACACATTTTCCTCAGCCCAGAAGGAACTCCCGGCAACCGGTAGCCATCACTCCGCATTTCCCCCTCCCCCCCAACCCCAGGCAACCAGTAATCTGCATTCTGTCTCTCCTGATTTAGTATTCTGGGTGTTTCACATAAATGAAATCATACAATCTGTGACCTTTCTGTCTGGCTTCTCTCCCTTAGCAGTATCTTTTGAGGATCATCCACGGCCCAGCATGTGTCCATACATCCTTCCTTTTCATGGCTGGATAGCAGCCCATTGGGTGATGGGCCACATCCGGTTTATCCATTCATCCACCCGTAGATCTTGAAGTGTTCTGCCTTCTGCCCATTGTGGATGGTGCTGCTGCGACCATTCGGGTCCACGTTGTGTTCGGGCGTGCCGTTCTCAGTTCTCTCCAGTGTATACCCAGGGCTGGGATTACCGGGGCCATCGTAACTCTGTTTACCTTTCTGAGGAGTTGCCAGAGTCCCCTGCAGTGGCCATGCTGTTTTACGTTCCCACCAGCCACGTATGAGGGTTCCAGCCCTTTCACTCCCTCACCGACCCTTTTTAGTTTCTGTTTTTAAAAAATTATAGCCACCCTAGTGGGCGTGAAGCGGTTATGTGATTGTGGGCTTGGCGTGCGTTGCCCCAACGATCTGTGGTATTGAGCATCCTTTCGTGTGCTTGCTGGCCAGTCAGAGGTTTTCTTTGGAGAAATGTCCACTCAAGTTCCTTGTCCATTTTGTTTTTGCCTGAGTTATTTGTCTTTCTCTTGCTGAGCTAACAACAGTGTTTTTGTGCATTCTGGACGCAAGATCCTAACCCGCTACGTTGTTTGCAAGTGTTTTTCCCGTTCCATAGGTTGTCTTTTCCCTTTCTTGATAGTATCCTTTGATGCACAAAAGTCCTTGAGGGTTTTCGGTGGAAACTGAGCTCCGCAGTGAAAAACTTTGAATCACAAAGAGACAAAGTCCTTCCCTTCTTTATTCTCCTGCTGTCTTCCTCAGACTCAAAGAGAGGCTCACCTTGGATCCAGTGTGTTTTTAACATCTCTGCAACTTGCTCATCTACCTTGTTAACAAAAGGACGGCAGGCTTTGACCCAAGAGCCTTCATTTCACAGTTCCCCTTCCCCACAGTCCTTGAGTTCATTGTGAAGGTCAGCTCTGGATCCGGCGAGCCACGCTGCTTTTTCCGTTTACACTAATGACAAAGAGTTTCTTTTTGGGGGCGGCTGGGTGGCTCGGTCGGTTGAGCATCCAAATCTTGATTTCGGCTCAGGTCACCATCTCACCGTTGGTGACTTCAAGCCGAGTCAGGTTCTGGGCTGTCAGCTCAGAACCTGCTTGGGATTCTCTCTCTCCCTCTCTGCCCTCCCCCTAGTCTCCACCTTTCCAAATAAATAACCTTAAAAAAAAAGTTTCTTTTTAAAATTGCGTATTTGGGGGCGCCTGGGTGGCTCAGTGAGTTAAGTGCCTGACTTCGGCTCAGGTCATGATCTCGCGGTCCGTGAGTTCGAGCCCCGTGTCGGGCTCTGTGCTGACGGCTCCGAGCCTGGAGCCTGCTTCGGATTCCGTGTCTCCCCCTCTCTCTGCCCCTCCCCTGCTCATGCTCTGTCTCTCTCTATCTCTCAAAAAAAAATATTCAAAACAATTTTTTTCAAGAAATTGCATATTTGATTTTCTCAGAAAAATGAGTGGATGATGTGAGGAAGCTTGTGAAGGCGGTGAGAGAGCCCCTGGGTGTCCCTGAGCAGGCGGCAGGTGAGGGGTTCGTGAGGACCGCCAGCCTGGTGATGGGGTGCAGAGGGGGTGGACAGCGCTGGGCAGGCCTGCCCCCGCGGGCTCCTGCACGCCGCGTTCCGGGGTTATCTGAGGCCCTGTTCCTCCCTGAACTCTCACCGCCGTCGGGTGAGGTGAAGAAGGTCTTGACCTTCCGGGAAAAGAGACAGAGCACAGGAAGGCTGTGAAATTTGCCTGAGAGAAGGATGTGGTGGGACCTAGTGACGGACGAATGTGGCACATGAGGAGGGAGGAGGGTCTGGAAGGATCTGGAAGGATCCAGCAGCCAACAAAGGGAGACATGGGCAGACAGGACACTAGATCACTAGATGCATTTTTAGAAACCTTTCTTAGCTCAGCACCTGTATGAGTCTGGTGGGGCTGTTGTAAGACATTAATACAAACTCGGTGGCTTGAACCAAGAGAAGCGTGTTCTTTCGTAGTTCTGGGGGCTGGAAGCGTGACACCAAGGTGTCAGCAGGGCCACACCGCTTTTGATGGCTCTGGGAGGGAGTCCTTCCCGCCTCTTCCAGCTTGGATGGCTGCTAGCAACCCTTGGCTTCCTTGGCCTATGGCCGCAATTGGCCCTTTTCCACCTCGTCCTCACGTGGCCTTCTGTGAGTGTGCGTCCGTATCCTCTCTTCTTACAAGCCACCAGTCAGTGGATTCAGGGCCCGTCCTAATCGCTCATGACCTCGTTTCCACTTAACTCATTGCATCTGCAGAGACTCTATTTCCAGACAGGTCACGTTCCCAGTACACCCAAATTTTGCGGGGAACACAATTCAACCCATGGAAGTTGGCGGTTTCTCCCCTTCTGCTGGAGGTCTTGGGGGGGTAGTAATGATACCGTTGGGTTTCCTAAGACCAAACCCAGTGCCTCCACCTCCTCTCTGGAGTTCTGGCCTCAGTGGGGGTCTGCGCCACCAGGGTCCCCGGGTGCAATTTCCCAGACCAAGGAGAAAGTGGATTTTCACGGGCCAGGTTAAATCAGAGCACCAGAATCAACATGGAGGAGCCCCTTACACACTTCGATGATTTTGACATGCAAATCACTGCTTAAGTCTCTTTCCTCCTGTCTGAGCCAAATAGAAATTACTGGGAGGTTCGCAGTGTCTCAAGTTGGTTAAATTGTGTTTACATAGTTTCTAGAAACAAACTGGAGACGGAGTAGTCTTTAGGCCGTGTTGATCCTGGGAAGCATCCCTGTGGAAAGGCTCCCTGCGTGGAGTGGCAAGGCAGCTGACTTTTCTTCTGACGGCCTGACTTTGCCCGACTGGGGGTACAGCAGAAGGGAGGCCCGTCAGCCTTCGGGTGGCCAAAAGAATGGAGAAAGCCTACCCCAGGGCCATCGAAGGAGCCTTCCTCAGCCCCAGAGACTGTGTCAGGCCCCATGAAGGAATCTTCCACCAGAAAAAGCATTTCTGGGACGGCTCTGCCCCTCGCCCCTCCCTTATCGTCATCAGATTTCAAATAAAGGAGCGTTCTGTACTCAAAAGGGTTTGATACAGCCGATGTCCAGTTTGACTGTTCTTAACGAGGCCAACCTTTATTTGGCCCGAACATTGCTAAATAAACCCAAATTCTCACGGCCTGTTTCCTACTTTCCTGTTTGTTACCTGACTTTCTGGCAGATTGTGACATTGATTTCCTTTGAGGTCTCTTTCCTTACCTTTTTTTTTTTTTTTTTCCCTCCTGGTAACTCAACAAGGAATTCTCAAAGGGCATAAAATTCTGTGATTCTATATCGATAAATATTTGAGGAGACACAGCTGGTGTTTATAAAGACATTGGTTGGGGAAAAACAAAGTCAACTCAGGCTTTGGTTGTGGTTTTGGGTTTTTTTTTTTTTTTCGTAAACCTTTCTGCCATTCCATTCACTCACTAAACAAATATTTATTAAGTGACCGTTTTACGAGGCAAGGGCGTTTCCCAGGTAGGACAGAATGGAAATGAAGTTCTGAGTAAAGATATTTGGAATCGTAAACCCACAAAATGCTAACGTGGGTTAGTGCCAAAAACAATTCATAGATTTTGGGGGGTGGGGCGGGAGTGAAAGTAAATATTTTCAGTGAGTTTTTGGAATTTACAGAATGTGTTCTGTTTTTCCTGCAAGGAACTGGTTTTCAGTTTACACAGAGCCCCAAGCTCCTTACGCTTGTCCCGGCAAAATCTCACAGAGTTTCAGAATAATTCCCGGGTCTGATGAGCTCGCTGTGATGGTGGAGGCCTGGTTTGGTGAAGTCTGGTCATGTTCAGACTGCCTGGGTTGGAACTCAGGGTGGGCAGATTTCCAGCTGTCAAGTTTGGGACAGGTTTCTTAACCTCTCTGACCACCCCCCCTCCCCCGTAAGACAGGCCTGAGGGGAGCCTTGTGTGTCTCCCAGAACTTGGGACGGCCAAGGATGTAAAGTTTGTGCAGCACCATCCACGCCAGAGCAAGTACCCTGGAAATGTCACTGTCATGATCACCAGCGCCCTTGCTTGTCCTCGCCTGCCTTGCTTCTGGAAATGGTTCTCTTGAAATAAGGGTGCAGGTTCTGTCCCAGGTACCTACTTCCTATGTAGGTAGACCTCCTGAGTCCCAGTGCTGACTCACATTCGTCCCCATCGTCTGCAAGGGGCAGGCGTGCACTGGGGTGGGAGCAGCCCCCCGCCTCCCCAGGAAGAAGGCTTCCTTCCCAGCTGGGGAGGCAGCACTAGCTCTGGGCCAGGGGCACCTGCAGAGTCCGCTGGCCCGTGCACCTGCCAGGGAATGAGGCAGGGCTCTCTCTGTGTGTGCCTGAAATAGCCTCATTTCAGGAAGGTAAAAAGAAATCCTAGAGATTCTTAGCAACTTTCAGGAGCCAGGGGGAATTTTAAAGACGCGGAGGCCTCCAAACCAAGTCTTGTTGTCTCTGAATCAAGTTGTGCAGTATCCTTCCTCCAGGTGGGCTGGGGGACTCTGGAGTGGAGGCAGCAGCCAGCCCGGGCTAGCGGGAGGCGAGGATTCCCCACTGCGGTCCTGATGTGGGGATGAGCCCCTGTCTCGCCTTCCTCAGGTCGTGCGGGCTGAGGTCACAGCTTCTCCGGACGTTCTGTCCTGACCCCTGCTGCTGGCCAGGGGTGTGAGAGGGAGACGGAGCAAGGGAGACTCAGGAGCAGGGGCTGGAAGATTCTGGCCCTTTCTCAGAAGCAGACGGGCTTCCAGAGGCCCAAGGCAGCCACGCTGTGGTCTCATCCTGCCACATCCCTCTGCTCCTTAAGTGGCTCACGCGTCCAGCCAACATACGAGTCAGCAAACCCTGTGTGAGTTCCAGGCACAGTGCTAAGCTCAGAGGTGACAGAGACAGAGAGGGGAGGTCTCTGGTCCACCTGGCACGGCCACACTTCACGTGTCGTCTGCAGATCTTACCAGCATAAGCCTCTCCATCTGGGGTGGCTTAGGGAGTCACTGTTGTCACCTTCTCTGTGATGCTGTCCCATCCAGGCCATCACAGCAGCCCTCTCCTGGTGTCTGGGAGGCGTAGCTTCCTGGCACGGTCTCGGGGCCCAGCGGAGGGCATGGGCCCAGCCACAGCTCCATAAATGCTACCGGGTGTATGGACCCAAGACTTCTCACTGTTCCAGAACCGCCTGGTCGTTCTGAAGGCTTATGTCTCTGGGACTGAAACCTGAGGTCTCTTCAGATTCCCTTCCCCAACTGAGAACGGCAGAGTCTATTATAAGAGAAATAAAATCGATTCTCTTGCTTCTTGGTTGGCTGTCTTGGAGCTGAACATATTTCAAAGTGTTTATTCACATTCCAGAAAGGCGGTGAAGGGCTTTCTTCTTATCTCGCAGGCTTTCCCCAGGGGCTCAGTGAGGTCACCCTTTTGCTGCTTTTACAGACTCAGAGAGGGCAAGAGCTGACCCGAGGCCACACAGACGATGGACCAGAGCCCGGGTCTCCCCCTGAACTGGTGACCAAGGCTCTTTCTAATGCCTGTGCTGCCGGGAGAGCCGCTACAGTTCAAGAGATGTTGAGAAGAACTCAACCGTTTGGCGTTCACACTTGGGTCTCTCCAGTTCCGAGTGGTTTACATAGATCGGTTATGCCGAGGGGGATTCCTCTAGCACATTTCTGACGGGTGAGGGCTCGTACTAAGGCACAAAACATCTCTCTCGTTTGAGCACGGTGACCTCACGTCCATGCATCTGTCCCAGGCGGGTGGGCGCACAGTGGAGCATCCAGGCCTCCGTGCCTTCGTGAGAGAGAGAGGATCGTGCTGTCAGCAGGCATGAACCGAGACTGTCCAGGACAGGTGGGCACGTGGTCACTCTGTTCAAGTAGGCGCCACAGCCCGTGGGGGTCAGTCATGCATCCACTCCGTTTTCTTTCGGCAAGCCCCCCTCCCTGCCCCGCCCCGGGGAGCCCCCCGGTGCCGGGTCCTCCGCTGGTCGTGAACCAGGCCGACCCATCCCAGCCTCCGTCACCCATCGTGTTTGTGGCACATTGGACACCAGGCCTTGGTCCTTCATGACCTCGTGTGATCCTTGAACTGGGGACCCCTCCTCATTTTACAGGAGAGGCAGCCTGCCTGGGCTCCTGCACCCGGGGGGGGGGGGGCGGGGGAGGGTGGTAAAGCCAGGGGCCTCCCAAAGAGGGGCCTTGCCGCGTCTTGCCCTGGGGGCAAGAGAGGCTTGGCTGGGGGCACTGGCGTGTCTCCTTTGACCAATAAAAGAGCCGCTCCCCTCCCTGGGACACAGCACAGCGGCGAAAGGCCATGCGGTCCACCCAGCCTGGCTTCTGGCCTCCCCTCCCCACGTAGACGCCCTCTCCCTCCCCGCCCTCCTGCCTCTTTCTCTCTCTCTCCTTCTTTCTCCCCCTTAGGCTCCCTGAATGCAAACGGCACACCTCACAGCTGTCATCACTTGGTTTATTACGTGACTGATAACTGGTCCGTTAGGCGGAAGGCAGGCCAAGGACAAGAGTGGCCCGGAAGTCTTCTGTGTTAATTACTTACCCCCCTCTGTCCTTGTGCCGAGCTTTATTTGTACATACTTTGAGTTGCGGTGTCCGGTACAATTCATTTTAATATGAATGGTGGCTACTGGGAGAACCAAGTCAGCTCCCTGGATGTGACTTGTCATCCGATGTATTATTAGTTTTCCCCTCGTTTCAGGCCAGGAAAGGCCGTTCGAGTGTTACATTGCTTGTGGTGGAGATAATGGAGCCACAGATCATAAAATAAAATTCCAGGCTGGAAAGTGGGTGTGAGAGCGCCTGTCAGGGAGAATTCAGGTGCGTCTCCTAATGCTGCCTGCTGGTCCATCGCTTCAACGTCACGAAGGGGAGGGAAGTCACTGGAGAACCAATGTTTGTCCTGGCCTCGGGGGGGCTGTTATTTGGGGCAAGTGCGGGGCCCAGAAACCACACCTCCGGGAAGATGCAGGAAAGATGCTGGGTGTGTGAGAGCCTGACCTTGCAGGAGGCGGGAGTCGGGAATATTTTGGTCTCGGGTCCCGGAGCTGGAGGCAGGTGCGAGTGGACGGGTCTCTGGTTTCCCCGACGGCGCCACCTGCTGGTCATCTCTGCCATCGCACCCAAGTGTCCACGAAGGCGCATGCGTGGAGGCCCTGGCTCGCCTCCCTCCACCACCCTCCGCTGGCCTGCATCCCTGATGCTTCCAAATCCGGGAGTGAGTTGAGCCTGTGAAATGTGAACTATGATACTTCCATCACTGAAACCCCCTTCTCGGACACTCCTGCCACTCGGCTTCCCCTTTCTAACAGCATGCTTGTTTTCATGTGTCTACCTGCCCCGTTAGGCTGGGAGGCTCCTGGGGTCACACCTGCATCCCCCCAGGATACCTCAGTTGGTGCACAGCAGGAGAAGTTCAGCGACTATGGGTTGCACCTACATTTCAGTGCAGAGGCGGTGCCCTGAGCACTGGGTTGTGGCCTTGCCGCCCTTCCCAGCAGCTCTGAGAATCTACATGTGTCCCCATGAATCCTGACAGGCAGGCACTGTGCCCCCAGGTTGCAGGTGAGGAGAGTCTCTGGGAAGCAAGGGACTTGACCCGGTGACAGGCAGAGGAGCCCAGGTGTGAACCCAGGGCCACCTGTCTCTGTGTCAAGGCCTTTCTCACTGGGCTGGCTGCCTTCTGGAGCCTCCCGGTGAGTTCAAGGGCTCTCGTGGGGGAGTAAAAGGCCCTGAGGATAACTCTGAGGTCATGGTCACCCAACAGCTCCGCAGTTTCCTGGCCCATAAGCCCAACTTGTCCTGTGTCTGAGAGCAGACACAGCAACCCCAGGAGCCCAAACACTTCAAATATGACACCTTCCTTGCTTTGCTGAAAGCAAGTAAAGCTTTTCACCAAGGCAGGATCAGCAAGAGCGCGCGACCTCAGAAGATGGTTGTATACTCCGCTTCCTCCCACAGCCGGATCGTTGACCGTCTGCGTTTCTCCTCGATTCAGTGGTGGTCATGCACGCTTACCCCACGCTAGGTGTGGGAGAGGTATCCTTTCCTGCCTGTGGCAGCTTCCCAGAGGCAGGAATGGGGTTTTAGTCCCTGTGGCATCTCCAGCACCGGGTGTATCTATGTGGACGCAAAGACTGGGGCAAACTTTCGAGTGGTTTGGCTCCAGCCACAGCTCACGCCCCCACCTTGACCCCAGTGAAATTCTTTTCAGGGGACAACTGGTCTCCCTGGTCAGAATAAAAATCCCACGAAGGCAGCGTCTGTATCTAATCTTGCTGATTAAACAAGGCCTCCTTCCATGCTCTTTGTCCAGAAGGTACTCAGTAAATATTTGTTGAATGAATAAACAAACAAATCTCTATTACTGGCTCCTGGTCATACGAACATCAGCGTTTCTTTAAAAATTCATGAGTGCCATAATGTTTCGCAGTGTGAGAGCAAAGCATTTTATGAAATAGGCGTGAATTTTCTATTAAAGAGAAGAGTCTCTATTTATTAATATTCCCAAAGGGTAGCGCTTTTTTTCTGGTTTACTGGTGTGCTGCTGTTATAATTTTCCATAATTATATGGTGTTGATGGTAGTTTACTGACAGAGCACCAATAAAGAAAAATGTTACCCTGGAACTATATTACCTCAAGCGTTTAGCCCTATCAGATGGAAACTAATCAATTAGCTGAGTCGAAGGTGGCAAAGAGAATGTTCTCCCCCAGAACTATAAGAAGAGAAGACCGGGAGATGATCTGGAGTTCTGGATTTGTGTGGTCAAAATACATAGCAGGTAGGGGCTCCATGAAGTAAGGTGTTGGGATAATTTAGGAATGGAAGGAAGTCATACTTCTGAGTGCCCCTGGGTGCTGGATTTTGATCGAGGTCAACATTATGGGGTGCAGCCCGTTGAGGAAAGCAGTCTTGTGAAGAGCCCCACAGCCGACAGAGGAGGTGTGTGCAGGGAGGTCGCTGAGGGTAGGGCTACGTGTATCTTGTTTACCATCGTACAGTAGGTGCCCGTAAATAGTTGAATGAATGAGTGAGTGAATGAATGAATGAGGCTACGGGGGGGCCACTTCCACGAGACTCAGGTGGGAACCTGCCTCCGCCATTCTCTAGCCATGTGACTTGGGCCAAATTGCTCTCACTCTCTGGTTGTGGTCATCTCCGCTCCAGGAGAAGGATCTTAATTTCTCCTTTCCGGATTGGCAGAGCGGGGGGGGGGGGGGGGGGGGGGGCGTGAAATTGCCCACCACATAATGTTCGTGGCACCCAGGAGGACCCGGGATACCCGTTTGCAAAGTTATCCCATAAACATCCAGCCTAGACATTGTCAGGAGCCCGTGCACCTCCCATGTTGCCTGGGAAACATGAGCCATGCCACCCAGGGCAGACTTAAAGAGGGCCAGGCCTTCAGAAGGGACCCTGGCCCCCGTTGTCCCCTTCAGGCACAAATGGGGCTGTGTACCCACCTTGTGGTTGGGTGTCCAAGGAGGGTCTGAAGCAGCTTCTTTGAGTCATGAAATGTAGAGAGTTCTTTCCTTAGTTGCAATTTTCAGGCAGATTTTCTTCCAAATAACCAGAGGTGTGGTTATAAATAATTCATGCTCATTGTTTGGCCCAATTAACATTCGTCAGAAGACGGGGGCAAAGCTTGAAGTCGGTTTCTCCTTGAGGGACAGCGACACACCCTGTTGGGCTGGGCTGAGCTTCTGGCCTAATTAGATATTTACACAAGAGACCGGAGTGACGGGGGTGGATTTATTTTTAATAAAGGAAGATTAAAACCTGTGTATCTACAGCATATTAAGGAAAAACGAACCAAATTGAAGTCCTCCCACAAAGTGGAGAGTGGTGGCCTGAGAAGAGAGGTCTCGCTTGGAATTAGTCAAACTTCTTGCCTTGCAACCCACCCCCCCGTCTCCCCTCCCCCCTGCCCCCCACCCCACGTCAGCATCCTCTGGTGCTGAGTGAGGGTGGCGGTGACGGAGAACCACCTGAAATCCAGAGACTGGGGCCAAGTGCCCACGTGTGGGGTGGCAGCCACAGGCTGTGTCACGAAGGAGCCAGGTGGGGTTGACCCAGTGGGAATGGGGTCAGAGTGGGGGCCACGTGGCACTCTGCAAATCCAAACTCATGTTCGGGACCAACCTCTGCAGCCATGCAGAAATGCGCACCGGACCTGGTTTTCCCACGAGAAGCCAGATCTCCAGCCTTTGTGTGTAGACTCTCCTCTTTTTCAATATCTCAGTTGAATCTAAAAGCCTTTAAACCCCAAGCATACACCCACTCCTTGAATTCAGCAATTCCACTTACAGACATTAAGCCCCAAATAAATGAAAACTATTTGTCCACAAGAAGACTTGCAACCAAGCTCACAGCAGCTTTGCTCATAACAGCAAAAAGTGGGAAACAACCCAAACGTGTATCGAGAGGAGACGGGGGAAGCAAGTTATGGCAGTCATACCCTGGAAAATTCTTCACGCCGGAAAGACGTGGACACAGCAGCGTGCATGAGTCTCCAGAACCCGCTGATTCAAAGACACTAGACTCAGAAGAGTACGTGCTGTGTGGCTCCATTTATAGGAAGTTCAAGAACAGGCAAAGCTAGTCATCCCTGGAGACGGAGATCAGAAGAGCGCCCGCCTCTTGGGGTCGGGGGAAGGGTAGACTGACGTGGCAGCCGGGGTCGCAGGGGCTCCCACCCAGAGGCGTAAAGTGTGTACATGGACTGTGTGTGATTGTACCTTTTCAAAAAGGAAAAACTTCCGAAACACATCCCAGGTCAAACCCAGGCTGTCTGTGGGTCGCCTTGGGTCCGTAGGCTCTGATCTGTAACTTCTGTGCGGATCCGCGTCCCCCGGGCCCCTCAGTTTGCAGGTGGAGAAACGTGTCCCTCACTAGCAGGTGTCTGTGTGGTATGACCAGGCGCAGGTGGGCAAGCAGGAAGCTCTGATCCCACCAAATTGCTGCCCTCCCCACGGCCCCTGCAACGCCACCGCCTTGCATTTATTGCCGTTTCCTGGTCTTTTTTTCAAATGCAAGGTTAGAGGCACGTGCTCACCTTGTTTAGACCGAGATGGCGGAGGCTCATCGGCCTTCCTGTCCTCCTGACGGGAAGATCCGTTGCTGGAAGGTGCCTGTGCCAGCTGGGGTCTCGGGCGGACGGAGACAAAGGGCATGATGCCCCATCTCTGCCGTGGACCCAACACCCAGGCGTCTTGTGAGGTCCTCCTTTTCCTTCTTGACTCTGCAAGTGTTTAGGGAATGAGGATACCGTACATCTGAAAAACGGAAGGCAGACACATATGTGCACATGGATCGAGCACCTGCTGTATACCCATCAGACTACAGAGTCAGGGGGCTCAGAGGCAAGGGGAGACAGACAGGTCAGTCAGCCAGGCTGCATGGTGGCGAGGAGCACAGTCACTCTAAAAGCCGTACAGGGGCAGCAGAGGGGGACAGTCTGGGGACCGAGGCTCAGGAAGGGGTCTGCCCTTCATCTCTCCTGGGAGGCCTGAATCCAGGGAACCACACCCGGCAGGGCCACAGGGTCTCATGTGCAGACCCCGCACAAAGCCTAGCGGGCTCCTCCTGCCCACGACACCAGCACACTGGTGCCTGCCCTCCACACTTGCCCCCCAGAAATTTCCCAGTGACAGACGTGTATTCCAGAGGCGACAGGAGCTTTGGGGTGGGGAGCATGCAAGTGACTTCCTGGAGCCGCCATGCCCCAGCTGTAAGTCCACATCCTGTGCTTCTGGACTCCAGCCGCGGGAAGCTCTACTTCACGCCGCTTCTCGAAGCTCCTGGTCACTCGCGCTTCTGGACGCTTCCAGGCATCGACGGGGAGGATCAGTCTGCACAGCGTTTCCAGCTCCAAGGCACGCCGTCCCCGCCACCTTTCAGCTCTGTGCCATTCTTGCTTTTTTTCTCTTTTTAGCTCTTTTATTTTAGAGTTGGGGGGAGGGACAGAGGGGGAGAGAGAGAATCTTAAGCGGGCTCCACGCTCAGTGAGGAACCTGGCGCTGGGATCAAGAGTCGGATGCTCAACCGATGGGCACCCCCAGGTGCCCCATGCCATCCTTGCTCTTGAATTTCCCATCTCGAGGTGCAATCAGAGTGGGTCTCAGTGACCCCGCCAAGATCCGCATTCAGGTGGCCTCGGTGAGGCATGCGTTTCTTCTGTTCCTGGAAGCCGAGTAAGATGAGAGGCCAAGTGGACGAGTCCCTTGATGAGACAGGAGATGCCCTCCCTATAGCTTCCCACTCCTCTGCAGTCAGGACCCCCACCCCTGTGGGTTAAGCCTCAAGCTGCCCCTGGTCAGTGCTCCCCTGCCCAGCCCTCCCTGGAGTCCACTTCCTCCCAGATGAGTGCTCCCCCCACCAGCCCTCCCCAGAGTCCGCTTCCTCCCAGATGAGTGAAGTCAGAAAACAAGACAGCTGGAAAGTGGGGGCCTCTCAGCCTCTGGGGTGTGCTGTCCCACTCAGGCCACCTGGATCCCTCTCTTGTGTCACATTCCCTCTGTCTCTGTCTCTCTCTCTCTCTCTCTCTCACACACACACACACACACACAGACCATTTTTAGTGGGTTTCTGGAGGATGACTTGTGCAACATACACACTGCACTAGGGAGACACCGCGTTGAAACCAGGGACTCTAACAGGTGCCACGCCGAGGGCGTTTCCCCTCAGGCTCAAGGGACCTCACCTTATCCCCGGGCGCCTCCTTCCTCTGCCACCTCCCAGGCACGACTGTGCAGTGGTTCAAGCAAGGCCTTTGGAATCTGGGTGTTCTGGCTTCACATCCCAGCCCTGCCACTCACTGGAGCTCAGAAGGCCTCCCCGGTTGTGATTGTGGCCTCGTCCTGGGCTTCCCGCAGGCCTACAGCTCTGGGGAGTGAGCGGTCAGGACCAGACCCTGTTCCAGATTTTTCTGGGCAGATGTGGCACGTGGGCTTGCGGTTCTGTGGCTCTTTGATGGCGTCCTGCTCAAGCACAGTCCATTCATTCATTCATTCATTCATCTAATCACTTGTCCTCTACACATTCCTGAGAATTTACCATGCACCCTGGGGTTGTCCCCCAGGCCCCTCTTGGGCAGGGGTCTCTGACCAAGGCCAGAGTGGTGAGTCGAGGTGGGGATCGGCAGGGGTGCCATGCTGGGGTCCTGGGTGCAGGGTGCACAGCACACAGTGTGCCTCCTGGGGGACCCTTCCCCGCTGTATCTGTGCTGTGAGGATGGACAGTCAGGAGGGACAGTCTGCCTTTGCCCAAACCCCAAGCGACGCTTCCTGTGTGAACCTTTGTTCCATTTGCAAGGGCGCACGAGAGTCCTCTCGGGAGGACGAAGATTCTTCCCTGGGGCTCCCCAGGGAAGGTGGGGAGGTGGAGACTGTGCAGCTGTGAGGCAGAGGGCAGCTGTTTGATGGCGAGGCAGAGAAACTGTGCTCAAAGCAAGGATCCGTGGACCTTCCTACCGAAGGGTCAGAGTGTGAGCAGTGTCGTGAAGTGTGCTGTCCTGCCCTTGGTCCTGGCTCCAGGGCTGCGTCCTGCACTGATGCAAATCCGTTTCTAACTGCTTTGGTCTTTGCTGATTGGTCTCTGGATCTCAAGTTCAAGTATATAATCAGATCTCAAATATAAGCAGTTTTTGCACTAACTTACTGCCGTTTGGTTGACCACAACAGAAATCTACTTCAGGACTTTTCAGCATTTTAATAAAATAATAAAACAAAACAAAACAAAACGAAATGAAATAAAATGGAATAAAATAAGATAAAATAAAAAACTGGCTAGTCTCACCGTGGCTCAGTAGTTAGGTTTTAGAGCACGCGTAGCTAGATAGTTCTGGGTCACTTCTTTCCTCGGTTTTATTTTATTTTATTTTATTTTATTTTATTTTATTTTATTTACTTACTTAAAGCTAATTTATTTTGAGAAAGAGCAAGAACGAGTGGGGGGGGGGGGGGGAGAGAGAGAGAGAGAGAAAGTTGAGAATCCCAGGCAGGCTCGACACTGTCAGCACAGAGCCCCACACTGGGCTCAACCCCCACAAACCATGAGATCATGACCCGAGTCAAAATCAGGAGTTGGCCGCTTAACCAACTGAGCCACTTAGGCGTCCACTAAATATATATTTAAAAAATACGTGTGTGTGTGTGTGTGTGTGTGTGTGTGTGTATGTTCAAATACATACCTAAAACCAAACTATTTGGTTTTGCAATAACAAAACGGCCAGTAGCTTCTGCAGCTGCCTGGCCCGCCGTGAGTACCCAGCAGGTGCCCTGGGTTTCCAGTGTCACGTGGGTGGGGTCAGGGAGCGTCGTCACAGCAGCAGCCGCCGTTCCATCTCGAGGCTTTTAGCATGGGCTCCACTGACAGTGATGAACTCGAGCGGGAACCCTGTGGTTGGACAGGGGCGCTTGAGCCGCGTTGCATCCCTGTCAGTGTGGCGTCTGTCTTCAGGTGAGGTTGTCGCAAACCCCACGAGGGAGTGCTATGCCCGCCAGCATCGCAGACCCCGCGTCTCCAGTGACAAGGGCGTCCATCCATTCTCCGCGTCCCATCCTGGCCGCTGAGGAGACTGTGACCCCGGTGGGCAAGGATGGGCTCTCGGACAGCCTGTGAGCCTCTGCGGCATGAGCTCGCCCCCCACGTGTTGGGAGGAGGCTCACTGAACCCAGTCGGGCTGAAGTTAATAGAAGCTAAGGCCCCGGGGTTGGCTGGCACCCGTGTTCCACAGCAACTCGTGGGTCTCAGGGCGGCCTCCCGTCTTTGGGACACCTCCACCCTTCTCCCGGGAGTGGGCGCTCAGGCACGTGGGCTGTTTCCAGAATTAGCACAGTCAGAGCACTGGTAAGAAGGTAAAGCTATTGTTGTCAGCCCCCCCCCCCCAGAGTGTGTGATGCCCTCCAAAGCCAAGCGCACGCATTCATTCAGCGCACCGTCGCCTGCTCGTGTCGGGACCCCCAGGCACACAGACCCCTCGTGTTGTTGCGTTGTGCCCAAGAGTCTTGGCACAACCCGTGATAGGTGCCTGCTGCCCAGGAGAGGAGACGGGTCCAAGGTCTCTTACCATTTGCTTCCCCTTGAGATTGCTTTCAGGTGAAGGTTGAGCATCCTTATTTGACTTTTATGTCAATTGCATGTTTCCTTTCCAACGGCTTTGATTTCCACTGTAATCAGCCTCGGTTTTCAGGAATGACTCTAGGCATTTAGGGATTGATCTCTGATAGAGCTGCGTGCCCAGGCGATTGGCATATTTGCTGAGAAATTCACCCAAGGTTGCAGCACGAGGATTCACCATTTAGACAGAGGACGTGGGTTTAGCATCCCACCTCGGCTTCTCCCCTGGAGGCAGGGATGGGAGTGTTGGTTTATTTATGGATCCTGTTTGAAGGATGTCAAAAATCGATTTACTGACACGGCCCCGACGAAAGTCACAAGGTATTTGTCTGATTCCCCCCTTGAAGGCGTTCTGACCATATTCTGAAGCCCCAGAGAACTCTTCAGCCACCACACTTAACG
This sequence comes from Prionailurus viverrinus, assembly GCF_022837055.1. Classification (NCBI taxonomy): domain Eukaryota; kingdom Metazoa; phylum Chordata; class Mammalia; order Carnivora; family Felidae; genus Prionailurus; species Prionailurus viverrinus. The sequence goes on from NC_062571.1 coordinate 83,843,470, forward strand.
CACAGCTCCCTGCATCAGCAGGACCTTGGCACCCGAGGGCCGTCGGCACACCTGCTCCCTGCCCCAGGCCCAAGTGAGAAAATAGGGCAGGCCTTTGTGAAAACGGTATCTGTGCCCGCGACCACCTTCCTTCTGTGCATTCTTCGGGGTTTTAGTGAAACGTGGGTCCAGGAAAGGAGGAGTCCGACAGTTTGAGGATGGATGGTCCCCTAGAAGGAGATACATGGGACCTGTCCTTTCCCGCCCCAGGCTGTCCTGCCTTCCCAGTCAGCCTTCCACCAAGTCTTGTCCTGAAGACACCCCTACGGGCTTACGGGGTGCTGTTGCAGACTCTGCCTTCCGCCTGCTGGGCCCCTCCAGGAAGTACAAGGCCATGAGCTGATCCTGGCTCTCTAGGAGTTCATGTCCAAGTTCAGAAGGAGGAGGAGCTAGAAAGCATTGTGGAGCAGGGACCACCAGCTGTGGGTGCCAGCCCAGACCTCCAGGCCTGGGGACTGGTGTGGAGAAAGGGCTTCCCTGGGCAGTGGCAGGTGCAGGGCCCTGGATGTGGGTGAGACCCTGAAGCGATGTGGGCGAGGCTGGCATGTGCCTCCGGGGCAGCCTGTGAGCAAGGGTCAGGGGATGACAGTTGGGATGGAAAGAAGCTACCTTCGCCCCAGGATCCCCTTTCAGTCACACTGCTTTGGCAGGCCGTAGTCTGAACATCTCCATTGAAATTAAAACGCACCAGGACGCGAATGAAGAATAATCTGAGTGCCTTTCCCAGGGAGTAAAGATCACCATTCAAATTTGCTACAAATAAATTGCTAGTGCCCTCCATCAGGGCCGTGGCAATTTCTGGCTGAAAAAGTAACAAGAACTGATAACGCATTGAAGGCAGGTCCTTGGTTTCTATTAATGTTTACTTATATCTGCGGAGGTTAACTTGCTGTCCTCCGGGCATTTTTTCCGTCTGAGTTACAGTCTATTCTATGATAGTAATTTGGTTTTGGTGAAATCCAAACACTATCCCAAACAGAACTGTCTTGTTACTGCCGAGGGGGTAATTTTTCATGAATAAAGAATGTGGTGAAGGTCTAGCTTCTGTCAAATGGAAATCTACAAGCTCCTACAAGGGTAAATAAATTAGTTATTGGTACTTTGTAGTTTTTTTGGAGCCCATGAACGATTGTGAGGCCTTGTACGTCATTCACACTGTTCGAGATTCGGCAACAAAAGTTTCATCATCCTCTTTGGTTTTATGTGAATGCTTTCAGGAGTGAAGAGTTACCATTTTCAGGTGTTTAGGGATTCCTTCATTTGTTCTTTGAAAATAAGGGTGGGTTTTCTTCAAGAGGGGGAAGATTTATCTTCAAGCCCAGCTATAGTTCATTTCTGTCTTCTTTGTCCCCAGCCATAGAAACATGGTAAGTTTCCTGTTCTCTAACAGGTGAGTGGTCGGTGGGCTTGTTGGTGGTGATGAAGCAAAGTCAAGTATGGGGTTAGGATGGGTGAAAGTGTGCCTTTGAGAAGCTTCCTTGTATCTTTAACAATCTGTGGTTCTGTTGTCTTTATTGCGAGGGAGGACTTCATTCTTCCAGAATAAGCTCTTTACTTCCTATTCAGCTTCAAGAGGGCAAGATGCATAATTGGAATGATGCGAATCCGTGCACGGTCCATGGCAAATCGAAACTGAAATTATCCCATAACACACTTACTGACACGCCAGCATTCTTACAGGTCCCTGCCGAGGGCCCAGCTAGAGTGCCGCCCCGTCCTCAGGAGGGTCCCTTGCCTGTGCTGATCCAGGGCCCTGCTCAGGAGGGGCCGGCAGGGAGCCTGGTGCAGACCAGTACATCAGAGGTTGCGATACACTGGGGCTTTATAGTTTTCGTGCGCAGGTATGGGGTTAAAAAAAAAAAAAAATCCGTTCGTGAAATCAGTTTCAGCATATAATCCAGAAATGTGCACACAGGACTTTAGCAGTGTGCTTATAATAAAGCACTCAAATGAACTATAAAGGGCTTTTACTCTTAGACACAAAGGATTTTCTAAATTCTTTCAAGACCAGTTGCCCCTCTGTTACTAGGTCAGCATCGGGGAGGAGGGTCAGCGGAACTCCCAGCGGGGATTCTTTGCTTGGGATGCTTTGTCCTTTCCTTTCAGGGACCCCTCCTTTGCTCAGGGAAACCCCTTCTCCACCTTCTCAGCCCCCATAAGGGAGGTAGGCTCTGCCCCTGGCCAGCTGAGGATAGCATAACAATAGATATTTCCTGTCCTACTTTATGGAAGAGTAACCTGAGACATCGTACCTGCAGCCACCCCCTTCTTTTTTGTTTCTTTCTTTCTTTCTTTCTTTTTTTTTCTCCTAATCTAATAACTTGAGTTTCTAAGAGACCAGTCAAGTTGGGCACAGGTTGAACCTTCCAGACTCAAATCTTCCACATTTTCTGCTCTCTCTCTCTCTCTCTCTCTCTCGTAAAAGTTAGCCACTCATTTAACAAATCGTTCCCGGTTCTTGAATGGAAAGGCTACAGTCACAGGAGTAAGCTGACGAGTCAGGGGCAGACCTGGGAGTGAAGAGACACCCTCTGCCCCCGGGCCCCGCAAGGGCCCCCCCATGCCGCTCCCCGGGGTGCATCTGGGCCACCTCGACACCAACAGATGCCCCCCCCACCCCTGGCCCCCTTCTAGTCCCCAAAACTGCATGGACACAAGAGAAGAGTAACCACCACAACAAGAGAGAAAGTGAAATTGAATACCATGTGGCCACTGCCCTGTCACGGAGAGCAAGTTACCTGCTTGTTAGGAAAGAAAAAATTGAGTGGATAAAGGTCTATGTCCAATCACAATGCCAAATCCTATTGACCTTACTAACAGGATTCCTCTGAAGACTTTAAGTTCACCTCCAGCAGTCCTCAAACCAAGCCTCAGATGTTTCAAACAGACCTCCCATTCTGCAGTGAAAACTTCTAGATTCCCCAGGAGCCACTTCTCTTCGTGAAGCCTTTGACTTTGGTAACCTCCAAACACATTTCCAGTCACAGGGAGCACAGGAGTAAGACCTTTTGCACCTAAAACAGGCAGCCCTTTTGTCTTCTAGAAATATCCTTTTGTCCTTTACCTTGCAAAATACATTTTCAGATGCTATTTCATGAGCTGATGTGGTTTTATTTCTCCCAGTTAAAAGGAAGAGTAATGAGATTTGCTGCAGAGCCATTTTTTTCTTTTTTTTTCCCTAATGAGTTGAGAACTAATGGCCCAAATATTCGGGCCTATCTATTATTCTGGGGCCAACTCATGTCTTGGAGACATGACTCATGTGTCAGCTCAGTGTCAGCCATGAGGTCTCCCTGCCTCACCCCATGAGGGCAGTCCCACCTCCCAGACTGGTCTACTCACTTGGAACCATGTGTGGCCCCTCTGGGGACTTTAGTTATCTGCAGCTTATCTCGGGATGTGCCTTGTCTCGGGGATGTACCTTGTCTTGGGGATGCTCCCTGCCCGGGGGATACGCCCTGTCTTAAGGATGCACCTTGTCTCAGGGATGTGCCTTGTCTCGGGGATGCGCCCTGTCTTGGGGATGCGCCTTGTCTCAGGGATGCGCCTCGTCCTGGGGATGCTCCCTGTCTCAGGACGTGCTTTGTCTCAGGGTTGTGCCGAGAAGCGGCAGGGGCCCAGGAGGTCCTGATGGACCCGGAGAGGAAGGCCTAATCGTCCCGCTTCCAGAACTGCCTTTTCATAAACCCCACGTTGAGGAAGAGCAACATCAAGAACCCAAAGAGCCCCCCTTAACCTCTGCTTTGACTACATGGCCAGCAGCTTCCTCGGGCGAGGGCACTCCATCCACCTGGGGAGCACTGAGCCTGCGGTTACGGAGGGGAAGCGGGGCACCGGTGCAGGGGCTCACAGCCAGGGAGGCCGCCTGTTTGAAAACAACTTTGCTTCCAACGCTCCACGTTGAAGGCCCACTGAGACCTTCTAAGACATACCGTTTGTTCTTAGTTTATCCCACTGCTGCGTCGTGCCCAGTGATTTAAGTACAATGTGATCGGCTCCAACTTGTGAAAATAATTTGCGTCTCCTCGGCTCTCGTTTAAGAAAAAATGTCGCTTGGTACTTGCGTGGTGAGAAAGTGCAAAACAAAAAAACAGAAATGCAGTTCTCTGGAAAGTTCTTTGACTGCCCGTGCGTAGCTTCCTAACTGAGGAGGGAACTTGATCTGAATGTCCTCTAAGCTGTCACTGCACTGGTGTGTCTGCCCCGGACTCGGTGCGCTTGGTACCCGGTGGTCCCAGGCCCAGGGTGGAGGACCTGAGGTTCAGCTGAGGTTCAGTGGGGGACACACAGTCTCTAGCAGAGGCCGGTTCCCCCGGATGGGCCGGCAGCTGCCTGAGGGACCCCACGCTGACCTGCAGGTCACAGCTCCTTCTTCTCTGGAGACCTGCCTCCCCAGGTCTCCTCTGCCCATGTGAGCCGAGAGCGGTGCTGTCTGCAGGGCCCTGGGCGTCCAGCCAGACTTCCCCCACGACCTGCTGCAGGGAATCTGGGGGCTCCACGCCTCCTCAGCTCCCCCAGCCTTCCGGGTAGGCCCCTCCTCCAGGGCATGCTGTGTATTCCCCAGGGACCTCAGCCATCTCTGGACACACCTGGCCTGTGTATATGGGGTATGAGAGGCAAGGGTGTACGGAGAGGGAGGCGGGTGTCCCTGGCTTCTTTCCACGGGTCACCCCACAACCCAGGACTTCTGCGGGTCCCACCGCACAATTCTATGGGCTCAGGATTCTTCTCCTGGCCCCCAGGGGTTCTGCGTGTGCCAGGGAACCCCAGCCAGACTCCACGTGTGTGCGCGGTAGGCAACTGTGCGGTCTCACCCCCGCAGAGCCTGGGGGGTGCTTCAGTCTCCAAAAGGAGTCAGCTCTCTGCCCTGACAGCCCGGGGCTGGTGGGCGGGCACCACACACTGTCCTCGCCTGTCAAGGCAGAGGCGGCCCCTGCCTCTCTCGGTGGCTGCCAGAGGAGGGTCAGACGAGAGGACCCTGGAGGGCATCGTGGGTGACACCGACCCCTTCGGGCATCTCCTTGTCATTTCCTTCTGGATTTTCCCCCCTTTTCTTTCCTAACAAGTGGACTTCTTTGCCCTTCTCTTTTCCATGATGTCTCGATGATTTCACATTTAGATGTTTGCAGTTGCTTAATTGTTCAAAAGCAATTAAGTTCCAGCCTTTCCCCAACTCGGATAACAAGCATATGCCCTTCTCATCTTTTATTTTCTTTTTAACAAGCAAACCCTCCGAAAAGGCAGGCTCACCGTGGGTGCATCTGGAATGTGCTGAGGCTGCAAGTTTGACTGCTTTCGGGGCTTTTATTATTATTATTTGAGTCTTTCAACCATGTAAGTGTATTCACACCTGAAGCTCAGAAGAGGCCTAGATTTGTTTCTCCTTTACCGTGAGGACACCTCTTTGTTCTTTGAGGTTTTATGCTTCCCCAGTGCATGACAAAATGATAATCGTGCCCTGTGAGGAATGTTGCCCTGATTTTATGGAAAACAGGCACGGTGGCATTAGGTACGAGACACGTGGGCAGGCAAGGCCCCCCGAGGCTCAGGGGGGTCCCGGGTTCCTGGAGGATTCACCGGGGGCCGACACCATGGCAGGGGCCTGGCGGGGGTGGGGGGCGGGGTTTGCTTTGGTGCCTGGTGGCAGAACGTGCTTGACTTGTGTTTGCGGCCAAGGTTTCAGCAAACTGGCAATGTCCTTCCCAGTCTGTTTCCGGAGGGAGCAGGCTGACGAGGCTCGCCCACCCGTCTGTGCCTGCCGTGACTGTCTTCCCAGAACCGTCTGTTCTCGGCTGCCTGCTGGGCGGAGGGATCTCCCATGTCCCAGGACTCACCCCTCACAGACCTGAACCCCACAGGTGTCGAGGAGGAACCCCGACCTGTAGGTGCAGAGAAGGACTTGGCCGTTTTCTGGGAACATTAAGGGTCCCCATTTGTCATCGTCCGGGTTGCCGCTGACTGACTTCCTGCTCTTGACATTTCTCAGTAAACAAAAGGACTTGGCTGGATCTCCTGGTCTTTGCTTCCTAACCCAGAAGGTGGGGGTAACGTTTGTGCCTAATTGCAGTAGCCTCAGCAAGCGGGCGGGTGCGGGGCGGGGGACGCTGGGGAAGGTGTAGCTCCAGTTTGCATTTCCTGGTCCACAGATGAACTTGAAGGGTCCGTAAAGCAGCGGGAGACCGCCCGAAAGGGGTCAATGGTTGGTCTTTCTCTTTTTGCTTGCCCTCCTCTGAAAAGGCCTGGAAAAACCGGCACAGAGAGAGGGCCCAGCCTGGATCAGAGATACTGCCCCTGCCAGGTAGGCAGAGGTGGCTGCTAAGGGGCGGGACTTTGGGTAGAAATGACGAGGCCGAGAGCCATGGCATAGAGGAACACGTCAGGGCTGTCAGCGACCTTGGAGTGGCTCTGACTTTGACCAGGAGCTTGGGGGCTTCCCTCTGGCTCTGGAGACCAGAAGCAGTGACAATGTGAATCCTTGGATTCCTGGGGAACGCTAAGCTTCACCAGCCTGTCACATTCGTTATCCTTAGAACCTTCTAGAAAGGAGCAGCAGACATTCTTACCCACTTCTGCAGACTCAGGGGAGGAGTGAGGCGCTGCCCCCTCCCCCCCGCAGGTAAATAAGGGATCTCACGGCCGTGTGGCGTGCCTGCCTCCCGTTCGGTGACGTGAGGTGACCTCTCTTCTGGAAGGCGCACCAGCAGCCACGCTCAGGGATTTGACCACTGCCTGCCTGGTCTCTGAGTGCGCCATTGTCTTCTTTATCCAGCTGCCCCTGGAGGTCACTGTGACCCACATTCCCGGGAAAGATTGGGGGAGCGGGGCGCACAATGTGCTCAGTTCTGCATCTGCCCCCGCATGCGGGCAACGTTCAGACGGCCGCTGGCCACAGCCCGCTGGAAGAAGCTTGTCGCCGAGCAGAAGGGGCAGCCCGTTCTGCTCCCGGGGACTGTCTCCCGCCACGGCTAAGTGACCCGCTGGAGGACCAGACCCAGAAAGGCAAGGTTCCTGGCTGTCAGTTTCTGGCACCTTCATTCACAGAAGAGCAAACCTGGGCTGGAAGTGTGGATCTGCTCCGGGAAGGAGCCCCCGACACCGGGAGGCCTGGAGACCCTGCTGCCATCACATCCGTCCTGTGGCCCTCGGGCCCTGGCCGCCCACGTGTGGATCGCCCCCCACCCTGCCCCCGTGTTTCTTCTCCTGCCGAGGCTGCTCCCGGAAAAGCCCTTCTTCCTGCTCCATTTCTCCTTGGCTGATGCAAGTGCCCCTGGCAGGCTTTCCTCCTGGTCACAACTGCCCCTGGGGACTGGCTTCCACTCCATTTTCCCTTTTGACCTAAAAGCCGTCCAACGGTTCTATCTACCCTGCAGGCCTCTTGATGGCAAATTCTCGGAGGTAGAGATAAGACCCTGGCCGTCTCCACCCTTGACTCTTGGACTCCTCCCGCTGAGCCTGGCCAGGGACCTGTGTGATGGTTGATTTGAATGCTCACAGGGTGCCCGTGCCGAAACCGCCCGGTGACTTGGTGTCTGAGCCAGAGGGAGCAGCTCCAAGGATGCCTAGGCTGGTTCTCAGAGACTTATGTCAGACTTAGGGCAGAACCACATAGTTCCCCAAGCTCTACCTTTTCCTGGTACCCGGTGGGGCCATGGTACTTGGGGACATCACCGGCCACCAACGTTGACTGAGCACCTACTGTGAGCTAAGTCTGGCGTGGGCGTTCACACTGAAGTCTCTGGGCCCACGGGCCATCTGGAAGAAGGAGGCACAACTGACCTCTCACATGAGTGCTCACTGCCCTAGGGCGCTGTCCTTGACCGCAGTTGCTGCAGGTCAGATGGATGTGGAGGGACCCTGGGTGCACTTCCCTCTGGGGGGTGTACCGCTTAAGGCCTGTGCGTCTCCTTTCTTCATGATGCCAGATTCCAACAGAAGCTTTAGTCTATTTCTGACTACAGAAAAATGTGTTGAATCACACACGTGTTCCAGTGGAATCACGAGCCGTTCACACAAAGGGCGAGGAAGCGACAGTGTGTGTCCAGGTTGGGGCTGAATTTGGATGCGGAGCCTGGGCTCGTCTAAGGTCTCTCTAAGGCCGGTCTGGGGCTTTCGTAGCTGCCGGCATCTTGGCACCGACCTGCATTCGTTGGCGACTCTCAGGCATCTGCCCGGCCACAGTCAGACCTGTCAAGGCTGTCTCTGAAATTGTTCATCTGCAAAGGGAGAGGCCCCTTGTCTCCCCCAACCCTTCAGAAGAAGGCCCGACCTCCCCAGAAGAGAACAGAGCAGACGTGGGTGTAGACATCCTCGGCCGGGGCCGCAGAGCGGGGTCCAGGCTCTAGGACTGGGGCTCAACTGTGGAAACAGCAGGTGCTCCCCCACAGCTCTGGCTGCTTCCAGAAGGAAGTGATGGGGGAGCAGGCCTTCTCGGTCGGTGCTGGCAGCACAATGGTGCCTGGTTCACCGGGGGGCCCAGTGGTTTAAGTAATCAGCCCAGTTTCAAGAGTTATGCATATTTATTATCTCACGGGTCCTCCCGCCTTACTCATCGGGAAGCAAGGTCACAGGGGTGAGGTGTTCTGGCGAAGGCTCTCACCTGGCTCAGGGAGAGGAGAGAAGGAGGCAGGAGAGGATGACAGAGACAGGGAGACGGAAACACAACGAGCCCAGCCTCGGAGGCCCCATTCTCTTTGAAAACCGACCTGGGTTGATGAGATGGAGAGAAATCTGCCGCGATCGCCCCTGATGACCTATTTCCTTCAAGAACGTTCATCAAGCCTCTCCGCTGTGCCAGATGGACGTGACTGAGAGCGGCTCCCGCCCCCAAGAAGCCCCAGGGCATAGATCATTCTGCCCAGTGTTGTTAGCTTCCGCTTCAAAGCAGTCCTTCTGGAAAGCTTCCCCCACCCTCCACCCCGACGTCCTCAAACGCTGCCATCATCAGTCAGTCCTGCCACCAGAGACTCTGGGTCTCCCGGATCCTGTGCAGATTCGGGGGCTTCCTGAAGGTGCCATGTTCTCTGCCCCTGGCACCCGCTGCCCCCCCAGCTCATGCTGCCTCTGCCTCCTCTCCCACCACCCCCTGGACCGCTCGGCTGCTCACCTGAGAAGAGACCCCTTCGCCCTAGGCAGCCTTCTGATTCTGACCCCTCTGGGCTGGCGTCCCGCAAGTGCCTCCAGTCACCAGCTGGTGTTAGTGTCCTGGCGGTTCCAGCCCCTGGAGTCCGCCATATTCCCCTCCATTGTCCACACTTCTGAGTAGAAGGTCGGCGGAGGGGTGAGCCTCAGCGTGGGTGTCTCTTCTATTAAGAAGAAGAGGTGGGGAGAGGGCCGTGCGTTTCCCACATTTATTGCCATCTTTCAGCTACTACTGCCGAATCCCAAAGTCCGATGGATGGGGCTTTGTCGTGTGGGTCCCCCTGTTTTCCTGCTCAGGTGCTTTGGGCAGGGATTCTCCCTCCATATTGGCCTTCCTTTCATTTTTTGTGTTTTAAAAAAGTTTGTTAACGTTTATTTTTGAGAGACAGAGAGACAGAGCACGAGCAGGGGAGGGGCAGAGAGACAGGGGGACACAGAATCCGAAGCAGGCTCCAGGCTCCGAGCTGTCAGCACAGGGCCCGACGTGGGGCTCGAACTCAGGAGCCACAAGATCATGACCTGAGCCGGCATCGGATGCGTAACCGACGGAGCCACGCAGGCGCCCCCTCCACATTGACCTTCCTGATGGGTCGCTGCAGTGGTCCTCTGATAAAACACATCTCCTCTGGGTGATGGGCAAACAGGCCTTTGGGGAGCATGAAGGACCCGTGAGTGTGACTGTCAGATGCGGTGGAGGGGGGAGGGCGGGGGTCATGCCAGCAGTCAGGTGTGAACACGGTTGTGTTCACTAGCCAGCTCAGCTGTGACCTTCAGGACAAAAGACGTTGGAAGAGGTTGGATAGGGTGAGCCCCACGGTGTATTCTGGTGAGAAAAGGAAGAACAAGGACTCGTCCTTATGACCCTGGCCTCAGAATCGTGCTCCTGGAGAGTCCGGGCCGATTCCCAACATCCTACTCCGTTCCGTGCATGGTCCTTCCACAGCCTTCTCCAGGCTCCCGTAGTGACCTCTGTCGCTGCGACGGCCTCTTGTTATTCATTATTTGCTTTTTTATTTTTGCTTCTTTGCTTCTTGGCCCTGTATCCTGTCCATGTTCACGTTTCTTCCACATTTCCCATCTCATTGCAATTAAAAGTGAAAATTTTAGTTATGAGAAGTTGCACTGAAGGAGTCCAGGAAGGGCTTGGTGGCCGTGCCCTTGGCTATCGCACTTTCTCCAGGGTCTCATCTTAGGGCAAGGGACCCACGGGAAGGGATGGCCTCTCTTTAGGGGCGATCACCTCTGAAACATGAGCAGCCATGCTCTCCACTCTGTCCCACCCTCCCCTAGCCCAGTGGGGACAGCACTGCCCTTTGGAGGACACCACGTGGCTAGACAAGAAGGCATGAGCTTGGACAAGAGTGGGTTGGGTGCTAACTCCTTCTGGCCCCTGTGTGGTGAGAAAAGTAGTTGAGGCTGAGGCCCCCCGCAGGCCGCCTGTGGGACCCGCCAGCTGAGCAGTGGCCCCTGCCATGGCCCCTGGTCATGGCCAGGCCATGGCAAGGGCCACTGGTCATCAGGATCTGTGGGGAAAATGAGAGATTACAGGGTTTTGACATAGTTGCAGGAAACAGAGGCAAAAGAGTTTTGCCATAAAACTTGTGGACAACAGTCCGAACTCTCACGACACTTGCTTGGGCATTTACCGTCGGGCGTAAATCTACATCTTTTTGCGCTAATTAGTTTTTAATAACACTTTATGAATTTGCCCTAAACCCGTCTGTCAGGAATGAAGTGTGGAAAAGGGCACATGTTAAGCACTGAGTCTCTGTTTTCAAGAAAGTTGATGATGAGGCTACAATTTGCACAAAATATCCGTCAGCATTTACCTTCTGTGTCGGGGTCCGAACTGGTGCTGCTGACCACAGAGAAGCCATGAGAGGGAAAAAAGGCTCTAAGAGAAGCATCCGCTTCCCCTGAAAGGTGACTCAGTGACCTCTGTGCCCCAGGATGATGGATTGAAGGGGCTTTACCCACGGCCCTGGGAAGCAAGGGCTGTTTATTTAGATCAGATGACTATTCATAGCGAGTCAAGATCATTATCAATTCCAGGTCTCATTGCACACTTACGGGAGGTGAAGTGATCGCCATCAGTGCTCCCAATAGCAGGTGCGTTTCACAACCTGTCAGATGATAGCCGGTTTTATATCGGTGCCCTTTGCAAACGGAAAACGAGTTAATTCCCGTAGTGGCACCGTTGTTTTTCATCCGCTTCGTGGAATCCAACGACGAGTGGGAGGCTCCTTCTGTGAAAGGTGAACACCTGACCTGATTGCTAATGTCACTGGAAATGCCACGAAAGAATTCAACACCGAGGACGCGTGCATTTGTTTGGTGGGATAATAGAAGCATATAAGGGCTGGCGGACCTCGGCGTTTGTGGTGAACGTCCCACGCTTGGACCTGATTGTGATGTACAGATAATTTTTAATTGCGCCCACGCCAAGTAAATATTCTGGCAGAGAAGATAGAGGCTGTAGATGTCAGATTTTAGCAACAGCTACGCTTGCAGGGGAATTAAACTGAAATATTCTGTAATGAAGCTGATGTTGAATTTTGAAAAATACTTAGCTTGGGAACATGCATGTTCTATTCCCGCCCCATCAGAGCTCAGAAATGCTTGGGGCTTCAAAAAGTCGCTCAGTAAATCAATCTAAGTATCCTACAAAGGTGGCAAATGTTTCTATAAACAAGGCTCCAAGTATTGGTTGCCTGTCGTTCTGAATTTGTCAGAAATATTTAGTAAAAGTAAATGCAACTGGAAAATACAACCACCAATAAAAACCCCTCAGGGTTTTAAAGTTTTGCACAATTACAACTGTTGTAAACATAGGTTATGAACAGGAAGACATTAAAATCTTTCTCTATGAAAGCGAGGAAAGAATAAAGCAAACAGAATGATGAGGGCTCACAAGATGTTCCTTTGAAAACTTTGCAGACAATTTTATGAAAAAACTTAAATATTAAGGATATTGAAAATATATTAAAAGTGAAACATATTAAGAACAGGCAAGGTGGGGCACCTGGGTGGCTCAGTCTGTTAAGTGTCAGACTTCAGCTCAGGTCGTGGTCTCACGGTTCATGGGTTTGAGCCCCACGTCGGTCTCTGTGCTGACAGCTCGGAGCCTGGAGCCTGCTTCGTATTCTGTGTCTCCCTCTTTCTCTCTGCTCCTCCCCCACTCACACTCTGTCTCTCTCTCAAAAATAAATAAACATTAAAAAAATTTAAAAGAACAGACAAGGCTGAGAAAGCAATTGAAGCAGGTGAATATGTACCGAGAGTAGGTGTTCTGTTCATGTTCTCATTTTATTTTCATATAATCAATACAAGAAACGTTTTTTTATAAAATAAACTATGGCTCTAATGTACACTGGTAGGTTAGTTTTGTTTTCTAGAAAGGGTTGGGTTTTTTTAATTTTTAAAGATAGGTTTTTAATAGAAACTACTTAGTGGGTTCCCATTTTAATAAAACCAAATGCTGACCACTAATGAAATACTGTAGGAAAGCATATGGCTTTAACTGTTTCAGCCTCTCTTTTGCTCTCGGAGGTCCTGTTTTGGATGAGAAATTACACGTGGCCTATCCCAGGGGCTCTCCTTTAAGGGTAGAACAAATATTTAGCTCTGCTCCTTTGTGAGGGAACGGAGTCTGTCTGTAATTGAGAAGCAGCAGGCGTGTGAACCACTCGTGATGGGTTTGAGCTGCAGAAAGAAAACAGTACCATCTTGGAACTGCAGGGGGCAGTCTGGCTCAGTCCTTGCAGGACACCCAACACCGGAAGGCTCAGCAGGGTGGCCCTTCCTCAAAGACACTGGCTCAGGGAGGACTCCATACCCTCAAAAGCCCTGAAGGTCCCTGTCAGCTGGAGAAGCCAGCTTGGAGGAGGCAGGAGATGTCCCCAGTCCCCAGGAGGCTCGACGTCTGGTTGGGAGATCCAATGCCCAAATGACTCCGAACAATTCCGGGCGGTCTGATCCCAGGAAGAGAGAGTGTCTTTGGCTTGCTGGACCTCGAAGGTTGGTGGGACAAGGCAGAGGGGACAGGGGTCATCCGGTGAGGGGAAGCATGTGAGCAAGGGCTGGGGGATGTAGACGGGTCAGAAGAATCCCTCTCCTGCCTTGGGGTCTCCACCTGCACCTGTCTCCTGTCCTCCTCTTGTTCCCTGGCCGCCATTTGCCAGACGTCCAGCCCAACTCCTCTACTCCTGTCCCCAAGGGTAGTGGCCTCCTTTGGCTGGGCACCGAGGCCTGGCCTCTGCCCCTGTACACACCCCCAGAGTGAACTCACCCACACACTGAAGCTTCAGCCCTCACTCCCATCCAGCCAAGTCCCAGGTCTTCGACACAGTTCCTGTTGGCACTCTGCTAGAATGCTCTCGGGACCCGGAGAGTCAACAGGCCATCTCCGGAGACAGCAGGGCATCTCTCATAGGATTGCCATGAGGGATGGTGAGGGTAACTTATCCCAGGAGTTCAGATAGCTTATCACACTTCTGGGGAGTTCAGTAAATGGTAGCTTGTATTATTGCTTTATACTCCAAGCCAAAATCCACTCCATCCCCAGACTGGGGACCCCAGTCTCCAGATCTCAGCTAATGAACGATGCCCCATCGCATTCCATCTCCCAAGATGGAAATCCCAGTGCCTTGGTGCCCCAGTCAACACCGCGTCCAGCTAACTACCATTCACGCAGATTCTACCTCTGAAGCCCCGTTCAAATCCCTCCCTCCTTGCCATTGCCATTGTCCTGGCTTAGTCCAGACCTTCCTACTCTGCTGTGTAACCAGCACGTCTCAGATTTGATGTGCATGGGAGCCGCCTGGAGATCTTGCGTAGGAGGAGGTCCCGCTGTGTCTGAGATGCAGCATCCCTAGTATGCTCCCAGGGGATGCCCATGCCCCCAACCACTCTGGGGCGGCAAAGGCTTACGCCGTGCCTCTTGTGACTTGTGACCGGCTTCCGGCACTCTCTCTGGAAACTTCAGTGGCCGCTCGCTGCTCACAGCCAAGGTGGTCTATACCACACCCTTCACTCTCCATATATTTGGATTTCATGCATCTGGAGTTGGGTTCAGGAATTGGCATCTTCTTATAATACCTCCGAGTGGCTCTAATAATGTAGGTTGCTTGTGGAAAACGAGCCTATAACACCAAACCAAACTCTTTAACGCGACTTTCAAGGGCCTTCTCGATTCGGTCCCGGGGGGAGTGAATCATCACTAACTCACCTTCCTTCCTTGGCACTGTGGACACTCATCTCCGGACAGGGGGTCCTAGGGGATGCTGTGTTTCCACTCTTCCTTCCAGCTCCACAAATCTGCGTTGGGGCAGGACCGGCATCGTATTTAGTTTCGCGGCTCCGGGACCCGACAGTAGGCCTGCTCCAGAGTGGCCCAGCAGAGTATTAAAAAAGCATCAAGTGGAATAAGAAAACAATGCTAACCAAACTGATAGCTGGCTGACTTTTGAGAAGAATAAACACAAAAGCTGCTTTGTTGGAAACTGTTTTGATAATCTCTGTTCTGAGACGCAACGTGTTGTATACCCGCAGTACTTAACATTTGGTAGGTTCAATACAAGTCCTTAAAATTCACCATGGGTTTAAACTACTTCAAGGATTATCTTGTGCCGATTCGTGTCTGTGCTTATTGGTAGCTTGCACAAACCCTCCGAGGGTGAATCGCCAGGGACAGGAAAGTTGTCATTGGCTTGGCAATAGAAGTATCACAATAAAGGGACTCAAGGGGGTTTGAATTCTGCAAAGTCTAGTGCCCTCTGCTGGCCACAACGGGCAAATCACCTGCTGCTCCAGGGGCCACTACCCATCCCCCTGGGTGTCTGATGGGTGATGAGATGGCCTTTGTCCGCCTGAAAGTGTCAACTTTCTCTTAGGTCATTGAGCATTTGGAGAGGAGGGTCTTGAATGAATGCATATAACAAGACAAATGCTTCAACTAGGAAGTGTGCATTTCTGAGTTGTATTAAACCAGTTAATACTTCCTAATCACTTACTCTGCAGTGTATTCAACTGTGTAAAAGCGTCGTTCAAGAACAGATTCTGTCTGGTGCAGCCTATGCAGAGCTGACCGTCAGGGTTTGAGAGCTTTTGTCTCGGGTGGTCCTGGGTTCCATTCACGCCTCTTCCATCCCCTCTGCCCCCGCTTCGGGCCTGTTCCTGAGTCCTGGAGGGTTGTCGTGGGGCAGTGTCCACAGGAAGGGCCCAGCACTGGTAGGTACTCACGGAATACAAGCTATTGTGTGTGTGTGTGCGCGTGTGTGTGTGGCTCACTTTAACAATCTAAAATGTATTTGGGAAATAAACAAGAGGAAAGAGGTTGGAAGCATTGATTGTGGCCATCATGGTTGCTCTAGGATAATTGTCTGCTCAGAATGGTTCCATTTCAGCAGTGGTGATTGCTGAAATGCGATTAGACTTTTTGCGCTCATCCAAGCGTCTCCTCTAATTACAAGGAACCAGTGTTTCTGGGCCTCGGTCCATCCATGTGCCCCGGGGAGGCTTTTTGCAGGAAAGTGCCGTCTGAGGGGACAGGCACCCCAGGGGACCACGGAGGGGGGCGTCAGGAGGGAGGGAGCCCACACTCGCAGTCACCACCAGATCTCACTGGGCCCAGACAGCCGCACGCCTTGCCCTGAGGTGACTCTCCCGTACCCCCGAGAGGTCCTTGCCACATTTTCCGAGGACCTAAGGTATTTTGGCAAAATTGGAGCACCAGGCAGGGATCCGTGGTGGCCCTGCAGGTCTCCTGGGTGAAAGATTGCTTTTTCTCGTGTTGAGCCACGTGGCAACCTGGGTTTGCTCCGTGCATGTCCCCACCCACCCGGTAAAGACTTCCCTCCATTCCCAAGAAGCTCCTCAGAGATGAGCTAACTAAAGGTGGCCCCTCCTGGGCGGGGAGGGAGCCTCCCTGCACCTCACCTGGGAGCGCAGACAGGACAGTCAGGGGCAAGGCCTTCACCCCAGAGCCACGCGGGAAGTTCCGGAGAACAGGCCAAGTGCGAGGCTCAGAAGAACACTGACTAGGCCGGCCTGCCCATCTCCAATCTCGTGGTTGACTCCTCGGAACGGGAGGACTTGGCTGGCCTTTGAAAGGCTCATCGGGCTCCGGAGGATGGGACACATGGGCCCGGGGCCTGCCCTCCCCCTGGCCCCGAGGCTCAGGTGGGAGGCAGTGAGGGTCAGCACTCAGAACAAGGGCCGGTGGTGTGGGTTGTGGCCAGGGGGACAGCAGAGGTGGACCCTGTGCGGGTGGGCTGGACCCCCAACCCCCTGCCCCTGGCTCTGTGACCACATGCCGGGTAGCCTAACTCCTGAGCCCAAGATTGTTCCCCAGGGGCTGCTCTTCCCTGGGCTCTCATGATGAAAATGCAAACGCTACACCTGTGTCACAGTGGACACAAGAGAATGTTCCCACGTTCCCCAAATGTTGAACAAATCATTGCTGTGTGGCAATTTATTCTTTCAAGTTTATTTTGAGGGGGTCGGAAAGGGAGAGGGAGGGAGTGCAGAGAGAGCGGGGAGGGGCAGAGAGAGAGGGAGACACAGAATCCGAAGCAGGCTCCAGGCTCCGAGCTGTCAGCGCACAGCCCAACCCGGGGCTTGAACTCACGAACCGAGAGATTGTGACCTGAGCCAGAATCAAGAACCAGAGCCACCCAGGTGCCCTGACCGTGCGACGACCTAGAAGCAACGGGTCAAGGGCCTCGCTGAGTGTCCGTGAGGCTGCCGCTCAGAATCTTAGATCTCCTTGTTTGTGTGCTCAGGGTTTTTCCTCTCCTGGTTCCTCCACATCCTTGTTCGCCTCCCCTCCCACCCCCCCCCCCACCGCCCTGTTTTACGTGAGGTTCCCTCCTGGGCTGGGGCAGGGGGGAGGAGGGGCAGCCCCAGGCGCATGGCGGGGAGCACTCTGAGCCTGTCCCTGCTTCCTGCAGGTTCGCCATGGAGCCCTTCTGTCTGCTCCTCCTGGCAGGTGTTAGCCTGCCTTTCGCCAAGGCTCTCAAGGGCAACGAGACCACCCCAGCGGAGAGCAACTTGACCTCTACGACCGCAGGTGAGGACCCAGCTGCCTGCCGCTCACCCGCCCTTGCCATCCCCCACCCTCCTGGTAGGGTCTCAAGACCGGGGGTGATGACCCCGCTGGAGGAGGAGAAGGAGCATCGAACACAGAACGCCTCTCAAAAGCAGGCTGGCCGCATGAGCCAGTTGTTGGGAATTTGACCAGAACAAAGCTTAGCATTCGGGGAGCGGCAAACACAACCCCGTGCTCAGAGTTGGAATCGGCTTCGGCGGGAAGCGGGGGAGCAGGGGTTCGCAGCCCCGACCCCGCCGTGGGGAGCCGATTCTAGCGATCCTCAACAAATGTGGACGTGGACGAGTGCCTAGGGGATAGTTAGGCACTGACATGGCAGTTGATCCAGTCAAGAAATCAGTGTGAGTCCTTTCAGGCATGATGTTGGTACCGTGGCTGGAGTCACGTTTTTAAAAGAAGAGTCCACGCGTGTCTAGAGATGCATGTTGAAGTCCTTCTGAGGGAAGCAACCCTCCCTCGGGGAGCCGCTTGAGAAAGAGCCCCTGGGGAGCAGGAGGTAGGCGGGGCCATAGGCCAACCCAGCTGCCTGGTCCCCATCAGAAAGTCGGTGGCAGATACGTGGGGGTCACCACTCCACGCTCCTGCCTCAGTGGAAGAAGCCAGACATGAGACCACGTGTTGTGTGATCTCCCTTGATAGGAAATGCCCGGAATAGTCGAGGTTGACGGAGGAGAAGGTACCTGAGCGCTTGGCCGGGCTGGTGGGGGCGGGGGGGGGGGGGTGGCAAAGGCCAGGTAACCTCAGGTGGACGAGAGGTGGACGGGAAGATTCTAAAACTGGATTGTGGTGGCAGTGGCACAACTAGGAATTAACTAAAAATCATTGGATCTTCTGCTTAAAACGTGTGGGTTCTGTAGAATGTAGATTGGGCATCACGGAGTTGAACTAAAGGCCGTGCGAGGCCAACGGGAAGGGGAGGAGAAGCCGCAGAGAGAGCAGGGGCTCTTGAATCACGTGACCCTGTTCGGCTCCTGCTGACCTGGCCAGGTGACCTGGATTAAGTTCCTGAACCTCTTCGGGCCTCAGTATCCCCATCTGTGAGTCGGAGGTAATAACAGTGCTTCCTTTGCGCAACACTGTGGGCATTAACGAGACCGCCGAGCTGGGTACAGAGGCTCGTCCACGTGGGCCACTGCTGTGGACGGCTGGACAATGTGTCGGGGGAGGCCCATCACCTCGCCAGTCGCTTACAGCCCGGAAACGTGGCCTTTGAATGTCCCTTGATATCTCTTTCTTGGATGTGTGCCCAACTGATGAGTTCAGGGTCCCCAAGGACTAGGCCCGGACTCCCTGGGCAACCCCACACGCCTCCCTGGGAGACCAGAGGCCATCTGTGGCTGCCAGCTCTGTCCCCTGGCCGGCTTAGTAGAAGCCTGTAACCAGCAAGGGCTGGTCCCTTGAGTCTGTATCACGGCCTGTTGCCAGTCCCTACACGCCTGCCCTGTCCCTTCCCTGTCCATCCCCCAAGACTCCCAGGCATAAAACTCAAGGCATCTCGGATAAGGCATCACTTGGTGTATCGGTTAGTGTTCTCCAGAGAAACAGAATCAGTAAGACATGTGCTTATGCTTTCATTGATGTCTGTATCTGTATCTATGTCTGTATTTATATTTATTATAAGGAACAGGGTCACAGGACTGTTAGGGTTGTTGAGTCCAAAATCCGCAGGGCCAGGGAGCCGGTTTGAGCTCGAAGGCTGGCAGGCTGCCGCTGCAGAACCGGAATGAGTGATGTCCCAGTTGGAAGGCAGTGAGGGAGGAAGGATTCCCTGTTACTCACAAAAGGCCCGGCCTTTTTGGTCTCTGCAGGCCTTCGACTGATTGGGTGAGGCCCACCCACAGTGGAGCGTGGGGAGGCCTGTAATCTTTTCAGAGACCACCAATCTAAATGCTGAATCTTATCCTAACAGCACCCCACCCTCATAGAAACACCCAGAACAGCAGCGTTGGACCACGCATCTGAAACCCCGTGGCTCAGCTAGGCTGGCCTTCAGCATCACACTTGATTATCACAAGGCGCTGGGTAAACAAAAATTACCAACTTCCTTCCAGAAGAAAAAGCTTGAGTGAGATAATTAGAAGTGCCCCATTCGGGCTGGGATCAGGGACTCAACCCCCATGCAGCTCAAGGGCCTTACGTGATTTTCTGAGCCCAGACCCGTGACCTACAAATGCACCCTTGGCCCCCAAGAGAAGGGCGAAGTGGGGCTCAAGTCACTGGTGCGAGACCCCAGAGAGGACGGCCGGAGCAGCCAGCCGGAGAAATCCAGAACCGCAAAACAGGAAAGACGGGAGCCCCTAGCAGATAGAAGCTGCATTTGTTATTGTCCTCATGTACGTTTTTCACATTTTTAAAAATATTTATTTATTTTTGAGAAAGAGAGAGACACACACAGAGGGCAAGCGGGGGAGGGGCAGAGAGAGGGGGAGACGCAGAATCCCAAGCAGGCTCCAGGCTCCGAGCTGCCAGCACAGAGCCCCGTGCCGGGCTCAAACTCACAAACCGAGAGATCATGACCTGAGCCGAAGTTGGATGTTTCACCAACTGAGCCACCCAGGTGCCCCGTGTCACTGTCCTCATCTCAAGCAGGGCCCCTGGGTGCTGGGTCCCTGGTGCTGTTCCACAGCCTGGGACCCTGCAGACCTGCCCCGAGGACAGTGTGTCCCGAGTCTACCGGGCAGAGCATCGTTTGCCCCAAAGCGGAGAAGCCAGAAGAGAGCTGCGTGGGCGTTTCTGCAGCTGGCACCCAGGGCACCGTCAGGGTGACTCAGCCTCACCCCTGGGCCTCTTCGCTTCACTTGGAAAGAAAACGGTTGGCCAGTGAGGTGGCTGTGGGTGTCAGGCGCTCCTTTCGGGGACAGGGAAGCGACCTCGTGCCCCTGAGAACAGATGTGTCCCTCACGGCTTGTTACAGTTTCTGCCCGGGGCTTCACGGCTTTGGCAGTGGCTGCTGGTCACACAACCAGGAGGCAAGTCCACGCTGGCTCCAGTTCAAGGTCTCGGTGACAGCAGGTGGACGGGCGCCATTGGCCTAGAATTCCAGACGGGAGCCTGACCCGCGGGAAGTGCCCTTTGGAACTTTGTTCCCTGAAAGAAGGATCATCTGGTGGGATCACAGCACATTGCCACAATGTGCCAATAACCGGAAGCCCTGTTTGTTCCTTGAACAAAATGTATCAAATAATCATCAAGAGACATTCCTTTGCGCAGGAGTTGAAGGTAAATACTCACAAACAGTACAATTAAATGCTGTTGTCCATATTACAAGAAGGCTTCCTAAAAATTAAAAGAAAAAAATTAACAGGAAGAAATTAATAGAAGAAAAAGACATCCCAGTAGGAAAGTGGCTAAACAAGCATATATGACCAAACAACGTGCAAATATCCAGTTGATTGTTTTAATAATCACGAAGTGATGCTTTACTCTGTAGAAAGTAGGGAAAGGCAGGTTGCAGTGGTATTATTTTATTTAGCTGTTTGGCAAAATTTAAAAGGATTGCTCACAGCCAGGGGGGATCAGCTCCATCATCCAGTCTAGGTAAGCACGGACGCTGGAAACTTTGCAGGGGGCAGCTTGGCAGTTTCTATGACGATTTAATGTGTGTGCCCACTGACGCACAAAGTGTCCTTCTGGAGCTTTCTACGGAAGCACTTTTAAGATACCCAGGGAGAAAGATACACGATGTAAAATCGTAAGTAACAGAAAAAAAAAAAAAAAAAAAAAAGCTGGAAAGAACCTAAATGTCCGTCGAAATCTCGGGTTGTTCAGAAAGTGGAAGTCTAAGCAGCCGTTAAGCAGGATGAAGAGGCCGGCGCGTGCTGACCCAGAGGCTCGCCAAGACAGACGACCCGCGAGAAGGCCGAGCCACGGAGCTGGCCCCATAGAGGACGGCGTCCGTTTTTGTTGCCGTTGCTGTGTTTTCACACTCCACTTGGCCCAGGGGACACGGCCCAGCCCGCAGACCTTTTTTTCTGGACCATTTTGTTTCACAAAATGGCATTTAGGTTGAATTACTTATCAGAATTTAAAAATCAGATAAGTTTTACAATAGCTACGAGTTTCTTCTTTTTGGCAAGCCCAGAGAACTGGTCGGTGTGGGGGGCCCACCTTCCGCTTGACCTCAGTGGGGCCGCCCCTGCAGACCGGGCACGGACTCCCCAGTTCTCCCAGCCCCGCCAGGCCTGCCGGCCCCTGAGTGATCTTACCTGTTCTCTGCCCCCTCCCCCGCCCCCCGCACCCCGAGAACAGAGGCAGCTGCTGACATTTGTCCCGATTCTGCCCATGCACACAGCCCTGCGCTGGGGCCTCGGGTCATTCAGCCTGGTCCTCAGGAGCACGCTGTGGAAAGCCCACATCTGTAACTGTAGCCTCTGAGCCTGGAGGCTGGACCCTGGAGCCTCCTGATGAGGCCCCCCAGAGATGGGTTGTCTGTGGCCCAGGTGCCCGTCAAGGCTCCGGGTAGTGCCCACACCCTCAGCCAGGTGCAGCCAGCCCTCGGACCGGGCTGCTCACCACTCGGTCACTGCCAAGATGGACGCTGGCCTGGGGCAGCCGAGGTCTGCGCAAATGCAGAAGTGGGGGGCGAGAGAAGGGCACCTGCCTGTGCCCTGTGGTTGCATTTGGCAGGGCAGGGATGGACCCCAGTCGGGGAGTGGAACACCCAGGCCCCCGCCGCCCCCCGGGGTCAGGCATCTCCCCATCAGCCCGGGCTTGAGTTTGCTGCAAGGGCCTGGCAGAGCAGGGCGGGGCCTCCGTGGGTGGGCGAGTGTGGAAGCTCCCCCCCCCCCAGCCCCGCCCACGCCGGGTCAGCTCCCCAGGGGAGCTCTGCAGCAGGTAGGGCCAGGGGAGAGGGACTGGGGCACACGCTCTTAGAGGCTCTGCCTGGTGTCGCCCTGGCTTTGCCCTACAACTTGACTTGGGAGGTCCCTGGCCAGATGGGAGAGGCATTGGCTCAGCCTGGAAGGAGGGCGTCTTGTTTGGCCAGGCTTCTGGCATCCGGGGCCACCTCATCGCAGACCAGGTGTCTCTCAGTCAGTGCACCTCTACATCAGACGGTCACTCGAATCAGTAAAAACTGGCATTTATTAGAAATACGTGCCTTGGCCACTGACGGATGCCAGAGCCAGTGTGAGGCCCCGGAGGGGGGAGTTGCTTACAACCTGGATGGGGGTGGGGAGGGACCTTTAGGATACACGAGGACGGGGTGCCAGGGGAGGGAAGCTGCAGGACCACGGTGGCCCCACTGGGCTCAGCTATGGGAGGACACAAAGCTATGGGAGGACCATTGTTGTCTTTGAGGAACGTCCACTGACTCAGAGTGAAGGCGGTCGCCCTCAGGGTCTGTTCATTCCGAGAGAGTAGGGTCTGTGCTTGGAGGCATACAGAGACTCTCTGGGATGCACAGAAGGGGAGCCAAGCAGGCTTCCTGGAGGAGGGGGCATTCGAGATCTCCCTGGGAGTGGGGACATTTTGGTGAGTGGGAGTCTGGGGAGGCAGGGGCTAGGTCAGAACAGCCAGCCTGTCAGAGCCCCCTCAGAATCTGGGCTTACTGGGCAGGTCCTGGGCAGCCCAAAGCAGCTGCCCCTGGTCCAGGGATGTGGGTCCTTCTGAATGAGGAAAGTCAGCCTGGACCCGTAGGATCGGGAGCTCGAAGCTTTAGGGGACCTGGTCGTGGCCTGGCCACAGACCTCCACCCAGGCCACGGGCCAGGCCGCACCCCCATTGCCCTGAGCTCCTGCCTGGCCCTGGCAGCTCCCCACGCTGTCCCCAGAACAGCAGGGCATCTGACCCTCCACCCTCTTCCAGCTCCCTGGTGCCCCAGACCCCGGGGAAACAGGTTCCTTGAGGGGGGCGGGGAGCTCCCTGTCGCGCCTTCACTGCCCCTCAGCCCGCACCAGGGTCAAAGTCACCGGCCCCTCAGTTCACGCTCTGTCCCCCGTGTCTCATCCCATCAGTGGTGAGAGCACAAGGCACCGGGCGGTGGCCTGCCTTGCCGACGGGGAAGTGTGGTCTGGCGCTGGGGCTCCTTCCTCGCCCAAACCCCCTTTTCCCCTTCGTCTGAGTCCCATCGTGATGGGGACCGGCTCTGCCCGCAGGCCCTCCGGACCCCCGCGCGTCCCAGCCCCTGCTGGCCTGGCTGCTGCTGCCTCTGCTGCTGTTAGTCGTCTCCCTCCTCCTCAC
The DNA here is from genome assembly GCF_022837055.1 of Prionailurus viverrinus. Lineage (NCBI taxonomy): Eukaryota > Metazoa > Chordata > Mammalia > Carnivora > Felidae > Prionailurus > Prionailurus viverrinus. Next base: position 83,866,934 of record NC_062571.1, read on the forward strand.
CGCCTACTTCTTCAGGTAGGAGTGTCCCCGGGGCGCAGGCGGACTTGCCCCGACCAGCTCTGATGAGGAAATGATCTCCTCCAGGCCGCACTGCGGGTGTGGGCCCAGGCAGAGGGCGGCAGGGCTGGGGACCGGAGGGGCCGGGGACGAGCGGGGCTGGCGACCCGGGGCCGGCGTGGCAGGGTCCAGCCATGAGCGGCAGGAAGAGCTTCTCCAGGCTCACCTGGTGGGTATCCTTGCGCAAGAGGCCCGCGTCCCGGGGACCTTCCCTGTGCCTGAGGCTAACCAGTCTGTGTCTCGAAGGTTCAGGAAGCAGAGGAAAGCCGTGGTCAGCGCCAATGACAAGAAGGTGCCCAACGGAATCCTGGAAGAACAAGGTACCCTGCGGGGCCGGGGCGGGGGGGGGGGGGGGGGGCTGGCGGGGGAGGGGAGGGGCTGCCGGGAGGGTTTGCTGGGGGCTGTCGTCCGCCTCTTATTTGCAACATTAAACCCCTTCGCCCTTGAGACTTGGGTCTCGGTGTAATGCTGGCGTTTGCGATGGTAGAATGTTACCATTTCAAAACTTTTCTCCTTTCCCTCGGCTATGAAACAGACATTGGAGACTTTCCGTTTGTGGCTTTGTTGGAAACGCTGTTCACATCCTGTCCTGTTGACAGGGTTTTGACGTGTGACAGTTTTCAGGAAGCCCTTTAAAATCACCCTAGGATGAGACAGCCTGGTTCATGCTCTAAAGGGCTCCCCTGAAATTCGCACCGTTTTCGGATCTTGACGCTGGAAGAGAGCTAGCTGATCTGCCAACGTGTGAGGCAGGGATGGTCCCCGGGGAGGGCATTCCCAGCCTTGTCTTTCGGGCTCTGGGCTCAGTTCCGTGCCTCAATGCTACTTACAAGGCACACTGTTTCTTTTGCCCACAAGTGCAGGTGGCTGAGAGAGTTCTGTGAGGCAGAGACTTTCAGAATGATTGGTTCACACCAGTGACCGTAACTTCCTCTAGTCAGCTTGCTACCTAATAGTTCCATGGTTTGGGGGAGCAAACATACCGTCAGCCTTCAAACAGAATTGCAGAATCGGCCCCCAGATAATAAAAAAGAACGTCAGCCCCAAAAGACCTAGCAAGGGGCTGGAGGGCAGTCCTGGGGTGCTGGCGGGACCTGAACGTCACCGAGAACCTCGTTCGGTACTGCTGTGGCCTGCGGGCGTCTCCTTCCTGCCCCAGCTCGCTCCCCTGCACGTTTCAACAGCCCTGAAAGGGAGGGAAGAAGGTGTGGCTGGCGAGGCCCAGAGGCCCAGCCAGACTCACTCTGACGCGTCTGCTCTCAGAGGAACGAACCCTGTGAGGAGTTCTTGGCTGGGCTTCAGAAAGGCTCTGCAGGTGGGGACAGGCCCTTTGCAGGAGTGACAGCAGAGTGTTCACGTGGACTTTGTCAAGAGTATCAGTCACGTTGCAGGGAGAGAAGCCCCTGCCAGCGATCTCTCCTTTTGTCTCACTCCGAGTTGATGGAAGGATCTCTCCTGAGGCCCGTCCTTGTTGTCAGTGCCTCCCTGCCCACTCCCCGCAAAGCAGGGATGGTTTCTCTCTCTCTCTCTCTCTCTCTCTCTCTTTAAACACTTATTTATTTGAGGGGGGGAGGGGCAGAGAGAGAGGGAGACCCAGAATCCGAAGCACCGGATTGTGCTGAGCTGTCAGCACAGAGCCTGACGCGGGGCTCGAACCCACGAACCACGAGATCATGACCTGAGTCAAAGTCAGATGCTTAACTGACTGGGCCACCCAGGAGCCCCCAGGAGGGTTTCTCTTACTACTTCTGGAGCTTGTGGTGTTTCAGCAAGCAGACTATTTGTCACAAGGAAGACAGGGCTGAGGGAGACGCATATCCTAACCGATTCCCTGTCTTTCCCGCCTGAACCAAAGTTACTCTTCCATATTGATTAGCGTGCAATCGTTTCTCCCTATTTTAAGCCTGGAGAAGTGAGTTGGAGTGTGAGAGTGCCCGGATCCTTGGTGGAGGGAGCGGGGGCTGGGGGTTGAGCTGGAAGATGAGGTGACTGTGGTTGGTGAGAGCAGGTCACACCGGCCAGAGGGACGCCCCTCTGGTGTGGATGTTATCGCAGGGGGCAGACCTCTGCGCTCAGCTGCGTGGGGCCCTGCTCGGCCCCGGCTTCGTGATCGGAGAGCACTGTCCACCCTCTGGCTGTGCCATTCCTCCGGGGTGCCGTCGGTCCGTCCGGTTCATGAGTCAGCCATCCGGAAACCTGGCTGAGTGGCCCCCATGTGTCTTCTGGTCCCACAGAGCAGCAAAGAGTGATGCTTCTCAGCAGGTCCCCCTCCGGGCCCAAGAAGTACTTCCCCATCCCCGTGGCGCACCTGGAGGAGGAGATCCGCGTCCGGTCGGCGGATGACTGCAAGCGCTTTCGGGAGGAGTTCAACGTGAGTTTGGAGGCTCCTTGCTGTTCTTGTCGTGGGGTCGGGGCCTGGGAAACGCGGCACCGCATTTCAGGGCACATCGTCCCAAAGACCGCATACACTCGCGTGGGTCGCCACACTGTCCCAGAGGGGTTTCTGGACGCCTGGCTTCTCCTGCAAGGTCCACGCACGCCTCTCGTTGCTCATTCGTAGGATGAGACGGTCGAGCGAGAGGCTCCCGAAGGCCCCTTCCAGCGCAGACACTGTGAGTGCCGAGTCCCAAAATCTAGCGTGATAGGGACACGGCGGTCTCCCTGATGTGGAAGACCAGGGCCCGAGCGGGCGGTAGGGTGACAGTTCTGTGTGGAAAGCGGTGGACCCCCCCCCCTCCCACCTTCTAACGGGCCTCGGCGACCTCGTGCATCTCGCGGGTGAAGGAAACGTCCCTCTTGCGAACCACCCTCGTGGCGTGACTTAAACAGCCTTGGGGCCGCTTGAGGGGCCACGGGCTTCGGTTCGACCTGTGCCCCAGCCTCTCCTGGGCATCCCCCAGCTACTGCCGTTCTGGGTGAATCGCCTCTGCGGACCTGGCAACGGCAGCAGCCAACTAGCACGGCTTTAACCAACTGTGACGGTCCCCACGGGAGCAAGCCGATTCCCCCAGCTCTCCACAAAAACCACGAAGGTGCGTCCGTGACGCCTCGCCTCGTGCGATTCGAGTTTTCGTCAATGTCCTGTGAATTGTGACTCTGCTGGATAGACAGAGATTTGGGGGGTGGGGGGAGGGAGAGAGGGAGGCACATGGAGGGGGGGGCAGGTAAGAGAGACACCGGGGACACTCATCTGGGGTCTAGCCGTTCAGTGTTTACCCCTGACCATGTTCCTCGTGAGCTCTGTGCATCTTGCTCACATCACACGCAGCCGTGTGCTCAGTGTTGAGCCCCAAAGAGAGGCCGGTGATGCTGACCGCGCCTTGCATAGCCTGCTGCCCGCCCCCGGGCCCTGGCACAGGGGCCAACGTCTGGGCAGCCGGCCTCCACCGTCTAAGAGGGGCTCTGGGCAGCGGGCCGCATAACCAGCGGCGTGTGGTGTAGCTATTTAATCCAGAGACGGCACTCCAGCAGATGCGTGGCTTTTCACACGGAAGCATCCCGCGAGGGCACGGGAGGTGACGGAGCGTTGCATCGGTACTTTGCTTATTTTTTTAACATGAGCCTCGCCCGCCTTTGCCTTGCTTCCCTTTGTTTCCAATTGTGTCTTCTATTTTGGGGAAATTAGGTCATCTTGAAAGACAGCTCGACACAGTATTGTTTTGCAATCTGTCAGCCTGGCGAGAGAAGTTCATTCTCCGTGTTCACAGTAACTACCCAAGTTGGCAGCGGTGTGACTTTGTCCCCTCCTGTCTTGTCCTGTTTCCCCATGTGCTTGTGTTTCCCCGCGGGGACGTGGGGGTCAGCCTTCTGCCGGCAGGAGGACCGTGAGTCAGAACCAGCTGGCTCCGCTGAGACGTCTAAAGTGAGGGCGACTCCAACGCAGCAGGGCTGGAAGTAGGGTCAGGCAGGTGACGCACCTGCCCCAGGCATGAGCAGCTCAGTCGGGATAAATAGTATTTCAATTATTCAAAAATATCAAAAAATTTTTGTGTGGTTTGTTTATTTGTTTTGAGACACAGAGAGAGTGGGGAAGGGGCAGAGAGAAAGGGAGACAGAGACAGAGAGAGAGAGAGAGAGAGAGAGAGAATCCCAGCCAGGCTCTGTGCTGTCTGCACAGAGCCCGACACGGGGCTCAAACTCACGAACTGTGAGATCGTGACCTGAGCCTGAGTCAGATGCTTAACCAACTGAGCCACCCAGGCGCCCCCAAAATATCAAAATTAATGCAGGCAATCCATGCCGAATGAAATAATAAATGAAGACAAGATCATTCCGACTGAGTTCTCCCGCGGTCCCAGGCTCCACCATGAGTTGTCACCCCACCGTCACCCATCCTGGCATTATTTAAAGGTTTGGTGTTTTCGACATCATGCCTCAATTTTGAATTTAAAAATTTTTTCAATGTTGCATTTGGATATTATTTTACCTCGATTCCTGGGTTTATGGTGCCACTTCAGATTTTGCCCCCGAAGCAAGTACGTCACCCTTCCTGCCCTGCCCTGCCCTGCCCAGCTGCCCACTGGAAGCCTCCGGGCAGTGAAGGATGAGTAGATATGCAGAGGGAAGGAGGGTCTGGTTCCGGCGCTGGGGGACCCGGGACAAGCTGCTTGTAGTCTCTGAACCCCAGTTTGTTGCTCTCGCCAGTGAGAGCTGGCCCTGTCTTTTTTGTTTGTTTTATTTTTGAGAGAGAGAATGAGAGACAGAGCACGGGCAGGGGAGGGGCAGGGAGAGAGGGAGACACAGAATCTGAAACAGGCTCCAGGGTCCGAGCTGTCAGCATGGAGCCTGACACAGGGCTTGAACCCACGGTCCGTGAGATCATGACCTGAGCCGAAGTCGGACGCTTCACTGACTAAGCGACCCATGCGCTCCTCAGCTGGCTGTGTCTCAAGCCGTGTTTGTGTGGTTTCTGTCTCCTAAGCGCCCTGGAGACTTCCAGGACCCGCCCACTCTTGGCTCTGTGATGACCCCGCTTGAGTTAGACAGCTGTTCCCCTCTTCCTTCTCCTCACCTGATGTCCTGAGTTCCAGTCCCAGAGACGATGAAAGGGACGGACGAGTCTCAAAACGAGTTTGGACGTTTGTATTGCCGACCCAGAGCATCCGTGAGCTGAAGGAGTTTGGCCCTGGGGCACTTCGGTGGCATGGTCGAGGCGTGAATGCTGGCCGGCCTGCCTCTTACCAGCCTGGGGCGCTTGCTTGGTCCATTGATTCCACCTCTGCCTGCCTCGGATTGCTCGCCTGTCCCTGTAGGATTGTCCGAACACGTAAAAGAGGCAGATGTGTGCCCAGCTTCGCCCAGTGTCTGCACGAGAGGCGTCTGGGGCTGCCATGCTTTTTAGGACGACTCCTGGGGACATCCAGTCTCACAGTCTCCGCCCGCCATGATAGAGTGCCATCCCAGCAGAGGCTCTCCCAGGCCCCCCAGTGAAACCCCGGCCAGTGAGTGCCATTCAGGGCAGGAACACCCCCTCCCCAGACAGAGTCTGTCCAGCTCAGGGGCCCTGCCCCAGCCCTAGCATGCGTGTTGTAGAAAGGCGCAGGGGAGGCGTGAGCCAGAACCGACCCCTGGAGCATGCTGGACCAGCCCACACCCGGCTGCTCTCTGTTCTTCTCATTGGCTACCACCTGCCCAGCACTGCAGAGCAGGGAGGAAGGGGCAGGGACGTGACCTGTGGCTCCTGTGTGTGCTCACCGAGATGAAATCCCACCTCCAGAAGCAAGCACACCAGCCGACCCTGTTCGGCCAATTTATGTAATCGCACATTCAATCGCCAGGTATTTATTGACCGATCGCTACCTGCACGGCTCCCACTCAGCGCTGTGGGGGTGACCCGGTCGCGGCAGAGCCCTCCCCGGGTGCTGCCCCGTTTCCCCTGTGCCCACTGAGCAGCTCGGAGATTCGAGTCTGCAGGCAGATTGACAGCGGGACAAAGTGAGGGGTGGCAGTCATTCTGTGCGCTTGGAGACGGAGATATGCCTTCTACACAGAGCACCTGGCCTGACCCCAAGTGGCCCCCCGCACAGCCCAAAAAGCCGGTATCGCCACCCCAACTTCATATCCCGGGTCTCAGGCCACTGCGGGGGGTGGGGCAGAGCTGGGTCCCCCCTCAACCCCTAACCCTCCAACCTCCCCACATACCTCACCATAGCCACCCCACCTTCCGAGGAAGAGGGAGGTTTCTTGGGTTGTTTTTTTCTTTTTCAATTAATCATTCGCATAGATTTTAATTTTTAGAGCCGTTTTAGGCTTAGGGAAAGATTGGGCATAGAGTACAGCATTCCCCCTTAGCCCACAGTATCCCAAATCAACAGTGTCCCGTGTTCACGCCCTACGTGTGTTCCAAATGAGAACTGATGTTGACTCATTGTCACTAACTGACCGACGTCCAGAGCTGGGGTTCTAGTGTGGTACATTGTGTGGGTTCGGACAAACGCATGACATCATGCGCCCACCATTACAGTGTTATACCTCGTTTTTATTCTCAGGGGTGAGGACAAAAAAAGCTTTCGAGTATAGAAAGAGAGAAGTCTGTAGAATGTTGCCACAGATTCTCTGTTTAGGTTAGGTCCAGAAAATCAGTGTCAAGACAGCTTTGATAAGAACCAGGAATTGTGAGGGGCGCCTCGGTGGCTCAGTCCGTTGAGCGTCCGACTTCGGCTCAGGTTGTGATCTCATCGCTTGTGGGTTCAAGCCCCGCGTCGGCCTCTGTGCTGACAGCTCGGAGCCTGGAGCCCGCTTCGGATTCTGTGTCTCCCTCTCTCTGCCCCTCTCTTGCTCATGCTCTGTCTCCCTCTGTCTCTCAAAATAAATAAACATTAACAAAAAAAAAAAAAAAAAGAGAGAGAGAGAGAGAGAACCAGGAATTTTGGGTAGAGAAGGCATTGACCCCAAGGCACCCACCAGGCTCTCTGCCTGTGGCCGTCCAGTTTGGTGAACTGAAAACAAAAGAAAGAGTTCACTGGCTGGCAGGGGCTCAGTCTGTGAGGGAGAAGCCCCCCGCCCCAGAAGAGGGAGGCTCTGGGCACCTGTGGGCGGTGAGTCCGGCCCTCGTGACTCATGGTGTGAATAAGCCTAGGGCCGTGCAGCACTTGTGAGGTCTGTCCCCATCTTCCGGGGACTTCACACTTGAAGAAGGGGAGTCTTGGTGGCCAGTTCCAGGCCAGACTGAAGGTCTCCCCCGGTGCCTGCTGCTTGCCAGCCAGGTGAACCTGGACAAATCTCCAGCAGCCTTGGGGGCCAGTTTCCTCATCTGGAAAACAGATGATGCTAGTGTCCTCTTGTAATAGGTTGAGCTATGGCCTGGGGCAGGTGACCCGCTCCTCCTCCAGTGCCTGGCACATCTCAGCGGCTTGGTAAATATTGACACTCATTCCTCGAATTCCAGTGTCCCCTCCCCAGTCCAGTCAACGTTGAGGTTAACGTTGAAGGCCGTGATCTGGGGGTTCAAAAGGCTCTTTCCCACAGTGCACTGCACGGGGCTTGCCTACGTGCGGAGGGCGTCCCAGCAGCCAGCGAATGCGGGGGGACGACTAGAATCAGTAGAAGTCAGGGAACCCAGGGTCAGCCGGGTTCGTGTCCACGGAGCCACACATCAGTCACAGGGTGCTAGCTAGCGTCTCACGCCTCGGTGTCCTCATCCGAGGCGGCGGGGGGGATAGGGCAGAGTTCCTGAAGCCAGGTGCACACACAGGACCCCTGGGGATCTTGCGCTGATCCAGGCTGGGGCTGGAGTCCGTGCTTCCCACAAGAGGCCAGCTGGACCTTACCCCCTGGCCCGCGAGCGTGCGGCCTCTCAAGCAGGAGGCCCACATCTAAGCTCCTCGAACATCCTCTGCCCATCCCCGAGCCCAGCCCCACGGGCACAGCTGGCCTCCGCAGCCCCTCCGCAAGGTGCCCTTGCTCTGCCCTCTCCTGCTCCAGAGTTCTCCTGTGCTCAGTCTGTAAGTATCCGTGGAGTCCCTGCTCCGGGCCAGGACCTGTGGCTCCCAGGGCTTTGGTGACAGTGCACAGACAAGTCCCCGCCTTCATGCAGCTGAGGGCCCAACGGTGGGGTCGTCACCACGTCCACAGCTTGCTTGGCCCGCTGGCGAGAGCGCCCTGAGGGCAGGCAGGCCTGTGTCTTCCTCACGAGTCTGCTCGGCCCCTGGCACAGCCCGCCGGGCAGGGAGGGCAGTGGACTGCACGTCATTTGCTCGGCCGGGGTTTCCTTGATTCCTGTGCCCGTTAGCGAAGTGGACGTAAACGCTGTCTTCGGATTCATCATGTTTAGTGCTAACTGTGTATTTTCTTCTAGTCGTTGCCATCTGGACACATACAAGGAACTTTTGAACTGGCCAATAAAGAAGAAAATAGAGAAAAAAACAGATATCCCAACATCCTTCCCAGTAAGACTTTACTTTTTCTGCATGATTGGTAGCATGTGGAGTAAACTCAACATTCCTTTGTAGCTCCTGGAGACTGTGCCTGCCCGGGCAGTATAACAGTCCCGGGACTCGGGGACGAGGGCCTGGGCCAGCACCACTGCTTGGCGCTTGTCCAGGGAGGTCTAGGTGGCCGTCTCCCACAGCGGGCTCAGGCTACCTCTGTTGTCATGGGTCTGGCCACCAAGCCTGTGCTCGATGTTGAGACCTGGGCTGCCCAGGGGCCCAGGGGAGTGCCCCCCGCACAGGCTGGCGGGGGCCCAGTCCTGAGCCACAGTCTTGTGCTGCCAGTGGCCCTGGGCATCTCCGCATCTCAGACTCAGTGCTCTTGGCCACCAGCTGTGGGTCTCCCAGACCAGGGGCAGAAATGACAGAATGAGAAATGTGCAGAGATTTGGCAGCTTTGTGGGAGGGCTTAGCAACGCCAGCAGCTAAACGGGGCCATGGGCTGCAGGGTGTGGGGTCCAGGGAGGCCATCGGGCCAGATAGCTGACAGATCTGTCCAGGGATGTGACTGGACAGGCTTCGCCCCGGGGGTGCCTTTCTCAGCTCACCTGGTGCCAGGACAAACCTGAATGTTCCAAGCTGTCAGCTGGCCAAGGAGGGTTGCAGTATTCTTCGTTCAGCTGGACCCCTCTTGTGGGCTTTGCCCATCAGGCTAACAGAAAGGCAGCCAGGAAGGGTTTAAATCCTGAGCCCCAGGCCAGAGAATCTCCCTGTTCTCAGACAGAGCCTCCGTGGAAGCAAAGGAGCCAGCCCGTGCAGTGGGCCTCAGTCCACTTGGTTGCATTTTTAGGATTGGAATTAAGTCTGTCTCTTCAGAGGCACGAGAGGCTGTGGTCCGCCCAATTTGTGTGGTCTCTGGACTCTTAGCACTTAATAGAAATAATTCTTTTGCACTTTACAAGCATAGGATTGACACCTCTTTTTTTTTTTTTTTTCCAAAGGCCCCTATAAGACTGTGATCCAACTACGATGAGAAATTAACCAAATAGTCTTTCGGCTAAAACATATTTGCGTAGGCAGCCAAGGGAGCCGCAAGGAGATGGGACACAAAGCTGTGCAGGGAGGAGGGGCTTGGGCCAGGGTTAGACTCTGGACACGCAATGGGGGGTCCAATCGGGAGGGCTTGCTGCTGGATCTGGGGTGGGTTATCAGAGAAGGAGGGAGACAAGCCGCTTGGTTGGAGCAGCTCGAGGGAAAGGAGAACCGTGGGGGGAGGCTTGGGATCTTTGGAATATTTTGTGTCAAATAAAAATCGGGATATTTGCAAATTAGCATTATTATCTGCTATTAGTTTGACTAATTAGCTTCGTTAATCAATTTAATTTATGCATTGACTTACTGAATGTATCTGTTGAGGACCTACCTACCCAGCCCCAGCACTTTTCTAGGGTCCTGCCCCCATTTGCCTCTTACTCACTAAAACCCTTATTTAAAATTCTTTGAAAGTTAGTTTATTTATTTTGAGAGAGAGAGAGAGAGAGCGAGAGAGTGCTCATGAGCGAGCGGGGGAGGGGCAGAGAGAAAGAGAGAAAGAATCCCAAGCAGACAGTACAGAGCCTGATGTGGGGCTCAATCTCACAAACTGTGAGATCATGACCTGAGCTGAAATCAAGAGTCTGCTGGTTAACCGACTGAGCCACTCAGGCACCCCTAAATTTACTAGATTTTTAAGAAACCCCTCAACCCAGGCATGGAAATGGCTCTAGGGAGCTTGGATGACAGAGAACAAGATGCCTGGCGTGTCCATGAGGCTGGGCTTCGGAAAAGCTTGGTGACTGGTAGGGAGACAGCATCCTCTACTCTGGAAAAAAAAGCAGCAACAGCCAGTAATTTCAAAATATAATGTTTTGAGAGCGAAGTGTGACTTTCAGAATAAAAAGACAGGAAGCTCTCCGAAACTGCAAGGTTCTAAATCTAACCAGAAGGCTATTTTCTACCCTCGGCTTTCTATAGCTGTTCTCAAAGCGTAAACGGTCCCAAATTATTTTCAACTGGCTTTACACATGCTCGGCCGGAGCCGTATCTGCTTTAGGGCTGTCAGCCCCTGAGCAGGAGGGTGTCGTAGAGGAGGCCATCGGGCTGTACGTTTGGGGTTTGACACCCTGGCTGCCCCATACGAGCCATGACTTTCCCTGAAAGCCTCAGTGGCCTCTGCTGCTGGGGGCAGGATAGATCGGGCCCAGCGATACCGTGTCTAGTCAACAGGTGTCTGAGGTCAGCAGCGCCTTCCAAGAATGCGGAAGACAACAGCTCCTTTGCCGCAGACCCACCCCGCAAACACACACGTCTCAGTTAGTTTCAGACCTGTGGAGACAAGCAGGGGGTAAAGCAGGACAAAGCAGGACGATAGAATGCAGTAAATACATACGGAGTGCTCACTCTGTCCCAAGCCCCGTGCCCGGGGTGGTGTGAACCACCCCGGGAGCAGCTTTGACTCTTGACCCTGGCCCTGGGCCGGGTCTGGCCATCCATCCTCAGCATTTCCGATAGCTGTTGTGCAGCTGGAGGTAGGAGACCCAGGCCCGGGGCCATGACACTTTGAAGGGCCCATGACACCATCTGATTTCCTTTAAAATCAGAGAAACAAAAACAAAAACAACACCATAATCCAGTCTGGTTACGGTAAGCTTTATACTAACTAATAACACAGTTGTAAAATAAAATGTTTACTTTTTTCTTTTATGGAGGAAGGGGCCATGAAGGCAGGAGTGACAAGGACCCACCAAGGTCACAGTGGGGGCCCTGGTTGAAACTTCCCCAAATGTGCGCACACACACACACACACACACACACTCCACAAACACATACACGCCAGACCCACGCACACAGAGAAGACACACACCGCACCCCCACCTACCACGCACACCTGCACGCCACCCGCCCCCACACAGAGGAAGCACACATCACACACCCACACAGAGCTCTCTGTGGTCAGCCCCCTCACTAGAGAGTTGCTTGTACAGCAGGCCAGAATCTTCCAGGCAGGTGGCCCGCCAGGCCCAGCTCATGGCAGCGTGAGTTCCGCCCACCTTCCAGTCCTAGGGCCGACTGGAAGGATGGGGATCGGGGTGTGGAGTCGGCTTGTCCCTTCCCTGGAAAGCCCGGGAGCGTGGACCCCAGCCCTTCCGTCTGGGGCTCTCCTCAGTGCGCAAGGGCCTTGTTAAGACGGGGGCCCAGCTGGGGTTTCGGAGAATACGGTGATCTCACTGCGGGGCCCCAGCACGTGCTGCTGTTCTGTTTCTATGTGAGGCCCAGCAGCCCCCACTCCTGGACGCTGAAATTCATGCCTCTGCTGTCAGCCCACAGGTCTTACCGGACACCTGGTTAGGGCCGGGCACTGTCCTCAGTGCTGAGATGCAGTGCTCATTCAGTGAAACAGGTGTATTCCCATCCTCATGACACAGAGGGTCTCATGAGGACATTGAAAAGGACGCGTCCTCCGTCCCGGTGATCGCCACGCAAGACCCGGTCGTGTCAGGTGCCGTGTGTAATGCTGTAGATGGAAGAAACGTATGGCAGGTGTCATTTCCTTATCCTGATATCATGGTTTTTTGCTTTCTTCTAAACAGATGATCATTCCAGGGTGATTCTGAGCCAAGTGGACGGAGCCCCCTGTTCAGACTATATTAATGCTTCGTACATAGATGTAAGTCTGCCGTTTTCCTGTCCCCGGCCCCTGCCTGATGCACACACCTGCACCATTTGGGGACTCAGTGTGAATCGTGACTTTCTTCTCTGGGGCCGGGTCACAACCTTCCTGGGCAGCTTGGCCACAGCACAGAGCGCACAGAGTCGCCCGGGGCTTTTGAATTAGCATCTGTCCGGGGATTCATTTTCAAGAAACAGATAAGCACAAAGATGCTTGTTACAGCATTCGTTCCGTTACTGACCAAATAGGACAAGAGGGATCAGTTAAACAAACTATGGTAAAACCATAATGCAATGGATTAAGAATTCATTTTAATTGGGGCGCCCGGGCGGCTCAGTCGGTTAAGCAGCCGAATTCAGCTCCAGTCATGATGTAACAGTTCGTGAGTTCGAGCCCCGCGTCCAGCTCTGTGCTGACAGCTCAGAGCCTGGAGGCTGCTTCAGATTCTGTGTCTCTCTCTTCTCTCTGCCCCTCCCCAGGTCACAGTCTCTCTCTCTCCCTCTCTCTGTCTCTGCCTCTCTCTCTCTCTCTCAAAAATAAACATAAAAAAGATTTAAGCGTTCACCTTAAGTGAACCTTAAAATATCGGTTAATATAAATTATAAAATTATCATAAAATACAACATAGGAGAATTTGTACTTACCAGTTAGTTAAAAGTATCTGAACGTGTGTCTGCTTGTGTGCGTGCGTGTGTGACTGGGAAAGTATTCACAGGAAAAATCTACGGCAGAGCCAACAAAAGTAACACTGGCTCCGAAAGGACTAGTGAGTTTTCTTCTTCTTTCTGTGTTTTCCAACTTTCTCGTGGTTGATACGCGTTACTTTCCAAACAACAACGGCAAACGCCTTCAGCCAAGAAAACGAGGAAGAATTACAAACCTGATTTTATGTTTCTAGGGTTACAAGGAGAAGAATAAGTTCATAGCGGCTCAAGGTAAGCTTCTTGCTGTTTTTTTTTTCAAAACGGGATTTTGGTAACATGACGTGGGAGGCTACCCGGTCCTTGTCTGCTGCCAGGAATCCCGAGGCTTCCCCAGGGCTTCCTGTACCGCCCCGTCTGTGTTGCCTGTTTGCAGTCTGTCCAAGCTGTCCCTGAGCACGGGCCACGCAGGGGTGTCCCGAATCTCACAGAGCCTTGCGATTCAAGGCTGGCGCTCCATTGACCCCGAGTGTCAGCATGTCCTGGGAGCTGCTCAGACGTGCTACGTTCACATCTGCCTCTCAGCAAGCCTTCTCGGGTCATTCTGTGCCTTCGTTCGCAAAGCTCTGCCCCACGAGATGATGAAGCGTGTTGTACAAACAGAGCTTCAAAAGAACAGACGAGTTGGAGCCCCTGAGAGCCCAGGTCCCCCTTCCGCGGTCGGGCAGCCAGGGGAGGGTGTCATCACTTATAAGTGTAGGTGTAGCCGGCACGTTGGACGTACATCCACGCAAAGCATGCGTGTAGGCAGACAGACAGACAGACACATGCCTGTTCCCTCACATGCATGGTGCAAAGACAGGGCACCCAGTAGGTTAACGGTTATCATTTGAACCTGCTGATTCTTTCATTAGACAACCCTGAACCTCTCTCAGCTGGCCGAGCTCGGGTGTGGCTCCCAGTTGTGGTTGTTTCCAGGCGGGTGGGGAAGGGAGGGAGTCGCTTATCAGATCAAGGCCTTAACCCCCAGGCGCGCCCTTCAGCTCGCACACGATCCACTTTGCACGGACGAGGTCTGACCTACCATCCGTCAGCCCAGAGGTGGCTGGGGACGTGGAGCCCACAGCGGCTTTCGTGGGCTTCCTCCCTCGCAGGCGACAGTCTTTCCGACAACAGGTCCCCAAATTCAGCGCACGTCGGAATCACTTGAGAGCTTATTAAAAATGTACATTTCTTAGGAAATAGGGAAGCACACAGACGCATACACCCAGAGTGCAGCGTCAGAGAACCCGACAGACATCAGCTGACACAGATAGAGGAGTCTCTCTCCCGTAAGAAGGGGGGGCAGCCCGGGGCCCAGGCAGTGGCTCAAAGGAGAGGGACCTCTTGATCTTCCTGCTCTGCCCTCCGTGGCATGTCACTGTCTGCCTCAGGGTCACAAAATGGCTGCGTCTCCAGGCACTGTGTCTGCATTCAGGCCGGAAGGAGGGCAAAGGGCAGAGGACTTTCTTCTGGGGACGCTTTGTCTTTGGTTCAGACCGCTCCCCAGGAACCTCAGCCCACACCCCGCTGGACGGCACTGAATCATCGCCAGCTTCCAGGGCAGCTGAGAAATGAGGGAAGGGGGTTAGGCGTGGAGGGTGAATGGGTCGGCCCGCAGCCCGTCTGCGTCTCTGTCTGCGTCTGTCTGTCGCGCACACACAGACCCTCGTGCAGTTCTGGAGCGGGTGCTGGCGTGCCGAGGCTTTGAGGGGCCCCCTGAGCGGCCGCATGCACGGCACTCTGGACAGGCAGGCTCAGACCCCAGCCTCATCTGAATACCCGTGATTGCCTGTGAATGGGGTCACCCCCTGGACGCTGCTGTGTGCCTCCCCAAGGACATCCCAGCCCCAGGGGGTGGCCAGGGGTGTGGGCGGTGGGGCGGGGAGGCAGCACCCCTTCCCCCGTGGGCCAGCGGCCCTTCTGTGCCTGGGAGGAGCCCGGTCCCAGGGCCCCAAGGCCAGGGTGACAGGGGCCAGAGACCCTCTTGGGGTCTGACTTTGGGCTCCTCCTCTGCATACAGGCCCTAAACAGGAGACAGTTAATGACTTCTGGAGAATGATCTGGGAACAGAAGTCTGCAACCATTGTCATGTTGACGAACCTGAAAGAAAGGAAGGAGGTGAGCCCAGCCTTCTGACTCACAGACTCTACTCTTTAAGCTTCTGGGGCTTGGCTGGGGGTGTGCTCACCACATCCTTTTCCTATCCCTCTCCCTTCTTATCGCTGCAGAAGAAGACGAAAAAAAAAAAAAAAACACGAGGGGCTCACAGCATTTTTATCACGAAACAAATATTCTGTGTTCCAAGCATCTCACTGCTCTAGACGGCGACATGCAAATGTCACAGGGTTCTTTCTTCAGCCGAGAGCCCCCCACCCCAGCCCCAGCCTGGCTGCTCTCCGGTGCCGGGCGTGTGCGGCTCAGCACTCAGAGGCTCAGCGTGCTGGGCATGCGCTCCGGTGGGCCTCGGCCGACCAATAAAAGTGGATTTCCTGCTTATTATCCAGACTAGAGAACTGTATTTGAAACACAAGGTGTATTGAAGGAATGTGGATTTAATTAGCTACTTCTAATTTAAAACGTAATGCAGGACACCGGAGGAACTTGAAGCCTCTATAAAGAAGGTCAAGCGGATCCACGTCCTAAGGGAACAGATACTCCTCCTGGTCTGCTCTGCTGGACAGGCGGCCGCAGGGGAGTGTGCAGGGGGCAGCACACAAACCCCGCCTCTTGTGATTTAAGTGCCGCTGGGAGGGGCAGGCGCCAAACAGAAAGCAAATAAACATAAACTGTGTCAGGAAGTGACATAAAAAATAACGGAGAGTAAAGGGCTGATGAGCAGGGAGGGCCAAGTGAGCCAGGCAGACAAGGACGTAGGGGCCTGGGCCTGGGGCACTGGGGTGGCGGGGCTTCAGGGGCTGGGGCTGGGGCACTGGGAGGGGGCGGGGCATCTGGGGCTGGGGCACGGGGGGGCGTGGCTTCAGGGGCTGGGGCACTGGGAGGGGGCGGGGCATCTGGGGCTGGGGCACGGGGGGCGTGGCTTCAGGGGCTGGGGCACTGGGAGGGGGCGGGGCATCTGGGGCACTGGGAAGGGGTGGGGCATCTGGGGCTGGGGCACTGGGGGGCGGGGCTTCAGGGGCTGGGGCACGGGGCGGGGGCGGGGCATCAGGGACTGGGGCATTGGGGGGGTGGGGCATCAGGGGCTGGGGCTGGGGCACTAGGGGAGGGGTTGGGGCACGTGGAGCCATTCTCCTGCCTTCCAGCCATTGACTTTTTACCTAAGGGGCACAGACCCCTATTGCATAAGGCAGAGCAAGGTGTGATGGTGGTTTCTAGAGCAGGAAGGAGGGGACCCCAGAGGGAGGAGCAGTCCCCCTTTGGTGTAGGTCAGGGTGGGGGCAGGAGTGGCACCATGTCTGAAAGGCTGGAGGGAACTTGACCAAATCCAGTCCAAGAGAGGCTCCGGGGGCAGGGTGAGGTGATCATAAAGCCAGGAGTACTCGGCTGGGCTCGCACCTCGAGTGCCCCCAGAACCGCTGGCAATGGGTCAGGGAACTGGGCTGGGGTCTTCGGTGACAGACTGAGGCAGGCGGCCCGGGGAGGGTTTCTCTGCCGAAAGCAGGGCCTGGGTTTTCAGAAGTGAGTTTTCACCAGCATGAAAGAATCGCAGGCTACAAGGAGGCTTGCCAGACAGGGGGTCGCTGTTCTAGCATGTTCCAGCTTGAGGCCCAGAACAAGGGGGGCTGGCCGGGGGCGAGGAAGGCTCTGTGTGGTGGGAGACGTCTGTCCTCCTGGTCCCTGTCTGGGCCTGCCGTGTCCCCACGCGGTGCTGGTCTCCACCCTGGCCCTGTCATCGCACACTGGCAGGGGACCCCCAGGCAGCTGGGCTCAGGGGAAGGGGAAGGGGAAGGGCTGCCCCCCGGGATGGAAGTAGGCGGCCTGCTGGGGCAGCTCAGCTGAGGCCCTAGGCAGACACTGGCCCTCAGGCAGAGTCCTCCCCTCCCCCCGTGCCACCATCACTGGTTTGTCCTCTGCCTTCCAAAAAGCACAGGAAAAAGCCTCCAGTCACTGTTTCCGGTTGAGTAGGATGGAGTTTTTGTTTTGTTACCAGGGCGGTTGGGACAGAGCTGGAGAGGGTCACTCTCATGGGGCGAATCCTGTCCTGTGGATGGAAAGAGTGACAGGAGACGGGGGGTTCCAGGCAGGAGCCCTGAGCCCTTCCCACACTCTCAGCAGATGCCTTGGCAGGGCCCGGCCCCCAAAGCTTCGCGGGGAGCCCCGGGTCCCCTGGGACCCGTGGCCCCACTGCTGCCACTTGCAAGGGGGTGGGGGAGGGGGCTTGTTTACACACATGCGACCCAGGGAGACTCAGACACCCTCCCCCTCTGCACCCCCCCCACCCCGCCGTCATGTTACTCGACATTTATCTCCGATCTTTCTCTGAAGCCTCCTACTGGATTTTTCCATTTTTGTGACTCAGAGCCGGCCTCTTCTGTATCTTGATTTTGACCATTTCAGATGAGACCATTTCTCAGTAGAGTTCCCTTTTCTTAAGTGCTTACCCTTGTTTTATTGTCTCCCGGCTTCAACATCTTGGCTGAATGTTGTGAAATGCGGTTGCTCTGACATCTCGTGATCTGACTGGAGGGAGGGCACCTTGGGCGTCGGGTGAGGTCAGAGGGTGGAGAAGTGTCCACACCCACAGCCCTGTGGGGGCCTCGGAACCAGCCCTCAGGCCCCGGGCCAGAGTCTTTCAAGGGGAGAATCTCAGGAGGTCCTGGAGGGTCCCCAGGAAGCCAGGACTGGCCCAGATTAGCACTTTTGGGTAACTGCTTCTCTTCAAGGCACCTCAGAGATGCCCTGGAGTAGGGAGGGGAAGTTGTCCTACAGTGTCGTAATATAAATGCCGGGCCTGGTAAGTGCCAGGCTGCCTTTTTTCATAAGACTATTAATCCTCGTGACTTATTAGCTGTGCCCCTCGTGGGCAGCTTCCAGAATAAACTGTCTGATGTTTATTTTTGAGAGAGAGAAAGAGATAGAGTGTCAGTGGGGGAGGGGCAGAGAGAGAGACACACACACAGAATCCGAAGCAGGCTCCAGGCTCCAAGCTGTCGGCCCAGAGCCCGACGCAGGGCTCGAACCCACGAACCGTGCGATCATGCCCTGAGCCGAGGTCGGATGTCTAATTGACTGAGCCACCCAGGCACCCTGTCTGTCCGACGTTTAGAAGGCTTGTTGAGCACATCTGGGCCCCCATAGGTGGGTCCTCACACACTCCTGCGCCCCGTGTTCACGGAAGACTGTTGCCCTTTAGGCCTCTTGCGCTCTGTCCCCGGATGGAGCCATTTGTAGCTCCGAGGGAGGGAAGGTAAAGAGGTGGGGCTCTGCGTGGCGGGGTGCAGATTTCTGCATCTGCCTTGTCCTAGGCGGAGATAAGTGGGGAGCGTTAAGCTGACCCCTCTTCCGCGGTGGGCTGGCCAGCTTTGTCCTCCGTGAGCCGAAGGACACCCTGCTGGGTCCAGTGGGAAGCGTTTGGGGACACGCCGTCCTCCCGTGAGGCCCAGCCTCTGTTGGTGTCGAAAGCAGACAGGGGCCCAGGTATAGGCTCAGGGCTGTTTTGTGGCCTCAGTCTCCCAGCTTCCACACCTCCTAGTGCTGTTTCCCAGCTCCGGAACTGTCTGAGGGAACCTGGTGTGTGTGAGGAGGCCCTGTGTTGATGGGGGGGTGGGGGGATGAGGGCGCTGACGTGCCTGAAGGGCACACACAGACTTATTAACTGTTTCTTAAAGTTTATTTATTTATTTTGACAGCGAGAGAGAGAGTGCATGTGCATGAGCAGGGGAGGGGCAGAGAGAGAGAGAGCATGTACACGGGCATGCGTGAACGGGGAAGGGGCAGAGAGAGAGAGAGGGAGAGAGAGAGTCCCAAGCAGGCTCCTCGCACAGAGGCCAACACAGAGCTCGATTCCACAAACCGTGACGTGACCTGAGCCAAAACCAAGAGTCAGACGCTCAACTGCCTGAGCCACCCGGGCGCTCCAGACCTATTTCTTTCTCTTCAACTGTCCCATGTAGGAGAAATGCTATCAGTACTGGCCGGACCAGGGATGCTGGACCTACGGAAACATCCGTGTGTGCGTGGAGGACTGTGTGGTTCTGGTCGACTACACCATCCGGAAGTTCTGCATACAGTCGGTAAGCGTTCTGAGTTACCAACTTTCTGGAAAGGCAACCCTCCCAGAGAGCAGGGTCAAGAATAAATACACGTGTCATTATTTTTAGCATGAAGAGCCTCACCCCCACCACAGCCTCCCTGCAGTGTTGGAGCAGCTCTGGCCGAGGGGGGGCTGAGTCGGGAGGAAGTGTGGGGGTGGGGGTGGGGGCGGGTTTGGGCTTTCGTGGACTGAGGTCGGGTCTACAGGGGAGGAGACAGGTGCACCCCTAGTCTTCAGACAGCTCTGGATGCTCGTGGGCCTCAGTCACTGTTTTGGGTGGAGGAAGGCGGGTCACTTGCATGGGGGCACAGGGTTTGGGGTCCCCCACTCAGTCGCATGATGTCATGTCACACACTGAAGTGATGAAGTGAGGTTTTTTTTTAACAGTCTCAAAAGTTGATCTGTCACCTGCTCAGTATTTTTTGCCTTTATTTCCTGCTTGTCCCTACTCCATCCCTGCCTAGAAAAATGTAAGGCACAGATGCCTGTGGACAAAGCAGATGAAATAGAGATTTAAGATATATGAAAACCAGAAGATCATGCAATCAGGAGTCAAAGGTGGAGGGATTGGCATAGTCAGATGGCAGAATAGGAGCCTGAGGTTCCTAGAAGCCATAGCAAAGAAGGGAAGAGGATGAGCTTGATGGTGATGGTGTTTGCTCTCCCCTGCTTGTGTCCCTCCCGGACATACTGACACGTGCGCACACACACACACACACACACACACACACACAGGCACTTCCACATACACTATACAGCCTTCCATGATCCGGCCAGAGAACCGCACCCATGGGCCTTTGGTGGGGAGGAAGCCTGAGAGGCTCTGAGCGGGGCTGGTGGGGTGGGGTCTCCCGTAACGGGCCAGCCACATCTTTCCCCTCAATCTTGAGCCTCTGGGGAGCGAAAGTGTTTGCTGCTGGCAGTTACACAGGCAGACCCCGATGTGGCCTCCCCGCTCACGAGTGGGGTCTGTGAACTCCAGGGTCGGCTTCAGGGATGCGTCTGGCTGCCGGGGGCCTGGGCCGGGTGCTGTGGGTCCTGCTGTGCGGACCCCTCAAGCAGCCATCATGCTGCCGGTGGACCCACGGCGGCCCGGGGCCTAGATGGCAGGGGTGGAGGCGGCGAGCATCCTCAGGACGTGACGCTGGGGGAGGGGCGGGCGCTGTTCCCCCACTCACGTGTCCCCCTTCTCCGCAGCAGCTCCCCGATGGCTGCAAAGCCCCGCGGCTGGTCTCCCAGCTGCACTTCACCAGCTGGCCCGACTTTGGAGTGCCTTTCACCCCCATCGGGATGCTGAAGTTCCTGAAGAAAGTGAAGGCCCTCAACCCCGCCCATGCCGGGCCCATAGTGGTCCACTGCAGGTATGTCGGGCCGGGGCCCCCGGAGGACTCGCCCTCGTGGCTGGGCCGGTCCCAAGGTGGGCAGAAGGGCAGGTAGGGGCGTAGTAAAAGCACCCTCCTGCCCGCTGTGAATGCAATTACTAGTGACAGCTTGGGGGATCCCTGGGGGTGAGAGCCAGAGGGACATTCAGCCCACTCTGTGACAGCAGGACCCGTCTGTCAGCAGCGTCTGAGGGGGATGCCCAATTCTTAAAACAGACGAAAGCCGAGGAGCCAGGTTGATAGTGCTCCTGGGGCTCTGGCAGGTTCACTGCCCCCGCAGACCCTAGGTCACCTCCGGGGACAGAGATGGAAACCATGCTTCTATGGAGAGCCCCCCCCCCAAGTCTTTCTACATGAGTGCGCGAGGCTCAGAGGGGCTGGGGGCCGTGGCCCAGGAACAGCCAATAGTGGCCAGGAGCAGCTGTCCAGGGCGGGGCGTCCCCCCTCCCAGCTGCGATCTCCTGGTCTGCAGTGGGAGGGACAGTCCTGGAGGGGCCCGGGACTTGACTCTGAAGGTGGGCTGACTCCCTCTGGGGCTTATGTCTGCCTGCCCAGCGTGGCCGCTGGTGCAGAAAGTCACGTACGAGAAAAGGCCTCGGACTTCGGGTTGGTTGACTGGCTTGTGCCCTTTCTGCTTTTGAAGACAAAGGCATAGTGGTGAGCAGTGCTCCAGGCCAAACTCCCCATCCTCCCGGTGGGTGCTCAGTTAGAACCTGAAGACAGTTTGGTGGCCAAAGGGGAGGCCCCTGTCATCCGGCCAGGGATAGACTCCTGGACTCCTGAGGTGGCATCCTTGGGATTACACCTGCCGGCCTATGAGCTCCTCCCAGCAGGTGCACTGGAGAGGGGAAGGGGTGGAGGCCCATGCTGTGCGGCCGCAGCTGGGGGTCCCGTCAGCTGCTCCCGTTCTTGCCCAGGCTTCGTGAGACAGTCTATGTGCCGCTTCTGCCGAACTCCGGTGTGGCCGGTTCCAAGCATCTGTATCACTGTGTGCAGGTGCCTTTCGTCCCTCGTCCCCTTTGTCCCTCGTCAGTGCCAAGATACTCAGAACGAACCTGGCTCTGACAGCCGAAAATAAATAGGATCCCGACCGACGTCGCCCTAGTGAGCAGCGCCCGCCCTCCAGGAGACGGGAACAAGCCTGGCCGGAGGGGCCTGAGTCCCATCAGAGATCCAGGGCCCTGCCGTAGCAGGGACGGCGGGTGCTTCCCCAGTAGCCTGTCCCCAGGCCCCGGGGTCTGACGCCCTCAGCCGGAGAAGCCGTGGCAGGGGGTCTCCGCATCCAGGTCCTGTTGGCTCTACGAGACCGTTCCTGCCGCTGCGGGCTCCCTGCCTCCCGCTCCCTGTGGTGGTGGCCCCGCTCCGCCCTGGATGGCGGGAGGTAAAGAGACGGCCTCTGTGTCTGGTCGGAGGGCAGCCGCTGGGAGCTGGCTCCGTTCTGCTTTGTCCCCGTCCCTCCAGATCTGTCGTGCTTGTGACATGTCAGCGAATGACCACTGCCCGTTCTCTGCTCCCTTCTCCCTCAACCACAGGTGCCCAGGGCAGGTGCGTCCGCCGTTCGTCTTATTTTCGCTCTGGGCGCCCTCCGTGGCCGTGAGGCTCAGCTCTCGCTCTTGAGCGCCTGGTCGTCTCCCCGCGGTTCTGGGTTCCTTTGGCACAGCTGCTGGGGCTCCCGGGTTCTCCTGTCTTCTGTCACGTTCTGTCTTTGCCACCAGGTTTTTAATGGACAGTAAATGGAAGGAGTGGTGCCCTCCGACTCGGGCTTCCCAAAGGCCCCCTCCTCTCTGGGGGAAGGAATCCTTCCCCTCCTGGGCTGAGGCCCCCTGAGAGGCCGGTGTGGGCAGATGGGCGGTTCTGGGCGCCTGCCTGTTGGCGGTGATGTGGTGGCAGGAATTCGAGCCAGGAGGGCAGGCCTGCCGGAAGCCAGCAGGGTTAGGGAGAAGGCTCACACTGGCTGTCAGCTCCCGAGACCCAGGGCGGACTTGACTCCACCTTCCCACCCCCAAGTTCATTTTCCTACAGGATCTCCTCAGCTCCGGGCCATGCACGGCCCCCGCCCCGGGAGCTCTGACTTCCTGATGGCCATCCTTGCTGACACACTTATCCTCAGCGTTTGGTTCTTGATCACTTAATAGGACATTCTGTGCCCGAGTCCCCCTGAGAACAGCGTCCCCACAGAGGCGGCCAGGACGGGTCAGCTGGCCTCAGCCTTTCCATGGGGGACCAAGTGGCTTCTCCCACATGTACCCCAGGCCAGGTGGGGCGGGGGGGGGGGGTCCTGTAAGCGGCTCAGGGACCTTCACAGCCTTGCAGGGAGTTATTTTGTGGCCTCCCTCTCATACCTGTTGGGTAGTGTCTCACCTGGCCCTGCACCTGATGATTTTCTCTGACTTCGTATCTGAGAAAGAACTAAGACTCCCAGAAGACCTCTCACGTTTCACCTGTTCTCCCCGCTGAATGAGGTGATCTGCCCAGGGGGACGGTCTTCGCTGCTGTCCTAGCCCCATTTTGGAGACGAACTGGAGAGAGTGGTGTCTCCCACCTACCCAAAGGGGAAAGAAAGTGGGGGGCTTGACTCATTAAGTCGTGAGTCTTTTTGTTGAAGAGAGTTCTTTCTTTCTTTCTTTCTTTCTTTCTTTTTTCTTTTCTTTTCCTTCTTTTTTTTTTCTTTTCTTTCTTTCTTTCTTTCTTTCTTTCTTTCCTTCTTTTCTTTTTTTAAAGAGGGTAATGCTGCAGGGGCTGGAGGGAGTGGTTCATGCTGCATAGATGAGTCTGGGTCACTAGGGGGTTCCTCCTTCAGCAGATGTTGGCTGAGTGCAGCTCTGTGCCCACTGAGTCCTGGGGGCCGGGGAACAAACACGTATGGCCCCACTCTCTGGTGGAGATGTACCTAGGACGGCGGGTGGGGGGAGGGTGGGACCGGGATCCCGGCGGCACAAGGAAACCCAAACCCAGGAAGCCAGCGGGGCAGCTTCCTGGCCAGGAGACTGCTCAGCTGTGACCCCAAGGACCAGCTGGCTTCAGCCAGTCGCGGGAGGAGGGCTGGGGCGCCAGAGAGAGACCCAGTGCCTCCCACGAGGGCTGGCCTTGGCTCAAGAGCGCACAGACGTAGCCTGGGGAGCCTCCTTTTTATAACGAACTTGGAAAAGCCATTTCCAGTGTGACGTTGGAAAAAATCCACTTGCACACACAAGAAGACGGCATTTGGTAACAGAGGAAGATTACAACCTCACATGAGACGACTACGACAGATTTTTTCGACATGCCTTTCAACAGTGTCTAGTTATTAGAGGAACAGTGTCAGATAATTTTACGAAGATTGTGGTGCCCTCTGGTGGCCTCCCCGTAGACTTGCTCTTCATTCACCAGGGAAAGGCTTGGTTAAGCGATGGGCTGTGTCTCCCAGTTGAGGGCAGCGTGTCCTTCGGTCCAGGTGCACAGGTCAGCTTTGGCGGGCGGGGGGCAGGTGCCGTGGCTCACGACTCGGCCTCTTTCCTTTCCCCGGCAGCGCCGGCGTGGGCCGGACGGGCACCTTCATAGTGATCGATGCCATGATGGACATGATGCACGCCGAGCACAAGGTCGACGTCTTCGACTTCGTGTCGAGAATCCGCAACCAGCGTCCTCAGATGGTTCAAACAGATGTGAGTAGCCCTCCCCCAGCCCAGCCCCTCGCCCTGGGGAGAGCTGCACAGAGCAAACCCAGACACCTTGGCCACCCCCGGACTGTCGGTGCACGGGTAACAGTGCCTGGCAGGGAGAAGGTGCTCAGTAATGCCCGCTGCCATATGGTCCTCACTCAAGGCCATAAGCGGCCATTGGTAACGGCCGTGCATCTGACTTTTGCTCCCAAACCTCCCTCCCTTGGCAAAGCGTGGAGTTGGTTGCTGCTGAGCTGTGAGCGGCCAGCGGTGGCCGGGCACGCTCGAGGGCGCGGGCGCTCTGGGTCTCCCCACAGATGCAGTACACGTTCATCTACCAAGCCTTACTGGAGTACTACCTCTACGGGGACACCGAGCTGGACGTGTCCTCTCTGGAAAACCACCTGCAAACGCTGCACGGCACCGCCACCCACTTCGACAAGATCGGGCTGGAGGAGGAGTTCAGGGTACGTGCGAAGGCGGGCAGCCGGCCAAAGGAGTCCCCTTTCAATCACCCCCCGCCCCCGGCCCGAGCCCGGAACAAGCAGGGTGGCCCTCCCGCCCATGACGCAGAGGGAAGAATTCTTGGGGGCTTTCAGAGCTGAGCAGGGGCCCGTGTGGGGAGCGCGTCACGCGTGGGCTCTCATTTCCCAACATTTGGGAAGCGTCCGGGGTCAGAGACGGGGCGTTGTTGCGGGTCAGCAGGCGCCCTTGACAGGGGTGCTGTTCCGGGGTTGAGGGAGTCGCGCGGGAGTGTCCGTGTTGCAGCTGTGACCCCGTGTCCTCCTTGACTGCAGAAACTGACAAATGTCCGGATCATGAAGGAGGACATGAGGACGGGCAACCTGCCGGCCAACATGAAGAAGGCCAGAGTCATCCAGATCATTCCGTGTAAGGCAGCCCTGGGGCCGCCCCGTGGGATTGAAACCCCAAGGCAGGACGGGATTGGGGCTGGCACGCTGGGAGAATTCTTTGACTGCCTGCCTCTGTAAGCCAGGATCCAAGGGCAGGACAGCCCCCGGGCCTGGGGTTAAGGGCTCCTGGGGGGCTATGTCAAGGGTAGGTGAGAGAACACCCACCTGTGAAGCAGTGAGCGACCCAGACAGTCCTGTGTGTCAGGCGGGCAGCATGTGATACGAGATGCAGGTGGCAAGACAGAGGGAGGACTTCCTGGAAGCGGAGAGATTTGCTCTGGACGTGACTCTGGGGCTGCGTGGTTCTCATCTCATCCGATAGTCCCCCAAGCCTGTATATGGAGGAGGGGGCCCTGCTCCAGGCCAGGGGACCTGAAAGGCCTTGGAATGGGCAGGGGTGGAGTTGGGACCCTGGCCTGCCCCGAGGTCCCAGGTAAGGGGGAGAAAGAGGAAGGGGTGCCCATGTTTGTTGAGTGCGGGCAAAGAAACAGACTCCACAGAGATCAGAGGGACCACAGGAAAGGAAGGGAGAGGGTGAAGAGAGAGAGAGAGCACCTCACTGCAGATGTGGACTCAGGGTTCCCGACATGCTTTAGCGGTTGCTGAGAATCAGAAGTGCGTGAAGCCTGGGGCGCCAGGGTGGCTCAGTCGGTTAAGCATCCGGCTTCGGCTCAGGTCATGACGTCACGGTCCGTGGGTTTGAGCCCTGCATCGGGCTCTATGCTGACAGCTCGGAGCCTGGAGCCTGCTTCGGATTCTGTGCCTCCCTCTCCCTCTCTCTCTCTCTGCCCCTCCCTTGCTCATGCTTTGTCTCTCTCTCCCTCTCTCTCTCAAAAATAAACAGTAAAAAAAAAGTTAGAAAAAAAAAGTGCATGAATGCTGGGTGAAGCCTGCTTCGGCCTGAGACACTGGCTTCTGTGCGGCTGCAGCCATAATTCCAGGTCACCTGTCGGGCCACATTCCTTTTACTCCTGAAATGCAATATTTTTAATGCTCATATTTTGGTATGAATTAC
The DNA here is from genome assembly GCF_022837055.1 of Prionailurus viverrinus. Classification (NCBI taxonomy): domain Eukaryota; kingdom Metazoa; phylum Chordata; class Mammalia; order Carnivora; family Felidae; genus Prionailurus; species Prionailurus viverrinus. The sequence continues at coordinate 83,892,915 of NC_062571.1, forward strand.
ATCAATTCATGGCACACAAAAATGATAACTGGGGTAATTTCAGAGCTTTCCTACCAAAACACAATTTCCTGGGCCAATTTAATTAACCTACTTTATAAAGTAAACCTTCCAGGGACTTGACTCGACTTCGCGATTTTATTAACAAGTTTTGTGTTTTGGAAGCTTGTAGCCACAGAGTGAGCTTTGCAAGGCAGGGCGGTGTTTGTGCTGTGACTGAGGGATCATACTGCTTTGCAGATGACTTCAATCGGGTGATCCTTTCCATGAAAAGGGGTCAAGAATACACAGACTACATCAACGCCTCCTTTATCGACGTAAGTATAGCGGCCCCGGCTGTGCTTTGCAAAGATGACTGTGACCTTTGTCCGTGATCACAGACTCTTCATTAACTCATTTTCACGATCAGGAAAGAGTCCTGAAATCCCAACCATTTCGTTAGCAGAATTACTTGCTTCTAAAAAACAAAAAACACGAACAATGAACTTTGGAAACAGAGGTAACAGGTGCACTGCTAAGGAATTTGCTTTATGAGGCACGCCGCTTTTTCTTTGACGTCTCTAATACACACCAGGGTCACACGGGCCCTTGCACGGCTGGCTGTCCTGCAGTCTCTGTGCCCTCCTGTCCATTCCGCGTGGACGGAACGGTTGTGCGCTCCGGGCTGACCGTCACCGCCTGTCTCCACGCACGGTGCGCCGAGCTGAGAAATGGTTGGGGAAGGACGCTGCGGCCACATCTGCGTTAGCACGTCCGTTTGCAGATGAGAAAACATTGCCAGAGGTCACTTGGGCCACATGGAGGAACTGGATTTGAATCCACTTCCTCTAAGCCCGCCTCCAGTCCACCACCATGATGCTAACTGAGCTGAAACACAGCAACACACGAGAACAGAGTCACCGGTGCTCTCTCAGGTGGCCGGGGCCAGCGTGGCTCATGCCACCCGCTCAGAGGCGACCCCAGGCGCTGCAGAGGAGGTGGCTGGGTCGCAGAGGGAATGGGCATCTTGGGCTGTCGCTGCGTGCAGGTGGTTTGCTGGGGCCCAGCCCGGCCCTGGAAGCCGGAGAACATTTTCCCTGGCCGGGCCCTGGCCTCTCCTGCACCCCGCTGTCCATGGTGGAATCAGGAGGAAAGGGAGTCAGACTCTAATCTCTGTTCCCCCTTTGAAGGGCTACCGACAGAAGGACTATTTCATCGCCACCCAGGGGCCCCTGGCGCACACGGTGGAGGACTTCTGGCGGATGGTCTGGGAGTGGAAGTGCCACACGGTCGTGATGCTGACGGAGGTCCAGGAGCGAGAGCAGGTCAGGGACGCCCGCCGCCCTGCCCCCTGCAGGGGCCTCCCGAGAACCCACAGCGCCCCTGGCGGCCCCCCACCACCCACAGGTCCCACCCCGTGGCAGCCGTCAGCTGCTGAGGGCACAGGGACTGGGGAGGGAGCCAGGCTGGAGACGAAAGAGGCTCCACTCTTGCTCAGCCATGACCGCCCACTGGCTTTTGCTCTTAGCCAGCATTTCATTTAACCTATCTTAACTGTCTTCGAGACATAAGGACGTAGGCGTTGGTATGCGTGTGCCTTACAGGTGTTGTCCTGGGTGGGCCGAATGAGTCAAATGCTTCCCTTTCCCCAGAGACCCGTCCAGGGCCTTCTTGTGTCTTTTATTGAATGACACAGTAAATACTCGTGAACCCACCATCGGACTGAAAAGCCAAACCTTACCAGTGATGTACATCTACCTGTACGTTACCCAAGATAGAGCCGCTACCCTGAATCTGTGTTTCCTTTGCTTTCTTGGAAACAGCACATTGACGTCCAATTCACATACCATTCAGTTCATCCTTTTAAAGGGTAGAGCTCGGCGATATTTTTTAAATTTTATTTATTTATTTTGAGGGAAAGAGAGCGTGTGTGCATGAGCTGGGGAGGGGCAGAAAGAGAGGGAGAGAGAGAGAGAGAGAACCTTAAGCGACTGTGCACTGTCAGCTCAGAGCCCGACTTGGGGGTCAAACTCTCGAACCATGAGAACCATGACCTCAGCCGAAATCAAGAGTCAGACATTAAACCAACCGAGCCACCCAGGCACCTTGCAGTTTTTAATATACTCACAGCGTTGTGCAACATCACCACTATTTAATTCTAGATCGTTTTTGTCACCCCCAGAGGAAACCCCACACCCAAGAACAGCCACTCCCCATTCCTTCTTCCTCTAGCTTCTGCAACCACCATGAATTTGCCACTTCTGGACATTTCATGAAGATGAGTTCCTACAACATGTCTTGTGTGATCGAGTTCTTTCACTTAGTGTAATGTCTTTGAGGTTTAACCACGTTGTATCAGGAATAAGCTCTTTTTTTCTTGACAAATAATATTCCATTGTAAGGACAGGCCACATTTTGTGTATCCGTTCGTCAGCTGGCAGACATTTGGGTTGTTTCCACTCTTGGGCTGTTACGCATTATGATGGGAACATTCATGTTCAGGTTCTGACACGGACCTGTGTTTTCACTTCTCTTGGGGAGACGCCTAGGGGCCGAATTACCGGGCCATATCACAACTCTGTTGTGCAGACTCATACAGCTTAACATTTTGGAGAACTGCAGACTGCCTTGCACGGCAGCTGCCCCAGTTTGAATTCCCGCCGGGAGTGGACAAGGGCTACAGTGACTCCTCATTCCACCAACATTGATTGTCACTGGTCTTTTTTTTTTTTTTAATTTTTTTTAATGTTTATTTATTTTTGAGACAGAGAGAGACAGAGCATGAACGGGGGAGGGGCAGAGAGAGAGGGAGACACAGAATCGGAAACAGGCTCCAGGCTCTGAGCCATCAGCCCAGAGCCCGACGCGGGGCTCGAACTCCCGGACCGCGAGATCGTGACCTGGCTGAAGTCGGACGCCTAACCGACTGCGCCACCCAGGCGCCCCATCACTGGTCTTTTTAAAGCCATCCTTGTGGATGTGTTCTTTGCTTTTTCCAGAAATCTTTTCAGATCATACACGTGTGTGTCTAAAGCAAGTACTGCTTTTGAACTTCATACAAAGGGTATCATTACAGTGCGTGTTCTGCCGGGACTTGCTCCTTCCGCTCAGAATGATGCTTTTGACACTTTCCTACCCTGATGCGTGTCGCTGTGGTTCATTCATCGTGATTCTAGTTTGTTCCACTATACAAACTGGACATCCTAAACCCACTTCTCTATCCCTTCTCCCGCTATGGGAATTTGGGATGATGCCACTTTATTGTTTTACACACGGTGCTACCTACCGGTACATTCTCCTTCGTGTCTCGTGCTGCACAAGGAAGAGCAGACTCCAGAGGGACACGACGCCACATTGGAGAGCGTGTGACAGTTTGGGTTTCCAAGATACTTCCTCACTGCTTTGCCAAGTGGTTCCGTTCCCCAAAGCAGACACTGGCGGTGTGTGCGAGAGATATTCGATCGACGCCCCTAGTACCGTCGGGCATCCTAGTTTTTGTTGATTGAATACGAGTACCTGTCATCCCTTTGTAGCTTTGATTGGCATCTCTCTGATTCCTGTGAGGTCAGGCCTCGCTTCATATATGTATAGATGGATGTTTTCCTCTGTGCAAGACGCCTGGCCATGCCTTTCTCCCGTTTTGCTAGCGAGTTGTTGGCTCTTTTTATCTTGACTTACAAGAATTCTTTACATGTTCTTGATACTCACCCTCGGCGGGTTTTACGTACCGCAGATGTCTTG